>NC_138064.1:53263610-53863610 GCF_964194185.1 Rhinolophus hipposideros | reverse complement strand
CGTTTTTATCCTAACTCGAAATGTGATGTTAGTTAGTGATTAATGCCTGCTTAAAAATGTTTTGTTACCACCCAATAAAATTAATTAAAAAAAAAAAAATGTTTTGTTACCAAAATAAAGCCTTATTTATTCTAGAAATTTTCTAAAAACAGGTTCTGGAACTCTGATCACAATTATTACCTAACCCATAAAGATGTTATATGAATTAATGAGATAATGAGGTAAAGGCTTGGAGAATCTTGGAAGGGTAGTGAAAAAAAAAATACAATCAAATTATTATTAGCACAATATGCTGAATACCCAAATAAATCTAATAATCCATTCAAGGAAATAGGGACATAATTTGTTTATTTTTTAATAGGGGGAAATAAGCATATATAATTTGTTTAATGTAAAATCATAAAAATTTGACCAAAAGAGATCAATTATTGGCACATTTCAAAATGGAAAATGCTTTTTCAGCATAAAAAGAAAAGTTATTAAATTTAATGCTTAAAAATGGGCAGAGGACTTGGGGAGACATTTCTCTAAGAAGGACATACAGAAGGCAAGAAGACATATGAAGAAATGCTCAACCTCACTAACCATCAGAGAAATGCAAATAAAAACCACAATGAGATACCACCTCACTCCAGTCAAAATGGCTATTATCAATAAATCAACAAACAACAAATGCTGGCGCGGATGTGGAGAAAAGGGAACGCTAGTGCACTGTTGGTGGGACTGCAGATTAGTGCAGCCACTATGGAAAACAGTATGGAGGTATCTCAGGAATCTGAAAATGGAACTACCCTATGATCCAGTAATTCCACTCCTAGGCATCTACCCGGAGAAATCCAAAACTCCAATTCAAAAATCTGTATGCACTCCTATGTTTATTGCAGCACTTTACACAATAGCCAAGATATGGAAACAACCGAAATGCCCATCGGTAGATGACTGGATTAAGAAGCTGTGGTACATTTATACAATGGAGTATTACGCAGCCATAAAGAAGAAAGAAATCTTATCATTTGCAGCAACATGGATGGATCTAGAGAACATTATGTTAAGTGAAATAAGTCAGAAAGAGAAAGACAAGTACCATATGATCTCACTTATATATGGAATCTAAAGAAAAGACTATGTGAATGAACTAATCAGAGTCAGTTTTGGGGACGCAGAGAAAAAACCGAGAGTGGTTAGATGGGTGTGTGGGAGGGGGTTGGGGATAAGGGGAAAGGTGAAGGGATTTGGAAGCAGCTGGTAACCACAAGATGGCCTCAGGGTTTTTCTTTTGAAAATTAATTTGGGGAAGGTATTCTATAATGTTGTAAAGATTTTGTTGGGTATCCGATGGACATGCGTCCTATTTGGGAGACCACCTCAGGGATACTGTGGATACCTGATCATGGCATTGTACATCAGAAGCTAAACATTAATGAATGCCAACTATAATTTTATATATATAATGTGATGGTTCAGTGTGAGGTCGGAGGGATAGTGGATGGGGGGAGGGGGGTTCACAGTATGAGGGATATAAATGATGAACGTCTAAGTATTACCTTGTTTTGTACACCTGAAACTAATAAATAAATTAATTAATAAATAAAAAAATAAAAAAAATGAAAAAAAAAAATTTAATGCTTAATATAACATTTTATATTAAAAACAGAAAAGCTTGGAAGGAATAGTTATAACAATTATCAGGGAGGCATAATATTATCAATCTATAAAATGCTCAAAAGAAAACTTATACCACAATAGATAAAGAATATAAATATATAATTCATTATATATACTAAATGAGAAAAAACATTCAAAATCAATAATATAACAAATGAAACGAAAAGCAATGAGTATGATTCACCTATCAAACAGGCAAAGATTTTTTTTTAAACAAAGTGTAACTTATAAGAAGTTAACATGAAAAATATTACCTACTCATATTACTCTTTCTAGATATCCATTTAAATGGATTTATTTATATTAGAAATTATTTTTAAAAGGAAAAATAACAGTACTAGAATAAAGAACACTGGAATAGTAAATTTGAAGATTTTCTGTTAGGTATATTCTAAATGAACCAAAAAACAAAAATGAAATCACCAGGGGTCCACTGATAACTTATACAACTAAAAGACAACACTAACATAAATATAACAAGCCCTTGTCAGAGGAATGAGGTGACGATACAATAGATGGGGAGCAAGTGGCACAGCCTCCATTTTGCAACTGAGGAAGAAGCTATATTTGAAAGCAGAATTGCTACACTGATATCACCAAACAGAAAGCAAAATGACAAGAGCTAGATTCAAATATTCCAGACAGGAGACCCCGTTTACAACTGAAAAAAACAGAGTACTATAAAGTCAGCTTAGAAAAGTTAGTCACTAGATAAACAGCTAAATGAAATGCACAGGGGAGGAAAAGGGATATCATTCCCCTGATGAGAATGCCCACTCCTCTAATTTCTCCTGAATCTAAATTTATGTCAATGAGCATTTCACATTAAGAATTTTTTTTTCAGTTACCGTTAACATTCAATATTATTTTGTATTATTTTCAGGTGTACAGCATAGTGGTTAAACATTTAAATAATTTACGCAGTTAAAAGAAGAATTTTGGGTGACATCATAGGAATGGCAGCAGTGGGGCGCACTTTTAAAGTTCTCCTCCGGATCTTATCACAAACGGGACATATAACCCATCAAAGGACTCTCTGCTCATCATGCAGAACAGCTAAATGACTCGTGCAAGGATTACTTGCAGTGGGCAAATTGGGCGAGCAAGTGAAGAGTGAAGAAAGCGGAGTAAAGACGCGGCCCGAATCTGTGGCTGTGGAAACGCGGCCCGCATCTGCAGCTGCAGAGACACAGGGGATCCCAGGACGTAACAGAGAACACAAAAGCCAGGAGGTGGGCTCTTTCCCTGCGTCCCACAGCTGATCTCTCCCACCAAGGAGGCAGCATATCCAACATTTGAGGCAATAACCTCACCTGGGTCCTCCAGTTGGACCCTAGGTTGGACAAAGGACACAAACTCCATACCTGGGCCCCTCCCCCCACTCTTCCAATCCTACCCCCACACTTCCAGAGACTTAAACTGGTCCCTGAACTGAGGAGTAGTATCAGATTACAGAGGAGCCTTAATGCTCAGGCTCTGGGAAGACTGGCAGGCAGCTGTGACCAGGGAAGAGGCTGGGAGGAGTGTGATTTTTGCTGGGCTAGAAAAGAAGAGACTCCTCTACCCCCAGCCACCACCTTTTCTGGCCTGCGGGAAGGGCTGGGAGAGAGAAGACCCCTCCATCCCCAGCCCACACCCTTACTGGCCTGCTTAGGGCGGGGCAATTACAACTGTGGAGGCACTCCCAGGGATCAGCAGTAAGCAGCAGACACAGCTCCCGGCTTTCAGCAGCTCGGAAATCTCCTGCCCGCTGCGCGCGCGCACACACACGGAAGAAGTGCTCTAAAACTCAGGAGAACTGGCCACAGGGTTGGTGGTGCTACTCTCAGAGGGCATATGTGCAGGCAAGGGCAGAAACTGCACTGACTTTGTAAAAACTACCATCCAGACCCTCAGCCCCACGCATCTAAATCTGAAGTCTCAAAGTCACTCTGGGCACCAGGTGACCGGCTCTGCCTGCACAATAGGCAGGGGACTCTTTGGTACAGCAGAGGACAACCTGAAGATTACTTGGTGAGCTTAAGCCAAGACTGGAGATGCTTTTTTTTTGCTTTGTTTTGTTTTGTCTTTATATATTTCATATCTTTGCCTGTGTTGAGTGGGGGTTGTCGGTTGTTCTTACATGTAACTGTATTTGATTTTTTCTTTGTTGTTGTTGCTGTTGTTGTTGTTGTTGTGCCTGGTAATTTGCTTTGTTCTGAAATTGCTCTACCAGGGCCCAGCTTAAGAGGCACAAGATTCAACATATCCAGAAGCCAACTCCAGACCAAACCAGAGTACTACCGGGTTTGACCTACAAGTCACCCACCCAGAGGGTATTCTCTGCAGGCACAAGAGCCCATAGAGGCCAAACCACATTTAAGCGGTCAACCTTCACACAGTAGAACACTCTGCGATGGGCACAGCCAAGTCTCACAACTAGTCAGCCTAAAAGTCAACCCAACCTACTCACAAGCAAAAAGCAATTAAAGATCTTCTTTAACAGGACTATTTACACAACACAAGAGTCACCTTTGGAGCACACGCACAGGAGAATAGGGAAGTGGTGCAAGTCAAATACAAAAGACACATACTACACAAGATAACCCAGCAAGAACTAAGAACTCTAAGGGATCTACCTAATACATCAAAGCAAACACAGAGAATCAGCCAGAATGGGGAAACAAAGAAACATGTCCCAAATAAAAGAACAGAAGAAACCTCCAGAAGTGGAACCAAATGAAACAGAGTTAACCAACCTATCAGAGACAGAGTTCAGAACACTGATGATAAGAATGTTTAAGGAGCTTAGAGACGACATAAAGAAGGATGTAGAAATCATAACAAACAACCAGTTAGAACTAAAGAACACAATTATCGAAATAAAGAACTCACTTGAAGGAATGACCAGCAGGTTAGATGAAGCAGAGGATCGAATCAGCAACTTAGAAGACAAGTTAGCAGAGATCACCCAAACAGAAAAAGACAGAAAAAAGAATAAAAAACAATGAAGATGGTTTAAGAGACCTCTGGGATAACATCAAGTGCAACAACATGTGCATCATAGGAATACCAGAAGGTGAAGAGAGGAAACAAGGGATTGAGAACATATTTGAAGTAATAATGTCCGAAAACTTCCCTAACCTGATGAAGGAAACCAACATACAACTCCAGGAAGCGCAGAGAGTTCCAACCAGGATAAACCCAAACAGGTCCACACCAAGACACATTATAGTTAAAATGGCAAAGCTTAAAGACAAAGAGAGAATCCTAAAAGCAACAAGAGGAAGACAGAGGGTTACATACAAGGGAACTCCCATAAAACTGTCAAATGACTTTTCTACAGAAACATTGAAGGCCAGGAGGGAGTGGCAGGAGATATTCAAAGTGATGGAAAACAAAGGCCTACAACCTAGACTGCTTTATCCACAAAGGCTATCATTTAAAGTTGATGGAGAGAAAAAGAGCTTCCCAGAAAAGAATAAGCTAAAGGAATTTATTACCACCAAGCCAGCATTGCAAGAAATACTAAAAGAACTTATGTAAATAAAAAAAAGATGAAAATAATCTAACTACAAATTTAAAAATGGCAATAACTACGTGCATATCAATAATTACTTTAAATGTAAACGGATTAAATGCTCCAATCAAGAGACATAGTGAGGCTGAGTGGATAAGAAAGCAAGACCCTTGTATATGCTGTATGCAAGAGACTCACCTCAGATCAAAAGACACACACAGGCTGAAAGTGAAGGGTTGGAGTAAGATATTTCATGCAAATGGCAATGAGAAAAAAGCTGGAGTTGCAATACTTATATCTGACAAAATAGACTTTAAAATGAAGAACATATTAAAAGACAAAGATGGGCACTATAAGTATTATAGTGGGATAATACTTATATAGGGATCGATCCAATAAAATAATAATAAAGGGATCGATCCGACAAGAGGACATAACGGTAGTACACATCTATGCACCCAACATAGGAGCACCTAAATATATAAAACAGATATTGATTGACATAAAGACAGAGACCAAGAGTTACACTATCATAGTAGGGCACTTCAACACACCTCTGACAACAAGGGACAGGTCTTCCAGACAGAAAACCAATATGGAAAAAACAGCCTTAAATGATACATTGGACCACTGGGATTTAATCGATATTTTCAGAGCATTTCACCCCAATGCTGCAAAACACACATTCTTCTCACGCGCACATGGAACATTTTCCAAGATAGACCATATGTTAGGCCACATATGTTAGGCCACATAGTTTGATAAATTTAAGGAAAATTGAAATCATACCAATTGTCTTCTCTGACCACAGTGCTATGAAATTAGAAAAGAACTACAGGAAAAAAACTGGAAGACACACCAATTCATGGAGGCTGAAGAACATGTTACTAAATAATGAATGGATCAAGCAGGGATCAAGGAAGAAATCAAAAGATATCTCGAGACAAATGAAAATAAAAACACGACGACCCAAAATCTATGGGAAGCTGCGAAAGCAGTCCTAAGAGGGAAATTCATAGCATTGCAGGCATACCTAAAGAAATAAGAAACATCACTAAACAACAGTTTATCTTCACACTTAAGGGATCTGGAAAAAGAACAGCAAAATAAGCCCAAAGGGAGCACAAGGAAGGAGATAATAAAGATCAGAGTGAAAATAAACGAAATAGAAACCAGAAAAACAATACAAAAGATCAATGAATGCAAGAGTTAGTTCTTAGAGAAGATAAACAAAATTGACAAACCTTTAGCCAGACTCATTAAAAAAAAGAAAGAGAAGACCCAAATTAATAAAATCAGAAATAAGAGGAGAATTGACAACAGAAACCGCAGAAATACAAAAAAAAAATTAAGAAATTACTATGAGCAACTATATGCCAATAAATTTGACAATCTGGAAGAAATGGACAATTTTCTAGAGGCGTACAACTTTCCAACACTAACTCAAGATGAAACAGAAAACCTGAATAGACTGATTACCACCAGGGAAATTGAATCAGTAATCAACAATCTCCCAACAAACAAAAGCCCTGAACCAGATGGCTTTACAGGTGAATTTTACAAAACGTTCAAAAAAGAATTATCACGTATTCTCCTCAAGCACTTCCAAAAAATCCAGAAGAAGGGAAGACTCCCAACACTTTTTACAAAGCCACTATCACCCTAATCCCAAAATCAGACAAAGACACCACAGAAAAACAAAACTACAGGCCGATATCGCTAATGAACATAGATGCAAAAATCCTCAACAAAATATTAATGAACAGAATTCAGCAATACATTAAAAAGATCATACACCATGATCAAGTGGGATTCATCCCTGGTATGCAAGGGTGGTTCAACATCTGCAAATCAATCAATGGAATACACCACATTAACAAAATGAAAAATAAAAATCAAAAATCACATAATCATATCAATAGATGCAGAAAAGCATTTGATAAAATACAGCAACCATTTATGATAAAAACCCTTAAGAAAGTGGGAATAGAGGGATCATATCTCAACATAATAACGGCCATACATGATAAACCCACAGCTAACATCATACTCAATGGGGAAAAGCTAAAACCATTCCCCCTAAGATCAGGAACAAGGCAAGGTTACCCACTTTCTCCACTTCTATTCAACATAGCGCTGGACGTTCTAGCCACAGCAATCAGACAAGAAAAAGAAATTAAAGGCATCCAAACTGGTAAGAGGAAGTAAAATTGTCATTATATGCAGATGATATGATACTATATAGAGAGAACCCTAATGACTCCGCCAAGAAACTATTAAAGCTGATAGATGAATTTAGTAAAGTAGCAGGATACAAAATTAATATTCAGAAATCAGTTGCATTTGTACATAACAATAATAAAACATCAGAAAGAGAAATTTAAAAAGCAACCCCATTTACAATTGCTCCAAAGACTGTAAAATACCTGGGAATAAATTTAACCAAAGAAGTAAAAGATCTGTACTCAGAAAATTATAAGATACTGAAGAAAGAAATGAAAGAAGATACAAATAGATGGAAATACATACCATGTTCATAGATAGAAAGAATTAATATAGTTAAAATGCCTAAGGCAATATACATATTCAACGCAATTCCTATCAAAGTACCACCAACGTTTTTCACAGAAATAGAACATATAATCCTAAAATACATATGGGACCATAAAAGACCCCGGATAGCCTCAGCAATCTTGACAAATAAGAACAAAGTGGGAGGTATAACAATACCTGACATCAAATTATACTACAAGGTTACAGTAATCAAAACAGCATGATACTGGCATAAAAACAGACACATAGATCAATGGAACAGAATAGAGAGTCCAGAAATAAATCCATGCCCATATGGCCATTTAATCTTCTACAATGTAAACAAGAATGTACGGTGGAGTAAAGACAGTCTATTCAATAAATGGTGCTGGGAAACCTGGACAGACACATGCAAAAAAATGAAGCTGGACAATCTCCTTACACCATATACAAAAATAAATTCAAAATGGCTTAAAGACTTAAATGTAAGCTCTGAAACCATAAAATTCCTAGAAGAAAATATCAGAAGAAACTTCACAGACATTACCCAGAGTAAGCATGTGGAATTACATCAAACTAAAACGTTTTTTCACAGCAAAGGAAACCATCCATAAAACAAAAAGAGATCCTACTGAATAGGAAAAGATATTTGCCAATGATATATCTGATAAGGGGTTAATATCACAAATTTATAAAAAACTCACTCAACTCAACTCCAAAAAAACAAACAACCCAATTAAAAAATGGGCAGAGGACATGAAGAGACATTTTTCTAAAAGGGACATACAGATGGCAAACAGACATGAAGAAATGCTCAACCTCACTAACCATCAGAGAAATGCAAATAAAAACCACAATGAGATACCACCTCAACCCAGTCAAAATCGTTATCATCAATAAATCAACAAACAACAAGTGCTGGCAGGGATGTGGAGAAAAGGGAACGTTTTTGCACTGTTGGTGGGATTGCAGATTGGTGCAGCCACTGTGGAAAACAGTATGGAGGTATCTCAAAAATCTGAAAATGGAACTACCTTATAATCCAGCAATTCCACTCCTAGGTATCTATCTGGAGAAATCCAAAACTCCAATTCAAAAATCTGTATGCACTCCTATGTTTATTGCAGCACTTTACACAATAGCCAAGACATGGAAACAACCGAAATGCCCATCAGTAGATGACTGGATTAAGAAACTGTGGTATATTTATTCAATGGAGTATTACGCAGCCATAAAGAAGAAAGAAATCTTACCATTTGCAACAACATGGATGAACCTAAAGAACATTATGTTAAGTGAAATAAGTCAGACAGAGAAAGACAAATACCATATGATCTCACTTATATGCGGAATCTAAAGAAAAGAATAAGTGAATGAACTAATGAGAAAAAGTTTTGGAGACAAAAAGGAAAAACTGAGGGTTGCTAGATGGGCGGGGGAATGTGGATAAAGGGGAAGATGAGGGGATTAGAAAACAGTCGGTAACCACAAGATGGCCACAGAGTTTTGAAAATTAATTTGGGGAACGTAATCAATAATGTTGTAAAGATTTTGTAGGGTATCCGAAGGACACGTGTCCCATTTGGGAGACCACCTCAGGGATGATGTAGATGCCTGATCACTGCACTGTACACCTGAAGCTGAACAATGATGAATGCCAACTATAATTTTATATATATATATATATATATATATATATATATATATATATATATATGTATATACTTACAAGAAACTGAGTACAGCATTAGGAATACAGACAGTGGAAATGTAATGGCTCGATGCGATGTCAGAGGGATAGTGGACGGGGGGAGGGAGGTTCATACAGTGTGAGGGATATAAATGATAAATGTCTAAGTTTTACTTTGTCTTGTGCACCTGAAACTAATAAAAAAAAGAGGAAGAATTTTGAATAGCAAGCAGACAGCGATGAGTACTAAACAGAAGCAAGGCCACCTACGTAGTTTGCCAGCAAACACCAGACACTAGAGATGAGAACTTGTTCAGTTATACAGAGAAGGAATGAAGAAGCCCTATAAAATATTCTACAACATAGAAGAAAGAGAACATAGCACTTCAAATCTATGAAAATAAGAATTTCAAAACCATTTATGTAGGGAAAAGAAGTAAACTGTATATGACATCTGTTTTATCGACTTAATAAAATCCAAGGACATATAAGATAAAACATGAGATGACACAAATCACTAGCTGAGAAGTCAGAAGAAATTACAATAGAGGCAGATAAGAATACTATGACACAAATGTATTAAAAGCAAACAGAGTAAATTTCAGCACTGCAGAGATTGGAATAAGTTATGTGGGGAACAAATGTGAAAAGTTCTTCCAAAAAGAAAACTAAGAATGAAATTGAGGAGACATAATAAATATGGAGGGCAGATAGAGACCCAAAATAAAGATAATCTGAAGATAATGGAAGTACATCTTCCTAATTAAAAGAAGACACATTTGTAAATTTAAGACTCAAAAAATTACTAAATGAAGACCAACTTTACAATATCTTGCTGCAAATTTTAACTTAAAGAAAAACAAGCTATCACTTTGACAAATCAAAAATGAATTTTTAAAAATAAAACAAAAACTACATGAGTTAAACTGACATAAGAATAAGAGAGTCGGGTGGCCGGATGGCTCAGTAGGTTAGAGCACGAGCTCTGAGCAACAGGGTTGCTGGTTCGATTCCCACATGGATCAGTGAGCTGCACCCTCTGCAACTAGATTGAAGACAGCAACTTGAGCTGAGCTGCTGCTGAGCTCCCGGTAGGTGGCCTGATGGCTCAGTTGGTTAGAGTGTGTGCTCTCAACCACAAGGTTGCCAGTTTGACATCTGCATGGGATGGTGGGCTGTACCCTCTAACTAGATTGAAAATTGCTACTGAACTTGGAGCTGAACTGTTCCCTCCACAACTAAGACTGAAGGACAACTTGACGTGGACCTGATGGTTCCCGGGAAAAACACACTGTTCCCCTTCCCCAATTAAAAAAAATTTTTTTAATTAAAAAAAGAATAAGAGGGTCAGTAATCAAACACAAAAAAAATTAGAAGGAGACCTGGTGACAAATAGAGGTGATTAATAAAACTATAAAACATTACATAATTTAGAGCAATGATCATTAATTAAGCTGAATAGCTGAATAAACAACTATTATGAATTAATAATTATCCCCTACGAAAAGGCACTGGAACCAGATAGTTTTTAGAAGTTTTTTAATCAAATATTCAAAGAAAATACACTTCTCCTGATACATAAAAAAGTTCAACCTCAAATTTGCTAAGAAACTAGCTCTTAAATGTCCAAAAAAAAAAAGTTCTTGCCACACAAAAAATGAAATGATACTGCCGTGACATAATAGGTGCTAGCTAACACTACAATGGCAATCATATTGCAATATACAAATTCATCAAATCAACAATTGTACACCCTAAACTTACATGTTATATTTCAATTATATCTCAATAATAAAAAAGATTAAAAAGTTCAATCTTACTAAAACTAGAAAACTGCCTAATTTGATCCCAAAATTTGCCCTCATACTACAACCTAAAACACAAAGAAAAGTAATGATTCAACACACTTAGAAAAATAGATGTACAATACTACCAAATTAGATCAGCAACATTTAAAAAGAAAAATAAACTAGGATTAAAGACAATTGGTCACAGAAATATTTAATTAACTCAATATTAAGAAATCTATTATATTAATACATTAATCAGCAAGTAAACGGGAAAATTCTTACCAAACAATTTTACCATGTTTCCCTGAAAATAAAATCTACACTGAAAACAAGCCCCAGTTAAGTCTCAGGCAGACGGACACATTTAGTACGTCAGGACGATGTTCCAGAAGAAGATGACATGACTGTATGTGAATAAATGTGGATTGTTGTTCATGAAAAAATAAGACTTCCCCTGAAAATACACCCTAATGCATCTTTTGGAGCAAAAATTAATATAAGACCCAGTTTTATTTTCGGAGAAAAACAGTGTAAGACCCAGTCTTATTTTCAGGGAAACACAGCATATGTTTACTGCAGTTCGTAATAAAACCTCGAAGGGATGTTTTTTACTTGAAAAAAATAATTTACCTATTTAAAAAAAATCACTAACAAAAATATCTAAGTAAATGATGAAAAGGAAAAACAAGGGGTAGATATTCACCAAAGAAGAGCAAACCATATTATAGAGTCACAGCGTGACACAGGTTTAAGAGGAAACATTAGTAGAATAAATACAATAGAGGGATGAGAAAGCCCAACATATATAAATTTAATATATGACAAAATTAACACTTTAAACAGTGACAAAGAATGGACTGTTTAACCAAATATTCAGGAATAATTAGGATATTAGTAAGAGGAAAAAATTGTTCAAATTTACTTCATATCAATAAATTACAAATGAATTTAAAATTCAAAAGTGGGGAAACAAAATTATAAAATTAATAGGAAAACATAAATTACTCCAAAAATTTAAATTTTACAGGAAAGAATGACGGATTTCATTACTTTTAAAAATCAACATATTCTACATAAATAAAACTATCACATATAAAATTCACATACAAATAACACACAAAAAATATCACAACTATATACTGAAAGATTACTACCTTCAAAATCTGAAAAGTTTTACGAATCAGTAAGAAAGAGAATAAACAAAACAAGCAAATAAACTCACTCGCCAATAACCAATAGAAAAATGGCAGTGTCTGCAAAGGAAGAAGAGCAAGGAAACCTGTAGGGCTGAGCTGGCACATGGCACAGTCACAAACAACAAGTGCTGACAATGGTGGGGGAATGTAACAGAATACCAAGACTTGAAACAGGAAAGACAAGCAGAGGATAGATCCCTTTAGGATATGTTAAGGAATTTACACTTAAATTCAAGGGATAAAAATGTGCTATTGATACTTTTTAATAACACAAGTGAAAAAAGTAATAATTAAATCCATACAAACTTAGGAAAACAAACTGGAAAATGTCCATTGTTCCTTTTCTAAAAATCTTTGATAAAGTTATATACATGCCTGTTCATCACAGCATCATTTTTACCCTATGTGACATTTAAAAATCATGTTTTTGAAGGA
Organism: Rhinolophus hipposideros; assembly: GCF_964194185.1. NCBI lineage: Eukaryota > Metazoa > Chordata > Mammalia > Chiroptera > Rhinolophidae > Rhinolophus > Rhinolophus hipposideros. The sequence goes on along the minus strand of NC_138064.1, from coordinate 53,850,803 downwards.
TCTATAATGATATGGTAGATGCACAGGCCAAAGAAAAAATTGGAGATACTGACACGTATTATACGGCTGTGTGTGTGTGTGTGTGTGTGTGTGTGTGTTATACGGCTCTGTGTGTGTGTATGTGTTATACGGCTGTGTGTGTGTTATACGGCTGTGTGTGTGTGTGTGTTATACAGCTCTGTGTGTGTGTGTTATACGACTGTGTGTGTGCGTGTGTGTTATACGGCTGTGTGTGTGTGTGTTATACGGCTGTGTGTGTGTGTATGTTATACGGCTGTGTGTGTGTGTTATACGGCTCTGTGTGTGTGTTATACGGCTGTGTGTGTGTGTGTTATACGGCTGTGTGTGTGTGTGTTATACGGCTCTGTGTGTGTGTGTTATATGGCTGTGTGTGTGCGTGTGTGTTATACGGCTGTGTGTGTGTGTTATACGGCTGTGTGTGTGTGTGTGTGTGTGTTATACGGCTGTGTGTGTGTGTGTGTTATACGGCTGTGTGTGTTATATGTGTGTGTGTGTCTGTGTGTGTGTGTTATACGGTTGTGTGTATGTGTGTGTATGTGTGTGTGTGTATCCAAATCTAGAAATACAAATAAACACACAGATACACATATATACACAAAAACATGCATGCACACACATAAAAAGAAAGAACTGACCGGAAAAAACGCACACATATTTTATTGTAGTTCTCTCTTGAATGGTGAATTTCAGCTAATTTTTCTTCTTTACATACATATAATTTTTATTGTCTATAAAAATTAATATTAAGTTATTAAAAGTCTGTAACATATAATCAAAAATTTATAAACTTCTAAGTACAGCCTATGAGGTAGATGCCATTTTACTATCATTTTTACAGTTGAGGACCTGAGGCACAGAAAAGTTACACAACTTTCTCACTGTCACACAACCAGAAAATTGTGGAAACTAGATTCAAACCTAGACAACCTGGCTATACAGGCTGTGCTTTTGTCTAATACCTTATCATTCTTTTCTCTATGTTAGGGATGAAAGCAGAAACCAATGGGCATAAGAGCATTTTTTATAATTATGGAAGAATACGTTTAACTGTATGACCATAAATTAGAATACTTATATTACAAAGGCAAAGTTCTAGAAAAACTATAACTCAATAACTCAATAAGTCTATATAACTCAATAGACTTAAAAGGAAATAGAAAGGCTATATAGATCTTTAACCAAGTCTGTAATTTAAAATCTAGCCATGTAAAAACCACTAGGCCTTTGTATATATAGTATCATGTCATCTGCAAAAAGTGACAATTTAATTTCTTCATTTCCAATTCGGATGCCTTTTATTTCTTTCTCTTGCCTGATGGCTCTGGCAAGGACTTCCAATATGATGTTGAAAAGCATAGGTGATAGGGGACAGACAGCCCTGTCGTGTTCCTGAACGTGGAGTGAAGGGCTTCAGTTTTGCACCATTATGATATTAGATGAGGGTTTGTCATAAATGGCCTTTATTATGTTAAGGTATTTTCCCTCTATACCCATTTTATTAAGTGTTTTAATCATAAATGGATGTTGTATCTTGTCAAACGCTTTTTCTGCAGCTATTGATATAATCATATGATTTTTGTCCTTTATTTTGTTTACGTGGTGTATCATACTGATCAATTTGTGTATGTTGAACCATCCTTGTGCTCCTGGGATGAACCCCACTTTGTCATGATGTATAACCTTTTTAATGCACTGCTGCATTTGCGACAACATGGATAGATCTTGAGATTATTATGCTAAGTGAAGTAAGACAGAAAAAGTCGAGAACCATATCATTTCACTTATATGTGGTATGTAAAACTGAAAACAACAAAGGAACAAGACAAACAAATGAAAAAACAAAAACTCATAGACACACAATAGTTTAGTGTTTACCAGAGGGTAAGGAGGCAGGGGAGCGGTAGATGAGGGTAAAAGGGATCAAATATATGGTGATAGAAGGAGAACTGACTCTGGGAGGTGAACAAACAATGTGATACATAGATGATGTAATACAGAATGATACACCTGAAACCTGTGTAACTTTACTAACAATTGTCACCCCAATAAACTTTAATTAAAAAAAAACCAAATAAAAAACTACTAGGCCCATATCGTCTAACAGTCTGTTTCTACCAAACGTTTAATATACAGATAATTCTCTTCTTAGAAGTAATCTTCTTAGAACAGAAAAGTAAGAAAACATAGGTCCTAACCTTATGGACCTTGGGTTCAAAGAGCATTTTATGAATTTGACTCCAAAGGCAATGAAAGTAAAAGCTAAAATAAACGAATGGGACTATATGAAACTTAAAAGCTTCTGCACCGCAAAAGAAACCATTGACAAAATAAAGAGGCAACCAACTGAATGGGAGAAGATTTTTGCAAACAGTGCCTCCAATAAGGGGCTAATATCCAAAATATACAAGGAACTCATGAAACTCAACAACAAAAAAACAAACAACCCAATTGAAAAATGGGCAGAGGACCTGAAGAGACATTTCTCCAAAGAGAACATACAAATGGCAAATAAACATGAAAAAATGCTCAACATCACTAATCATCAGAGAAATGCAAATGAAAACCACAATGAGATATCACCTCACCCCAGTCAGAATGGCTATCATCAACAAGACAGATAGTAACAAGTGTTGGAGAGGCTGTGGAGAAAAAGGAACCTTCATACACTCTTGGTGGGAATGCAGACTGGTGCAGCCGTTATGGAAGGCAGTGTGGAGGTTCCTCAAAAAATTACAAATAGAATTACCACCTGACCCAGCAATCCATCCTCTGTGTATCTATCCCAAAAATTTGAAAACATTTATACATAAAGACACGTGTGCCCCAATGTTCATTGCAGCTTTGTTTATGGTGGCCAAGACATGGAAACAACCAAAATGTCCTTCGATAGATGAATGGATAAAGAAGTTGTGGTATATATACACAATGGAATACTATTCGGCGGTAAGAAAAGATGATATAGGAACATTTGTGACAACATGGATGGATCTTGAGAGTATAATTCTAAGCAAAATAAGTCAGACAGAAAAAGCAGAGAACCCTATGATTTCACTGATATGTGGTATATAAACCAAAAACAACAAAAGAAGAAGACAAATGAGAAACAAAAACTCATAGACACAGACAATAGTTTAGTGGTTACCAGAGGGTAAGGGGTGGGGGGTGGGAGATGAGGGTAAACGGGATCAAATATATGGTGATGGAAGGAGAACTGATTCTGGGTGGTGAATACACGATGGGATTTATAGATGATGTAATACAGAATTGTACACCTGAAATCTATGTAATTTCACTACCACTTGTCACCGAATAAATTTAAAATAAAAGAACAGAAAAGAAATGAATATTCCCATCTCATTTTATGAGACTTCCATAATAACACAAAAATCAAAACAAAACAAGAACAATATGAGAAAAGCAAGTTCTGGGCCTGCTTCCTTACGAAAATAGGTGTAAAAGTCCTGAGAGAGGAAAAGGCCCAAGGGAGAACATAGAGTGATGTTGATTGGGTCTTTGGAGATACTTTACAGCAAGGGTCAGGAAATTTTTCTGTAAAGGACTCATTATAAATACTTTCAGCTTTGCAGGCCATACAGTCTGTCTTCTATTATTGCACAACAGCAGCCATACATAATACATAATCAAATGAACATGACTGTGATTCAATAAAACTTTATTTATGAACACCAAAATTTAAATTTCACATAATTTTCATGTGTTACAAAATATTATTCTTCATTTGACTTTTTAAAACCATTTAAAACTGGAAACACTATTCCTAGCTCATAGACCACATAAAATCAGGCATAGGCTGGATTTGGCCCAAGGGCCATAGTTTGCCATCCCCTAACCCCTGCTCCAAAGGACTGCCAGTTGCAATACAGAAAATGAAATGTCAGCCTGAGGGTATGTAAAAAAAAGCAGTAAAAAATGTAAAACAAATGGAAGATCAAGATGGGCCTGGATATTGGGGGTCTTACAAATATCAAGATAAAATAAACATACTGATAATGCAAACAGAAATATCAATGAGGCAATGTTTTATGAACTCATGTGAGTGGCAACACATCCCAACCTGACATTTTAAATTTATAATTTCCCAAGTTTTAGGAAGAAAGAGAACAAAATGCCATCATTGAACCGGAATGTATCTCACGGGTTGGAGCCACCACATTTACTTGGAGATAAAGCGAGCAAGTTGAAAGGCCACTACTCAGCCACCTGGGAACAGGCGTAAGGTTTGCATGGAAGACAGGGAGGAAAGGTGATCAGACTTTCTACTAACGGAAATGTGTATGTGGAAAGAAGAAGCCTCGGGTGGTGGGAAGAAAAAAATATATTTTCAAGTTTGGGGTCAGCTCAAGGGATTCCGCTTTTGATAGTTTTGTGAAGTGCCCTCATCTATCTTTTTTTTTCTGAGAGTCCATGACTGGAACACCAAAGGAGATTCTGATCCCTCAGCCTTGGAAAGATCTGGCTCCAACTCTTAAGTCTCTCTAATTTGCTCTATAGCCTTGGCCATTCATTACATCCTGTGGGATGGCATGCTGGTAATTATCATAGGTGAATGTCACTAATTATTAACACACAGATTTATTTACATTATGCAAGTAATTATCATAGCTACGAGTTAATGAGCTAATGGTGATTTCTAACAATCATCTTCAGAATTAACAGAAGAATTAGGATAAAATTTTGAAATAAACTTAAGAGTGAAAGGCTGATGAAGACATGTGTACTGGGGTATAACTATGGAACTTATTCCATAGCTTCGTCTTAGGATTTATTGAATGAATGAATGAATGAATGAATGAATGAATGAATGAATGAACAAGCAAGCAAAGATGTTTATCAAAAGTCATTACTTCACATAGAAAGCTTCCTATATGCCATGCTTCTAAAAAAAACAAGACAGTGCAGACTAGATTCTTTCAAGGCTGAGAAAGACCAACTTTTAAGATATTAGGACCTTCTGTTATCCCGGGATTTGAAAGTCTCAATATGGGTAAAGAGACCTCCCAAATATTTTTTTTAAAGACTCTGGAAAATGGAATGCCAACTACTCTTCACACTTGGCACACAGCCTACCACTCTGAGTTAAACATCTAGTAACTATTAACTAAACAGAGGTGTGTAGGTTTGTGTGTAGCCATCTTTATGATTTACTACTCATTTGAAAAATCAGAGTTCACAAACAGCAATGTGTCTCTCACATGCCTTCACCTTATGTTCCTCATCCTCATCCACAAAGGAAGAGGCTCTCTCTATGTTATCTAAGTTATTTCTGCCCTGTTAGTCTACTGTCCTATAAATGACATAAAGGCAGCTTTCAACTAAATATGAAGTCCTTAGTGACAATGAGAGCCATTCAAAATGTAAATTGTCTCCCTCATAAGAAATGATTTTGTTACAGCTGATTTGGAGGGAGGCTGGATCAGCATTTGGAATGGACTTTCCTGTATTGGGTGAGAGACTAAATGATTTCCGCCAACTAGGACAGTCTAATTTCATTGTGTCCCCTCTGAGACCCCGCATTCACGGCTTGCCATGGTTCACCACACCAGGCAATTTTTTACACACACTTAACTTGATCCTCATAACGACCCTTTAAAGATTGAGTAGGAATTCAAAACCAGGTCTTTCTCAGACCCTTTCTGAGATATGACAGTCAAAACCACAGTGAGCACAATGGTTTGCTTCAAGGGCACCTTTGCTTCAGAACCTCCCAGCATTCTGGAAGGATGCAGATTCAGAAGGATGCCACTGCAGTGCCTCCAAATTCCTCTCCTGGTTCCTAAATGAAAGCAGGTTTCTATATAATTCTTCACACTTAGTCTGGTTTCTTGTTCCTTCCATGGGTAGCGCTTCTGACAGTACCGGAGCCGCCCCGCCATGTTCTTGTGCACTTATACAGTCTTTCAAAAGCTTATTCCTGTTGATTTATAACTTCACCAGCCAAAGAGCTCAGTCCTGCACTCTCAGAAATTTCATGTGTACTTACTGTTCCAGATTATCTAGAAACATGTTTAATAAAGAGGTCCAACAGAAATCCCGAGAGGGGCCTCAGTGTTTACACGTTTCCATCAACAGCAGGCTCACACATCCCACTTTTTGTTTCCTCTGTTAATACCTATGTGGGATAAAATATTCCTTCTAATTCCATGGTAACACAATTTGGAATAATAGCATTGTTGTGAAACTTCGTAACTGACTCCTTGAAGTCTAAACCAATTACACTGGTTGCTTTTTCCTAGTGCTTATTTACCTCTTCAAGCTCTTCAAGCATGTGATAGAAAACAGAATACTTTTCTCCATCGGTGTATGGCTAGGTCGTCAATGATCCTACAACTTTTGGACTCTCCAATATGAATACGATTCACCCGTCAATAAACTGCAGAGTCTCCTCATTAGAATGGAAACAAGAGTGCAACTCACTAATAGTGAATTGCAATGACTTATTTCACATTTTGGTCACAGTTTATTCCTTTGAGTTTCTTCACACCCTTACAATGAATACCATAAAGTTTCATCAATTGACTTATACCAAGCATGTCAATCAGATAGAACATCCTGGTCCCCTACCACTATTTGATCTAACACTACATCTCTTACCTCTTTGCTTCAAAAGACATGATGACAGTGGAAATTTCTATGTTTCAACACAGATCAAAGCAGAGAATTCAGTGAGCCTCTTAGGTCTTCTTTCTTCCCCACGAGCACATCTTTTGCACCCTGGTCATCAAGAGGTCCCATTGATTCTCCTGTTGACCTTCTACCTTTCATGTATAAAAAAGCTTTTCTTTCTGGATTGCAGTCCTTTTTGTGCAGTTTCTTGAATTCCTTTAGTGTCTGAGTGGTTTCTTATTTACACCTGACCTGTCACATTTTGACACCTTCCCTGTTCTCACTTGAACAATCTTTTGCCAACTTTTCCCCCCGATTTTTGTTTCTTTCTACTTTATGAGATGGACGCAAAAGTTTTTATATGAGCTCCTAAGCTCTAGTATGTGACATAGTTCCCTACCCTTCCATTAATGTGTTTAAAGCATTTCCAGGTTTCCTACAAGTTACAGACTTTTTAAAATATTACCGTCTTTCAATTTTAACTTCATGCACATGTTGATTTGATCATAGTTCCACTGTGCAAAACTCAGTAATAAACTGATAGGAATTTTTTTTTCTTTTTGGTTTCTCTCTACCCTTCAAAAGGTTGCATGTAATTCACTTGTGAGCATTATTACAATAGTCACAGATAATTTCCTGCGCCAATCTCAGTCTAATCTTTTGTCCAAATCCAGAGCAATTTCACTCCTTCCTTAATTCTAAAACTTGACCTATGAAGCAGACATTTGTGTGACATCTTTCCATCTCAGGATAGGATTTCCCTCATAACTACTTTAGTATAATTTTCCAGTGTTATCAATAGAATTTCAATATTATTACCCAATTCAGTTGGTCTTTGGTGGGAAATCTTAACCTAGGGTCCAGGATGGATCTCAGGAAGTGTGAGAAGTTCCTGGAATCATAGGCAAGATTATACAGGTATATGTATATTTTTCTGAGAAAGGATTCCATAATTTTTACTAATTTCTCAAAGGAATTAGGAGGAAAATAAAAGCTTAAAAGCCACAGGTCCATAGCATCCCTAAATATATTCGTTACTGAGCATGAATTTCTCATCCACAGGGAATTTACTTCCAGTACTATTTTGCACATGGTTTCACTGTTTTTATTATGCTTATTGTTTTCCTCATTTCTACATATAAAATGTTATTACAATCACATCAGTCCATGTATCCCTAATACTCCCAAAGATTTTCTAACGCAGCAGTACCAGTTTTCATTAGTTTACAGATTTTCTCCTTCTATCAAGCCTACAAAAAAAAAAAAAATGGAATCAGGCTCCTTGCTTGCTACCAACCATCCTATCCACTCTTTTTTATACTTCCAGACTTTATACATCCAATACACATTTAAATACTTGGGGCTTAGCTTTTCTACAAAGTTGTCAATTTCCAGTTTATATGGATGATTTTGCCATCCCTATCTTCATCCAACACATCACAGAATGCCCTTCTCCTTTCACTCCTCCTTCCACACCCCACCACAATCACCTTAGCAAAGTCTCAAATTGGGTCTCATGCACTTATCAACTTTCTCCCAATTTTTAGGTTAATCACCAAACTTCCACTTAACAGATTTGCTACACACAGAGCTCATTTTCTGGCCCCCCACATTAACACAACACCTCAATGCACTATTATATTTGCTAAACAAACCTCAGATTCTTTTGCAATCTACACAGTAACACCATTATAAGTTTTGTTCCCTACCCCCAGCTTCTGTGAACTAGGACTGAACTTACTGACTTGACTCCTTGCAATGGAAACAAGAATGATGTAGTAGAAACAAAGGATAGCCCACACCCCTTTTAAGGTTTTTCGAGAATGTATTTTAAACAATCATATATATATATATATATATATGGCAAAAAATCCAAAGCAACTTCCAAAAGTCTAGCAAGAAAAATGAGTATATTTTGAAGATACACAGTGCTCATAATTCTTTAATAGTTTTTCTCGTCTTCTGTACACTAATAGAGTTGTGGGTACACCAAAATCTCCATTGTTGTTTATCCACAGGTTATTACCGAATGAAACAGAGGGCTTATGACAGAAATACAGAGACTCTTCCGAGGGTATCTCTTCAGACTGGCTCACAGTAGCTTTCCGAGGCTGCTGCTAACCAGGTAACGCCCCAGTGACCCCAAGGTATGACTTACAGCTATTCAAACCCCAGAGGTCGTTCTAAGCCAAAAAGGTCAGTCCAGAGCAGTAGAGATAATAAAGATCAGGAAATCTGGAACTTATGGTGCAAAAATTCAATTGGGATTTGGCAGTTTATGTCTCTGGGCTTGTTTCTTTTCAGAAACAATGTTCAAACAGGATCACGAGCCAGCCTGCGAGGTGGCTGTCGTGACAACACTCACAGTGCTAACAATTCTGTTTTTTATAACACGGAGGAAAATCGCCGTTGACAATTCCAACGGGGCCAGTAAGAACTTCTCTCCTTATTGCAGTTCTAGAATCAACGTTCTCCCTATCACTCTATCTGCTCCCCACTCACTCACCTCCTTAGCACACACATTGCCAGGCAGTGGGAAAGGCAGACGCCTACTTGATTTGGAGCTGTCCTCTGGTGGGGAAGAAGTATAAGAACAAGCGCTCCTGCGATACTTGGCGGACTGGGTCGTACCACTGAGAGACGGAAACGAGTACCAGATGTGGGTCTGTGGGGTGGGTGCGATAGGGCGGGGACAGCTGTCACCTACTGAGCATACACTGTGTGCCTAACTCTGTGCCACACCGTTTATATGCACTGTCTTGATAAATCATCACTGCCATTCATGGGTTAGGTAGTATTATCTCTGTTTTACAAATGAAAAAGGAGGCCCAGTGGAATGAAGCAATTTGCTTTTAAATGATACATCTAAGTATGCTCCTATATCTGGCAGCATCTGGAGTCTCAGCAGCAACAGTTAAAACAAAGAACAAATAAAACAAAAAAAGGAGAAAAGGAAATTCAACAGTAAGGCAATGGTGGTGTAAATCCCTATCACTGCAGGGGCAGAAATTTAGGCCATGGCTAGGAATGGAAATTTTAGGCTTGTTTTCCACAACTTAGAAACTGCTTTTCACAAATAAGATTGATTTTCAGTAAAGTGCTTCAAAATTAATTCTGCTCCTGATCATTAGAATCACATCACATAGCAAATGATGTTACAAAAAGGGCTCCAAAGCTTAGAAGGAAATTTTATGGCCACCTTAATTATTTTTAACAAAAGATTGCATTTATGCTAAAACCATATTGTTTTCATATCAATAAGTACATTTCCTAGACAGAAATCATATTAAACATTTCATTCATTTAGTGATATTATAAATGAAATGCCCCCACATGCACCAAGAAGAGGAAAGACACACTCACAAAACATACCCAGGTATACATACACACACAACTGCTACTCTATGACTTGTTGGCTGCCTTGTTAACTGGAACAGATGAAAAACCACATTAGGCTCAGAGAAAGTTGCGTTTTAAAAGAATTGATTTATTTCAAGATCTTCTCAAGCTGGGCATCTGCAAAAAAAAAGGGGGGGTGGTGGATATTCTAAAGCACAGTCCTTCCTTAATGTTTTCAGCCCTTTTTTCCTAATATGCAGACCTAACCAGTTGTTACAGGATTTGTCCTAGGGGACTCATATATCTCTGAAAGTATATCACCTCCCTCTGGATTTTACTTTACTTATAAATGCCCCTTCATCTTCATGGCTGAAACTAACACCCTACAAGATTACACTGGGGACAATTCTTTCTGAGCAGAAATGGACTCCGTCTTCTTTGTAAACCACCGTTGAGACACTCCAAGAATTCAGAAAGATCTGCACTTCCGCCAGCAATCACACAGAGGTTGATGCTAATTTCAGGACAGTCTTGTTTCCTTTCTGTCCTCTATCATTTCCACAGAGGTCAAACTTGTACGTTCATTCTGAGTCCCTGTGCTGAGCAGGCCAACATGCTGTTCTCTCGCTAAGCCAGGCAGTCAGAGCAACTGTAGCATATTCTGTGCTAAGGTTATATAATGACAGACTAACTCCAGCTCCAGGAGACCTGAAGGCAGAAAAGACAGAAGGCAAGAGTGCTGATTCAACAAAATGAAAATCATTCCCAGGAACCTCTCTTCAAGATGTTGAACCAGAGAAAAAGGTTGTTTTACCTTAAATAATCAACGTGTATATCAGCGGCTCTAAGGACAGGGAGGAAATCATCTAATAATGTGATCATGTTCACAGATTCTTCCAAGTTCCCAGTGAAAAATGCCATCCGTTACCAGGTTACAAGAGTGACATCTAGTGGACTCGTAATACAATGACCAAAAAGATTTCACAAACACTTTAGAGCCAGACTTCTCAAAATCAAGCACTTAAAAATAATAATAAAAATACACACACAAAAAGGATCCTAGGGATATTGTTAAAACGCAGATTCTGGTTCAGCAGAATAAACTAGAATCTATTATTTCTAACAAATTTCCATGTAATGCAATGTCACTGCTCCCTGGACCACTTTGAGTGGGGAGGACCTAGAGCATTCCACACCTGCTTTGACCCTCAGGAAAGAAAAGAAGGAAAGGACACGAGAATCATTTCTGGGTCAAAATTAGATCAAATGGATTAATACTATGATTTTTCAATGTCACTACCGTATTTCACTAGCCCACTTGGCATGCACATTGCATTACCATTACCAGAGTCCCTGCAACCAGTACTCCTTCAGGAAACTAACTGCCAGAAACAAAACTAAGGAAGAAAAGAGCACACTTATATGTGTACACAATTTGTTCAAGTCTCCAATGCAGATTAACCTCAGAACATAACACCTTACAGGTTTCCTTTCATTATTTGATTTTCTGGATATTGAATTATAACAGTAATTTGTACCATATCAGAACTCGTTTCCTTCCTTTCTCCCAGGAAGGCTGCACCTGGACAGAGAGCCATCGGGGTGGGGAGATTATAGCAGTGCTAAGCACAGCTCCTCAGCAGCTCAGCATTTGTCCGGGATAACCCTAAGAACAGAACAAGATGTGTCAATACATCCAAGGCCACTGTGTCCTGAATCCAGTCCTGGGTCATCCATCTGTGCCAAAGAGCCTTGTCCCCGTGCAGAGCCAGCAGGCCAGACCTTGGCTGTAAAGTAAGGTGCGGGCCCCTCCACAGAGGAGCTCTGCCAGTGCCAGGCCCCACGCAAATCCCTCCTGTCAAAGCCTCCATTTCAGCTCAATCAGAATCCCTTCTTTGGTTCTGGGTCACAGTTCTAGGAGCCATGGACAGTGAAGAAAATCAATCTCTTTTCCCAAACACACACACACACACACACACACACACACACACACACACGTACAAAACCCACTTCTAGTCCAGTAGAATCCTTTAGTACAAGTCAATGGATCTTGGACAAACAATCATTTTTAAGCAGTGGAACCCCTATTTCAAATGAACAAACAAAGAGGAGAGCTGTTCTCATTGAAATGGGGTTGGAATTCTCTAGATCTGCCTACTGGGTTTCTTCCAAGGCTGCCCCCCACCCCATTCCCCTGAATACACTTCCCCGTGCCCAAAACACCCCTTCCCACCCCAACTCTTGCCCCAGCCTACCAGTCTCACAGAAATACAGTCTGAAAACCAGAAACTATGGGTCTCCCAACAGCTAAAACCACATGAAGCTTCTACACTGCTCAAGGATGGACCGTTCTCGTTACACAGATTGAGAAAGAGATAGCGAGTTCCCTGTAACTTGACTTAATTATGATCCTAATGCAATTTCAGCATATGCAATCAAAGGATTTATTCAAAAGATGTACAACCTGACTTCCTGAAGGAAATTTGCTTTTAAGTCATAATTAAGGATCTCTGTAATGAGTAAACAACAGAATTGCTTATACCTCTTCAATTGCTCTTGGCAGTCCTACAGGGAAAATTATGTAGAGAAAAATGTCACACAATTCTTCCTCAAACGTGGAATGAAGATGGAAAATGACACTAACCATGCCAGTTTAAGTAAGTAGCATTGCATCATCTGTCTTTGGGGTACAGTCCCCCTGCCTCAGTTAGAAACCCAGCTACACCACTTACATGTGACCTTTACCGAGTCACCTAACCTCTCCATATCTCAGCTTACTCACCTGAAAGTGAGGGCAACAGCATGCCTACAGAGGGTGCCAAAAACACGTATACACATTTTAAGACAGAAAAAAAAAACTATTAAAATTGTAATACTCAATACATATCAATAACAAAAGATGAATACAAGTCATGTGCATACAACTTTTGGCATCTCAGGTATTTCACAGCATTGCTGTGAGGAATTAATTAATATTTTTAATGTACTTAATAACCGACACATAATGATTCAATAAATGTTATTTCTAATGATGATTATAATGATTATTACTAATATAATACTAAAAGTAATATTACTTAACTGAATATTCATAATGGCATTTGATTCTTTTGGATAATTTTAGCCAAATTTGATAGACATAAACAACATACTATTCCATGAATTCTGCCTATATATTGAGAAAATTGAGAATGCAAGAAAAGCTGATAAGAGCCTAAAGAAATTCCAGGTTTATTCTTTAAGATACATTGCCTTTCTTTGTGCCTCTTTCTTTTTTACCTACTAGTGAAATGCATTAAAAATACCATATTTGTCAATTGGAGGCAATTCTGATTTTTAAAAATCACAGTAGTTTTTGAACATTCATAAATATGTTTATTCTTCAGACAATATGCTCTCCTTAAACGTCATATTGTCTAATTTATTTTAGATTTAGGGATTTTATTTTAAATCAAAGAAACCTGAACCTTCTCTAAGGAGAAGCCTAGAGGGCTTGTTGTGTCAGTAGCTGGCATATCTGCCCTAATTTTATCTCCTATTGGACTGCCCAATGATATATTCTCAGGACTGTGGCAGAGCCTGGTCAATGGTTTCAACCTGGATCTTCAAATAAACAGTTTTGTTTTGTTTTAACAAGAATCCCAAATTCATAAGGCTCAAGGCACACATAAGCAAATATTTAAAAGTGACCTCACCAAAACCTTTAGAACAAAAGGGACTGGGGAAATTCAGACAATTCATGCCTTAACGTAAAATACATATATACATACATACATACATACATACATACTTTGAACATTCTAACTTGCCATTGCTAAGTAATCCAAAACTTTGCAAAACCTCTGAGATGTAATCTAATCTATTTGCTATCACCCACACTTTTGTTCCCAATAAATTACCAAGTATGTTTTTACTGGGTATACATTATCAAAGTTCATTGCAACCTTAAGATTATAAGAACAGATATTTAAAATGCTCTGTAGTTCTCTAACTTTTTAAAACTGAAGGAGAAATCTCCACAACTTCTGGCGACAAAAGGGTGGGTATGTATCTTTTATAGAGTCGGGTTCCCATCTTGTGGCTTCTCAGAGATCATTTCTGAAAATTATTTCTGTCATGATTCATTTGGTTAAGTACGAATTTATACTAAACCTCAATTAACCAGACACCTCAGTAAAACTAGAATCCCTATTCCCTCTGACAATTGAGTGGTACTGCTACATATGATTCTCCTCAAACTGTATTTTCTTCAGTAGTGCTACATTTGGGCAAAGGCTCAATAATACAATTTCTAAAAATCATCTGAGAACAGATTTTTTCAATAGAAAAGTACAGTACATTATATCTTTATTTACTCTGCCCCTAAGCTGCCATGAATAGTTTCCATAAAGACTATTCCATAGTTTCCTAGAAACTATTTTACAAAGTTATAATTATTAGTTCAACGACAGAAATAATTATAGGAGTCACCTTTTATTAAACGCTTACGACAAGAGTCAGGTACTACACAAAACACTTAGCGCACACTATCTCATTTAATTCCTTCAATAAACAGGAAAACGACTATCATTATTACCTTTTTGGATGGGAAGCAGCTAACATTAGGGATATTAAAAGACTTGTCCAAGATTTCACAGTCAATTAGTGGTTAAGTCAAGTGATGGGTCCAGGCCTGTCCAACCCCACAGCTCAAACTGTCCCAGCTGTGCCTGCTAGATAGCCTCTGAGTGTCTTGAAATGAGGGGCCCAGTTCTTCCTCAACTGGAAGCCTTCAGGAACTAAAACCCCTTAGGGGGCTCAACAAACTGTTATTTGATTTATTGAGTCCTGTGAAAGCATAAACTGAAAACATGGTAGAGGGAAACCTGTAACTACCCATAGCTCAGAATTCAAATATACTTCTATCATAAGGTCACTTGGTAGGCTTGGTAACTTCTAAAATCATGACAAGTAGGTCATTTGTCAAAGAGATGATGGACACAGATTAGAAGAATTCTATCATCTGCCAAAAAAATTAAGACAGGTATCCATGATGTATCAAGCACGTACACACAAAACGACAACAACAACAACAAAAACTAAACCTACTAGTTTGGATATAGAGAGAAAGGAAATAAGCTTTGAAATCTTAAAACCATTGTTCCAATCCAGATTCTTTGACTTTAGTTTCTTCATCTCTGTAGGTGTCCCTTTCATCACAATAAAATGAGAAAAAAATACATGTGTATGTGTGTTTACACATACATACACACACACGTATCATTTATGCAGTGTGTTCAGTGGAAGCCAGCATGATATTATTACTGTTACTACCAATGCACCAATTAAATTAAATACGCAATACCATCATATACTTGTTTAAACTGTACTTTCAGACTTTAGTGAATGCTTTAGAATATGATAAAAAAAAGCATCACCTAAGATAAGACAGATGTATATCGTTTACACTTTGACTTATTAAAAAATCCTTAACACGGGTTTAAAAAAGGTTTCCAAAGTTACCTATCTGCTATGATTTAGCAGCATTCTGATGTTTTCTCAGAAATGATAACAAAGTGCTACATCTCTTCAAACTTGAAATTTACCGCCGGTCTGAGTCTTTGTGCCAAGTTAAATATGCAGTATAATGTCCCTACCAGAAATAATAGCACAGCTTCCTGCTGTACTCTTTGGTTGAATGAGACCAACTGAAGAAAGGGAGACATGATTTTATGTAATCATATGAATAATTGTTTTCTTTAGTCTCTTGAATTAGAAGCTACTCCAGAAAAAAAAAAAAAAAAGTTTAAAAGAAATTGCTGTGTGAATTATCAGGTCATTGGGAAAAACTCACTTTGAAGACCCTATATTTGAAAGCCTCAAGAAAAAGCATAAAAAGAATATTCTTATTAATGAACTGTTCAGAAAGTCAACTTTCCCTAGCTATCCCAGCACCCACCCTCTTGAGGCCTCAAGCACTATAAAATCTCTGCCTGTCAGGCACAAATGGATTCGTAAAGAGATGGTGGAGTGATTCCTTCAAGCAGACATCACCCGAAACTCTTGAGTTTTGTAATACAGGAACATGGAGAAATGGGATGAAAGATGGAAAAAGACAAGTCATGGGGGTCCAAGGAAGGCTGCTGGGTTTCTTTTAAGATGAAGGACATGGTCGTATGTTTATCCCCTGGCAGGTAACATAAACAAATGCAGAGATAACGTGCGGAAGCAAGGCCACTAAGTAGGCAGAATGTGGAAAGAGACGATTCATCCATTATGGAGGTAATAAAATGAACTACGTACGGATATACATGTAGAAGTTTGGGAGGTACAGCAGAGAAAAGATATAGCAGTTCTCCTCTGATTGCATCATTTTTGAGTGAAATAAGAGGTGAAGTCTTTAATGTAGGATGAGTAGAGAGGGGGGAAACTTGAAGAGAGAGATATGTGAAAAAGTCCTCTCAGAGGTAAACGTGTAGCTAAATGTGACAGGATCATTGGGTAAGGCTGAGAGAGACACTTGAGAAAGGCAGCCATAAACTGAGAGCAGGATAGTCAATGGGGCAGCTATGTTTTCCTCTACCCACATTCACTGCTTGAGTGCAGGCCTGGAACACACGGAATGTGAAGTCTAATCAACACTGGGATTTGCCAGCTGAATACAAAGGAGGTGGCACTGTCATCAAAAACAACGAAGTCTAGATCCTGAACTTTTTGACTCATAGTGCAGCACTGGCATCGTCTGGAATTAGAAGCCGCATCTTACCAGGGCTTCTAAATCATTCATGTGCATGTTCAAGTTTGAGAAATACCTGAGTGGGATCTGAGTGAAACAGGAAAAGACCATTAAGAACAATGTGAGGATTAAAAAAATAAGAGGCCAGGCTGTTGCTTGGGTTCTCTAAGTGGATTTCAGAGCCACCAAGACTGATGACAGAAGAAATGGCTGGGTCACAGGAAGAGGTGAAAGAGCCATGTGAGAATGATGGTCCAGGTGGTAACAGATGTCTGGAAGACTTGGAGTCCTACTAGGAATTGGGGCAAATGTGTAAGGAATGATGGGATTCGTTCTGGTAGTCTTCAAAGGGGAGGACAGAGTTCTGGTGTGGTCTCATTTTCTGGATTGGTCTCTTCGACGGTTTATGCTGATCATGGTAGCAACACCCTAGCTGAAGGAGTACGTGAAGCTCTGAGCTCCCTCAGGTGGTCTGGACTCAGAGAGAAATGCTTATCGGGATACACAGAGAGCTCAGTAGGCTTCTATTAGATCCACCAGCATGTCCCTTAGGAAGGGATTCTCTTCAAATACATAGTAAATTGTTAAGCAGTTAGGTAGCCGCCCAAAGATCTGTGCCTGCAATAGAGAGTGTAGCAACTCTGTATAAGACCAGAGGAATTCATTGCTCTTGAAGAGAAGCCAAAGAGGAGAAGGGAAAGAAAGGAACAGAAGGTGGGGAGAGTCTTATGCTGTTCACGACAGTGACACTCCCTAGCAGCCGCCAAAGGCTCTGATCAAGAAAGATGAGGCCTCCTATGGCAGACTATAAATTTCATCTGTAAAAACTTCCCCATTTTTCTTCAAAATATTCAGTATAGTTTCCTGTCCTCATGAGTATATTTGTGAATGGATTTCCTGTGACATTGGAGAAAGGTAGAAGTCAGTGTGGGTCACAAGAATGGAAAGCAGAGGAGGACATACACATACAGGTTCTAGAATGTTAAAGAAACTTGGGAGAGAGTTTTAGATATACACAGTCTATGAAATTAGGGGGATTATCATGTTAGTCATAAATCTAAAGGGCAATGGCCCCACTGATACCTTTGTTACCTAATAAAACATATTCTTTTTGAAGACTAGCTAACTGCTTTCTCTGCACTCTCCTCTCCCATCCACAAAACCGTCCGGTCTTTATAAATACTCATATAATTGTTTGAAACGCTGACAAGTATTAGACAAAAGCCAGTGCATTAAAAATATTAACATGATGTAAAGATTTTGTTGGGTATCCGATGGACATGCGTCCTATTTGGGAGACCACCTCAGGGATACTGTGGATACCTGATCATGGCATTGTACACCAGAAGCTAAACATTAATGAATGCCAACTATAATTTTATATATATAATGTGATGGTTCAGTGTGAGGTCGGAGGGATAGTGGATGGGGGGAAGGGGGGGTTCACAGTGTGAGGGATATAAATGATGAACGTCTAAGTATTACCTTGTCTTGTACACCTGAAACTAATAAATAAATAAATAAATAAAAAGAAAAAAAATAAAAAAATAAAAAAATAAAAATATTAACATGAACATTATATAATTATTAATCCCTTGAGCTGGGTGCTTCTCAGCAGCAAAATACAATGATAATGGCAACAAAAAAGTCATTGAAATCCAAAAATTCTTTTTAAAATCTGAACTCTCAGAAAAGTATCCACCAAGGTGTTCAAAAAGTAACAAATGATTACCAGAGTTCTGTCTACTTTTGTTTAGCTTACTCATTCTCAAGAAGTGGGCAGGCAAAGAACAGGGAAGAAAAGGCAAAAGTGGATAATCAACCCGAAAACTTAAGAATTGCATGTATATAAAATAACAAATCAAGGATCACTACTTTTCAGAAATTTACATTCCATGCATTTAAGATCTGTGATCTTGTGGATAGGGTTCAACAAGAATTGAGGAAAGTGGCTGGGCCCTGTAACTAATTCCTGAGACCATCAGGGTCTTCCATTATAGACTTCAGCTCAAAATTCAAGACAACTCAAATTAGATGCAAAGCTATAATTATTATAGAAAACAATTATAATTATCCTGGCATTCATCCATAAAAATATTTCCCAAATCTGTTTTAAAAATTGAAAACAGATCAGGGCGTACAAGCATATCTAGGGCCCATCTTGGTATGTTAGTTTCATTCGGGCTAAATTTGCATTTGTTTCTTAATCACAGCGCTGAATCACAGAACCAGTTCTCTATCAAGAAAAAACAATTTAACTCTAGGCTCCTGAGGAAAAACCCTAGCATATCTTCTTATGTCTTACCAATAATAAAGCTGCAATCAACTAGATCAAATAAGCACACTATCCGTTTTGTGTGACTGGGACAATTTAAGCAGAAAATGTACATTTCTCTCTTCAAAGAACAGAAATACACACACAAATACACACAGAGAGAGGTTCTCATGTATTTTACCTACAGTAATAAAAGCCAAAGAGTATACATTTCTTTCACATCACAATGAAATAACTGACACCACACCCAAGATGCCACAGCTCTGGTGCAAACACCCAGGTAGATAACTGCGGTCTACACAAAACTTTCAAAAAATACATTCTAAATATCATATTGTATGTCAACTGCAATTGAAAAAGAAAAAAAGATTATTTAAAAGGACATTCTCTTTCAAATAAGCAAAAAATAAAGTACGAATCTTATATTTGAACATATACATGAACACTTCCCTATGCAATGTGATTTGGAATTACACTGCAAAGCCTTCCATTTACAAATGTTCTCTCCATGCACATCAAAAACTGAAGCCTGGACTCCCATTATGTGAGATGAATTCCCATGGGTTCCAACACTGTCCTGTCCTGCTAAAATGCCCTTGAGAGGGATCTCCCTTATCAATGAGCATAATTAATTAGTCCATGTGATCAACCCTTCAGCTCGGAGCAAGTTTGATGGAGTGGGTGTAGGGTGGAGAAGAAGGAGGGGACTGGAATCATACACTCCCCTGTCGAAAGTACCAGGATCTGAAAGAACATTCCACAAGGAGGCAAGAGATCACACTTGCAGTCCACCTAATCAATCTAGGTGTCAGATTTCTCACCTGAAAAATGAAAAGGCTGAATTTGATGGTTTATAACTAGTTGAAAAATACCACTTTTGTGAACTGAAGTAGGTCTACTAGAAGTGTAGGGGCAAACACAGAGGGCGAAGTTGTGGGGAAGAAAATGGTGGCCATAAAACCACTGTGGAAGAGAACACGGAAGGCACTAAAGAAAATGTCACCACAACTGTAATTATGCCAAAAGATTAACTAGATGTATGAAAAAGAGAAATCATAATTCTCCAGAAAAATCACAGCAGTGCCTCAGGTGTAAAGGGACCATAGATAAAAATAGAAAGAAGGAAGTCTAGATTCACACTGGGCCAGTCTTTCCTCAAATCTGTATTAAAAATGAAAATGAAACTAGTTTTTCACAAGGGAATAATGTTCTTAAAACTAAAATGATGATTAGCATTGTTGATGGATTTCCTAGCAAATGGAAAATGTTCTGTCAAGAGCACTAGCATTGAAATGATTATCATAAAATTTACTCTTTATTTAACAGATATTTATATAGTATTTAGTATGTGCTTCCACTGCATGTTAGAAGGGACACCATGATGGAAAAGACACTGCTACTCTTTTTTTTTTTTTTTTTTTTTTGTTTTGTTTTATAATGTTCATTTTATTTTTTTTATTTTTTATTTTTATTTTTTTATTAATTAATTTATTTATTAGTTTCAGGTGTACAAAACAAGGTAATACTTAGACGTTCATCATTTATATCCCTCATACTGTGAACCCCCCTCCCCCCATCCACTATCCCTCCGACCTCACACTGAACCATCACATTATATATATAAAATTATAGTTGGCATTCATTAATGTTTAGCTTCTGATGTACAATGCCATGATCAGGTATCCACAGTATCCCTTAGGTGGTCTCCCAAATAGGACGCATGTCCATCGGATACCCAACAAAATCTTTACAACATTATAGAATACCTTCCCCAAATTAATTTTCAAAAGAAAAACCCTGAGGCCATCTTGTGGTTACCAGCTGCTTCCAAATCCCTTCACCTTTCCCCTTATCCCCAACCCCCTCCCACACACCCATCTAACCACTCTCGGTTTTTTCTCTGCGTCCCCAAAACTGACTCTGATTAGTTCATTCACATAGTCTTTTCTTTAGATTCCATATATAAGTGAGATCATATGGTACTTGTCTTTCTCTTTCTGACTTATTTCACTTAACATAATGTTCTCTAGATCCATCCATGTTGCTGCAAATGATAAGATTTCTTTCTTCTTTATGGCTGCGTAATACTCCATTGTATAAATGTACCACAGCTTCTTAATCCAGTCATCTACCGATGGGCATTTCGGTTGTTTCCATATCTTGGCTATTGTGTAAAGTGCTGCAATAAACATAGGAGTGCATACAGATTTTTGAATTGGAGTTTTGGATTTCTCCGGGTAGATGCCTAGGAGTGGAATTACTGGATCATAGGGTAGTTCCATTTTCAGATTCCTGAGATACCTCCATACTGTTTTCCATAGTGGCTGCACTAATCTGCAGTCCCACCAACAGTGCACTAGCGTTCCCTTTTCTCCACATCCGCGCCAGCATTTGTTGTTTGTTGATTTATTGATAATAGCCATTTTGACTGGAGTGAGGTGGTATCTCATTGTGGTTTTTATTTGCATTTCTCTGATGGTTAGTGAGGTTGAGCATTTCTTCATATGTCTTCTTGCCTTCTGTATGTCCTTCTTAGAGAAATGTCTCCCCAAGTCCTCTGCCCATTTTTTAATTGGGTTGGACACTGCTACTCTTAAAGTGAAAACACAACGCAGAAAACATGACAAATACATCGGTAAATATAATGAGAGATGACGCAATTGGGCTAAGCAAAGGTTAGAGTTTTGGAAGAAGAGTTAAATTTTTTTATTTTGTTTTATTTTTGGAAGATCACAGTTCCTTCACATATTCATTTACACTACCGAAATCGAGAATTTCTAAGTTTAGACACTTCATAAAGAACAGTAGTTCCTAAACCTTCTGCTTTGCTCAAAAATGAATATCCATCACACACAAATTTTCACTTTATTCCAACCCTGTAAGAATGTCTCTGTCAGCTGGGGTAGGTAGCATTTGGTTTATAATTGACATGTGAACAAACCATGCTTTATAAAATGGTTACAATCAGTGCCTCTTTTAGGTGAAAAAAGAAAAAAAAGCAAACCATCATGAGTTCAAAAGTTACTCACTTTCAGTGACTTTCTTTGATCCATTTAAGTGTCCTGTTACTAATCTTCTGATGAAGAAATGTGTAAAACATAGCATTTAAAGTGAACAAAGAACCTTGTTATAGTCAGACAAAGATACATGACAGAATACCCTGGAAGCCTTTGTAAAGGAAATCATTTCTCAAACTCATACCACACAGAACTAGCAGCCCGATGCTGCGCTGTTGGGTTCTTACCTGGTAAGGAACGATACTGCCATGAGCTGTGCCCCACCGTTTTGCTTCCTTTCGGGCAATCAGGTAATTAGCAGCTACCTGGGTCAAACATGCCACCTACCAGAAAGGAAAAACAAAAAAGAAAGAGCTAGTTTATGGGTACTCATAAGCAGAAAATTATGAGAGTTCTCATTTGATTTCAATTTACATCATTGTAAAAGAAAAAAGAGAGACAAAACTCCCAACAGGTTAGAAAACACGCAGACATCAAGAAAGGAAGAGCAGTATTACATCACTGCATGAGACTAAGTCCTGAGTAATCGTCAACGGAGAAATACAAAGCCAACATCAGTGGGCTCCTGAGAAGATCACCTGAAGGCAGAGGGTGACCCAGCAGATGAGCCTGCCCAGCTTTCAACGTCAGAGCCACAGGAAAATACGCCAGCCACCAGCACAGGCCTATCCCCACCCACCTCTCCTCTGACCTTCCACCAAGATAAAAGAGGTGTGTCATCACTGAGCAGCTGAACCAAAGTAAGAGCCACAGTCCTCTACACTCTTCATTACATAAAACAATAAGAAACCTCTGTTTTGTTTAAGTCGGTTTAGTCAAGTTTCTGTTACTTGCTGTCCAAGGCATTCACACACAGCAGATCAAGATTATTTGCCTTTTTTCATTCATTAGTGAATCATCCTCATTTAAACAAAAATTACTGCACATTCCCCAACTTGCTTCTGGCCCCATGTCCTCACTATACTCATTTCAGTTTTCAAGAACCATAGTTGTAGTAAAGAGGTCATCTAAAACCTTAGGCTCAACTTCTGACTCTTAAAATATTTCCTAATACAGATCTTGAAAACCCACAGTAATTCAATTCCATATGAGAACAGGAAGATAATGGATTGATTCTGGGTAATCTGGATAAGCAGCTTATGTTCCAGTGAATATCCATGGCTCCAAGGGCCGGGAAATGTGGAAAGGAAGTGACCTAACAACAACTTTCCAATTTCCAGAAAAAAAGCTTCTGGCCTCATAACATAATCCAGATAGACCATGGGCTTGCTTGTCCCATTCTAGACCATCAGAAGTGACTGGGCATCTACCAAGCCAACAAGGAAAACATACCCACTGAGACTGGCTCCTGGAACACGCAGAGCTGATTTTTCAGGGCATGGTGACACATCCTGTTATTGCCCTCTAACTGGCATGGCACCTGCGCCTCCTACAAGAGCTATAAATAGGGCTCGACCTGGGTGCATCTCCTTGCAACAGCAACCGTTCTCCTTTCCTGTATTCTCAGGATTTACACTGACTTTTATGTTCATTTACTGCTCTGTTGAAATTGGAACTGCCTCATGGCAGCTGGTTCGGCTGTAGCACCCAGGTGGCAAAACTAATAAACTCTGAGTCATCCACTTCTGGACCTCCATCTGGTCTTGCGCATTTGAACCATGGAGCATTCCAGGGCTGCCTGGGGCTGCCTAGTGTTAATCACCATTTCACAGATCACTTCTGTGTCTTTCAAAATGGAAAATCAAATCAACATTTTGTAGTAAAAATGCACTGGATGGGAAGTCCAGATTCATGGTTTCTAATTTCTGTCAACCTCTAATTAGTTGTGCAACTGTAGGTATATAATTTAACTACTTTGACCATCAGATACATTCTCTATAAAATCTTGGGCATTCGACCTAAACCAATGGTTTTCAGACTTTATAAAAGAGCAGAACTCCCCTATCCAACCCCCTAACACGTGAAATCCTCCTGCGTAAGCAGATAACACCCCCCAGCGCTCTGGCTGAAGCAGAGGCTGACCTACCAAGTCACCAGAGGCAACACAAATACAGAACGCAATGTGCAAAACAGTAAATGGTCTTAAATGTGCTTCCAAGTTCTAACTTCTGACTGTTACTCTACTGAACAGCCTGGCAGATAATAGATAGCAGGGTTGCCACAGCAGCAATTTTCCCAGGAAGGCTTTTCCTGAAATTGGGGATATTTTCTCTAGTCTAAGGTTTTTCTGTTTTGTTTTCTATTTTCTTATCTACAGGAAATGTCCTTCTTTCATCTAGCTATGTTGTGGGGACGTTTGTTCTTTTCAAATACATCCTGGTTAAAGCACTCTCTAAGGTGCTCTGGAGGCAACGAATTCACATTAATAGAAGTAATTCTTTGCAAGCAATTAATCACAACAGGCTTAGTGTTTCCACTTCTTGAATTTCGATGTCAACTGATGTCAGCACACCAGCATCGGCAAAGGCTGCCTGATATACGGGCTGACTGGTCCCACAGGGTAACCTGTGAGTCCTCCACGCATCTGAGACGGCTGCCGGGGGTTAGGCACGGACTGAATCCCACCTGGATGCCTCACTTCTTGCCCACTACCTCATTCTTGCTTCTGAATTTTAATTTCTGTGTTTCTAACCCTGCCTTGATAAGCTATCTGTGACAACTATTAATAAAAGTAGTCCCATTTAGAATGAGTTTAAATGAAGGGTCAGAACTCATCTCGCAGACTGTTTCTAAATGGAATACCATATCCATTTTCTCCACACACTGCTAACTCATGAAAACAAAAAGCACTTCACAACTAGAAGGCTCTCACTGGGAAAAAAGATTAAATCAGATTTTAAGCCAGTTGACACCCCAAAACAAAGTGTGATTTGTCAGTAACTACTCAGAGGCAAAGCTGGGGGTAACAAAGAATTTTATTTTTAAAAAGGGAGCAACTGAGCTAAACTTAGTCACCCAATGTTTAAAAGAGGTATTACAGATCTGAAAGTAATCTACTATTTACAAGGATGTATTTTAAGGCAGGAGAAGGGGGAGAAAGTCAACAGCTATGATGTAATTATGTATGAAAAAATCAGAAGCTTCCTGGCAATTAATGACAAATTTTCCACAAATCAAAAGAATGCAGGATGTGACTTTTCGGTTAATAACTACATAGTGTATATCCATTCTAAATGTTGCATTAGATCATTACTTTCATCCCCTAAACTTAGGCTCATTATTTCATCATGTGGATGCTATATAATTTACTCAGAATGTTGCCTTTATATGGTTTCATCTAAACAAAAAAGCCAACTTTGGTTGAATAATAATCATTCTGACAGCAAAACTATTATTTTAGATAACAGAGCGGGTCCTGATAGTCTTTGTGTGCAACCAGAAAACCAACAGGGTGGTCAAAGTGGATCTCAAAGGGCACAGCCCCAAAAGGCTTAAGTATAAAAATGCCCCATTATTTCCCAAAGCAGCCTCATGGGATCTATCACCATATATTTCACTTCCAACAAATGAGGATCCAGCTGCAATAATAGAATCTTTTACTTCCAAAAGGACAACCAAGTATGACAGACAAAGTAGGAAAAACAAGGCTAGAACTATGGTCTATTACATGAAAATGGGTCATTTCTCCCCTGCTTCTTTGCATATATTCTGGACTCTAATTAAGATGAAACACCTATTATGTTTCACTTCTGTACCTGCCCATATCTCCATCCATTCTTCAAAGTCCATTCCTTTTCCACTAAGTTCCCCCATAACCCAAGCAAAAAAGAAATATTTTCTCTGCTTCTGAACAAATACAAGACCTTAATTTGCCTGATTCCTGCTGCACTGTCACAGTCTGCCTTGTACTACAATTAGAGTTATAAGATGGCAAAGCTAGAAAGACCTAGGTCAATAGTTCTTAAACCCAGATGTGATCACAATCATCTGGGGAATTCCCTGACCTACTGCATCAGACTCTCCAAGAATGGTGCTTGGGAGTAAATAATTCAACCAATGTACATTAACTGCACACCAGATATAAAACCAGAGGCTTAGGAAAATCTAATCAAACTCTAATATCACAGATGGATAAATAAAGGAACAGAGAAGGGAGGTAATTTATCTGCGGTCACACACCTGTCTACTAGCAGAACTTCAAACTAACTACAGTGCCCTTTTCCATGTTGCAATATTATTTAGCATCTTATCACTCCTTTTAAATTGGGAACTATTTCAGGGTAAAAATTCTATATTAAAACCCTTTCTATGTTCTCACAGCGCCTAACACAGAGCTTGCACACTAATTTTTTTAATGCATGAATGACAACAGTAATTACTAGCTGTTTACTTCTTCAAAGAATGCTGAGGGTTGCTCTGTGTGAGGCATCATGCTAGGTACTGGATATACCTAAGTAAGTGAAAAGGCATAGTCTGCCCCCTTTGGACTTAAGAATAGCGGAGAAGACAGATAAGCAAACAGGTATAGGAAATGGCATGGGGAGAGGAGATGGAAGATAACTTTCAAAACAGAGAGAGTAACATGTGTTAAAGCCCTAAGGCAGGAAGGAGATTGGCAGATGGGGGACAGAAAACTGAAAATAGACCAATGTAGCTGAAGGGTGGCAAGGAAGAGACCTGGAGATGAAATGGGAGAGAGTGACAGAAGCCAGGTCATGCCAGCCTTGCAGGTCACGGAAAGGAGGCATTCTTTGCACATCTTTCAGGATGCTCATTTTAAAATCACACATCTTATCATACTGTCCTTCTACTTAAAACTCACAGGGCTTCCCACTCCATGTGCAATTCAATCCAAAGAATGAACTGAAAAAAAGACAAGAGAGAAAATGGATGAGTTATGGGGATTCCAAGAGTCCAGGCATAAGTCGATGATACTCAAACTAGGATGCTGGCAGTGGATATGGAAAAATTAGTGACTTTAAGGTTTATTCTAGGGACAGAATGGACAGAAGATGTGAAAGATTGTAGGGAATGAAACATCAGATAGAATGGTGAGGGAGAGGAAGGAGCCAAACATGGCTCCCAGATTTCTGGCTGAATATCGGATAAACTACTAAGGCACTAACACAAATAAGGAAGTCAGAGAGAGGAACAAGTTGAAGGGAAAGGAAAATAAGAGTGCACCTTCGAATCTGTTAAACTGTAGATGCCTGCAAGACAATCACCTGAGCTGTAGTCATCAACATATAGAACGTATTTAAAGTCATTCCCAAGGGGAAATTTAGAAAGATAGATAAGAGAAGAACTCAGAAATAACATAAAACAAAAGGAGAAAAGCCTCCATGTCAAAAATAGACTTTCCTCTAATCCCAGGTATGGTCAATGGCATAGGTACGCACTACTAGCATTAAATTAAACGCCCAAAAATAGGGGGTAGGGCAAATAAGATATGATATCAGTCTATTAATATATACAATAGAAGACAAAGTAGGCACTCAAAATGATGCAACAGAAGGATACAGCATCATGTAAGAAAATGTTCACTACTCTTTTTTAAAAACTTTTTATTTTAGAACAGTTTCAGATTATCGTCAAGTTACCAAGAGAGTAGAGTTCCCAAGTATCCCCACCCTCAGTTCCCTATTATTGACATCTCCCGTTAGTGTGATACCTATTTTCAATGAGAAAACCAATCTGGATAAACTGTTATTGCTGAGCTTTCCTTTGACTCCAGGCCCTTCGTCTGCTCCATGGTCCCATCCCTGTTAACCACCACCTGAAAGCTCGTCGGCACCTTAGACCCCTCTTCACAGTCACAGATTTGTCATATGTTCCTGGTTTTGATGACCTTGACAGATCTGAGGATACTGATGAGGCATTTTGTAGTATGTTCCTCAACGGGGGTTTTTAAAATGTTTTTCTGATCCTTACACTGGGATTATGGAGTTTTGGAAGGAAGACCACAAAAGTAAGTACCATTTTCAACACATCATATCAAAGGTACCTACTATGGACATGATTTATCACTTGTGGTGTTGGGCTGGAAGAGGTCATGCTTCTCAGGCTACTCCACTGGAAAACCGCTCTTTCTCCTCCCTCTTCCACATTGTACTCTTTAGAAGGAAGTCACCTGAAACAGCCCACAGTAAGAGGTGAGCAGTTATGACCCTCATTCTCGAGAGTTCACATCAATTATGTTGAATTCTGCACAGGAAATCTGTCTTTCTCCCCTATTTGTATATTTATTCAATCATGTATTTGTTACGTATTAGCACAGACTCAGGGATATTTCCTTCACACTTGCATTATAACCCACTGCTACTCTATTTTGTTGCTCACAGCATTCCGTATGAGGACACTGGCTCCCGTGTCCCTGACATATTCTCCATCATTGTGAGTATGTTTTCCGCACTTCCGTCCTGCATGGCACTACAAGACGCTCCAGGCTCATCTTTATATGTCCTACTCTCATCTCACAGGAAAGCAGAAAAGGAAGAGGAGTCACAGAGAAAGAAAGGAAACTGATACTTATTTTAGTGTCAACCAGCACCTCTTTCATCCACTCATTTATTCAAAAGTCACACCTACTATGTGCCAGGAACTGTTGTAGGCCCGGGGGCTATAGCAGACAGATAGGGTCGCACTCCTAGTGTGAGGTACATTCAGACATAAACAAGTGGCAAAACATCAAGAAATGATAAGTGATATGAAGAAACTGAAACAGAATCACACAGAGGGATCTTCTAGACTGGTGGATTAGCAAGGACCTCTCTGAAGATGTTATTAATATATTTAACGTGAGGCCTGGAGAAGGCATGTGAAAATCTAAGGGAGATCTTTCCAGGCAACAAGATCAATTCATTAAAAGGCTTTATTGTGGTAAAAAGCTTACCATATATAGTTATAGAAAGAAGGTCACTGTCGCTGGACCACAGTAAGTAAAAGACGGAGTAGTAAGGTGAGGTCAGGGAGGTATGCGAAAGCTGTGTCACATGGGTTCCTGTAGGCTTGGGTGAGGACCTGAGGCATTATTCTAAGGATCATGGGAAGCCACTGATTTATATAATTAGATCACCTGGCCATTATATGGAGTACAAAGGGGCAATGAATGCAACCCAAATATCTCACATGAGGTAGGCATTACAACTTCCATTTTACAGATGAGAAAAGTAGGCCTAGGGAGGCCTAGTATCTCATCTCATCTCAATCTCACAGCTGGTGACTGGAAAAACTACCACTAGCACTCAGTCACTGTACTGTCTAAGCCACCCCTACACCACCACCTCCTCTGTCCGACCACTCTGCTCCCAGCCCCTCGCCCCAGCTTGACTTCACCTCTGCATCGTAGGTTATACCCTTGGCTCCACATGTGATATCCCTGCAGCCCCACCCCTGCCGCATCACTGGAGTGGACTGCAACCCCTCCATGACCACTCAGCTGTCTGCATTTGCTCAGAGAGACACCATGACCTGCACTGATGGTGCTTCTCACATTCCGTCTACTCCATCTCTCTCATTTCCTAACTATAAGATTTTCTGAGACAAACATGCCAGATCAGAAAGGAAGAGGCTGGCATTCATGGAGAACACACCTTTGAAGAAGGGAAACTGAGCCTCATGTCAGAAAGAGCTTCTGAGATCCTGACATCTATCTTTTTCATCCTAACACCATTACTTTGCATGTCAAACTTCCCATGCAATTTAATCTGCTACACTTTGTCCTTCACACCTTAAAGTAAACTAATTCCTTCAGAATCACCAGGGCCAAGGAGAAAAACATTCAGAAGTAGAGAAGGTATTCTGGCTACCCATATTGAAGGAAGAATAAGAATTCTACCTATTCGTACCATATTTGTCATTTTAAGTGTTTGTATTTACTAAGGATTAAAGCTAAAAAACTAAAACTTATTAAACACTTATCGTGCACTGTTCTAAGCATTTTATGTGAATTATCTCATTTAATTTTTATGACAACTGCACGAGAGAGGTATTTCATGAACCCATTTTACAAATGAGAAAACTGAGGCACAAAGCATTTTAGAAATCTGCCCATGGTTACATACCTAGTAAATGGTCAGCAGGACCTGAACTCAACGAGTCCAGATTCTGGCATTCTGTACTAAATTATATACTAAATTGGACTATTTAAGATTCTGAAGGGACTTCATCCTGGAAAAGTTTTATTGGACTGTCCTACCTGTTATTAAGCATCCTTTTCAATAAGAATGCTTAAGAAAATGCTTAAGAAAAAGAAAACGCTTAAGAAAAAACAGTTATTAAGCATCCTTTTCAATAAGGTAAACCTCCACAGATAAGTTTGACTTTAATTGTTACCTAAAGATATACTTGTGTTACACTCAGAATAACTTTACCAATCCATCTAGATAAAAATCAGACACATGAGGAAAGTGAATATCAAATGCCAGAAGGGAAGACCAGACAGCAGAGACAGAATATCAAAAACATGTTTAGGATAATACATCAAACACATTTCTTACCATAAACCACTGACCCAGTCAATCAGTATACTCAAAAAGTGGTTATGAACAACTGAAAAAAAATGTGATGAGTAAGTGCAAATGTAGAAAAGCAACATTTAATGACATGATTGATTTATTTATATCTGTGATGCCACAGCTTCAGTTTCAAAAGTTTTCTTCAAATATGATTTTATATATTTTTTATGATTTGAATTTTTTTGAATTATTTTTTTAATTATAGAGTTGCACACTTGAAACCTAGGGTTTTATATTTTAAATAACTTAGTTCTTTACAATGTGTCTGTTTTTGGAATAAAATAGTACATTGTTCCGCAACACTAGTTTTAAAAAGAAATTCTAAGAAGGAAATGAAAGTTGCTTTTCTTTGCTGTTTCCTTCATGCATTTAGCAGATACAGAGGTTGCACAAAAAATGTATACACATGATGAATACAAGTCATGTGCATACACTTTTTGGCACCCCTCATATTTAATAAGCACTATATGCAAAGCATGCTGTCAGGTGTGGTTGGCGACCCCACAAGCAATTAAACACAGTTTCATCTCTCAAGAAGGTGAAAATCTATACTCCAAAATAGAAATAATTAGTGCCACAAGGGACTTGTTTTAAAAAATCAAGTAGGGATAAGGAGTGACATCTGAGTTGACCCTTTGGTAAAGGGAGTTCAGTCATAAAACAAGGAAAAGAGCCTTCCACATAAAGAAACAGTATAGGCCAAGTCATAGCAGAGATGGAAAAGTCCTGGATCTGAATGAATGAATGAATGAATGAATGAATGAATGAATGAATATAAAAACTGAAACAAGGCATTAGATTTGATGACCAGATTATATTTGACCACTAAGATGCAGTATCAATAAAGCAGTAGGGACAGCAGCCAGATTAAAGGGGGCTGAGGAATGAATGACAAGAATGTGGGGGCACAGGAGCATCTAGAGGCTGTGCAAAGGGGCTCTAGAGACTGCTCAGCAGGTCAAGCAGCTGAGCAGGAAGAGAAAAGTTTTATTTTGGGGGACGAAAAAAAACACCTGAAGTTCATTTAAATATGCTAGAAAAATGAATAGTTGAAAGTATGGAGTCTTAGCATTAGATGGAATCACTTCTTGGTCTCTCTGGCCACTAGAATGGAAGCTTCGAGAGGGAAGAACGATTTGTTTACTGTTCTCTCCCCTCATGTCTCAGGTAGCACCAGGAAAACTACCTGAGATATACTGCAGGCACTCAGTAATTATTAAACTAGTGAATAAATAACTGAGTGACAGTCTAATTTGGGAGGAGAATCTTAATGAAGAGGAAATACTTCAAAGAAAAAAGAGGAAAGTTAGATGCAAACCCCACAGAAAAGCAGATACATAGAATGAGACAGCCTGAAATTTGCCTCTCTGTCCCTCTAACCCTGGCTCTGGCGAGCAGTCAAACAGAACGAGCACACCCATGCTTTTACCACAAACCAAGAGGGTAAACATAGACAGAGGCCGAGATAGAGAGGAATGTCAGGCCCTGAGGCCTTGTGTTCAGGGAGAGAAAAGCAACAACAGCAGTGTAGGCAGCAAGAAGAGAATACTCAGGGGTCAAGACCTCAGTGGGCTAAAAGCGAGTGTATGACCGAAGCAAAAAGTTCATGGAGGAGGAGAGAGATACAATAACAAGTCTCCCCCTAAGTCCTAACTGAGGTGGTGGGTCTGTAACGGGGGAACCTCTGAGGGAGCATGAGGCAGGTCAGAGGCTAAGGAGCTGAACAAAGACTGACAGCCCGACGCCTGCAGATCTCCCCATTGTTGCCCGGAACCCTGGAGCGTGCTGCTTTGACAGAAAGGTGTGGTTCATTTGGGGAAGAACGGTATACACTTGGTTCAGTCGTGCTAGCTCAGGGTACTTCTCCAATTCTATTTGTCACGTTTTTCCTCTGCTTCTGATCACCTCTACCTGCAGGCCCTAGTAACCTTTAACCAAAAGGGAGACTGTGTTGGGTGGGCTGATGGAATCAGAAGAACCTTTAAAAGGTGAAGCTCAGAGAGACATGTTCATGTTGGCCCTGAAGACACAGCTTTCATGAACTCCACAGCCACAAGGAACTGTATTCTGCCATCAACCTGCATGAGTCTGAAACAGGACTCAGAGCCCCAAGAAAGAACTGCAGTCCAGTGGACACTGGCTGTAGCCTTTTAAGACCTGAGCTGAGGATCCAGTCTTTCCGAGACTTCTCACCCATGGAAACTATGAGATAATCACTTTTTGTTATTTTAAGCTACATCTGTGTTAATTTATAATGTAGCAATAGAAGACTCACACATTTCTAAAACCAGTGAAGTGGAAGACCAGGCTGGGGTAATTAGAGGGAAAGCAGAGGAGAAGAGCAGGCACTGGAGACCAACGAGGAGGGGATAAAAGAAGGACAGGGTGTAAAGATAGGAAGAGGAACAGAAAGGTGTGGTGTCTAGAGACCAGAGGATGGGCATGCGAAAACGATCGTGCTGAATGTATGTCCACTAGCCAAGTAAGGTCCAGGAGGATGAGGGTGAATATCTTGGAATCAACAAAAGGAAATTAGCCATTGAAGGAGAAATTGGAGTGGACATTGTAACATTAGGGGTTAAGAAAAGTAGGTAGGCAGCAGAAACCTCAAATACAAATAGTTTAAGTTTGGCAGTAAAAGCAGGAAAGAGAACAATAGCTGGAATGCATAGCCAAATCACCAAAAATGGTGTCAAGTAAAGATTGTTCATGATGTTACCTTTTCCAGGATACACAGATTTTAATAGAAAACTAATGAAGCCTCAAAAGCCTTGGAGCTAAAGGAATGAATCTCTCTTAGAGGAATTTCAGGCATTTTCTCAGGTTGAAGGGAGAAAATTCATGGCATTTGCCTAGAACCTTTAAGTCACAGAACTATATAAAACAACCCTGCACATCACAGCAGCTTATAAATCAAGCCCCAGCATGAGAACAAAATATATTTACTTACACTCTGCCTATATCTATCGTTCTCACTAACATCTAAGAAAGCTAAGGTGCCTGATGATGACCCCCCTCTCGCCATATCATACTGCCCTCTGAGCTTCCATGGAACAGTTCCCAGAATAACAGGGCAGACTCGCTGGAATGCAGTACAGGACTGAGTTCTTTAGTGGTGACTCTTTAAAGTGACCTCATGGGAATTCTGGGGAAAGGCGCAAAGCCAGGTGTGGATTAGGACAAGAAATCATGATGTCAGTGACCGTATGATTCAGCAGGTAAAATATGTTATGTCATTAAAATTCAAGGAAAAATTCAGACAATGAATACAGGTACTCGGTGCCAAGGATTGCTGTGTTAATTAGCAAAAACCAACTAAGTGGTGGAAAAAAACCAACTCTGAGAACACCGAGAGAGAGAAAACACATTCCCTATTTTATATACTAATTCTGTTTTATCTGAAAGTTTTAAAAATCTTCCATTTACATTTCACGTTTTCATCCAGCAAATATTTCCTGACTGACTGCTCTGTTCAGGCAGTATGTGACGTGCTGGAAAGACAATGGCAAAAAGAGATGCACTCTCTGCCCTCATGACACACGGTCTCATGAGAAGACACATTAAACATGCTGAAGCCCAGTGACATGAGTAGTTTGGGGGCAGCAATCTGACTGGAAGCTGGCCTAAGGAACTCAGCTCAAAGCTGAGTTTGAGTGATAAGCACATTCTTTTCACACCTCCCTGTGCCCACCTCCCAACACACACAAAATGCATTTGGCAAATATAATCTTTATTAATTTGGGAGCCACTACACAGGAACAGAAACAATGAGAATATTCCACTATATATACAAATGCCTGGCCAATCTCTCCCGTGTTCGAACACATCTCATCAGAGACTAAAACCAAGTAGACTGATTTCAGAACATCACGAAGTTTCATCACAGTCAGAACTCAGCAACAACAGGCCACATGGCACAAGTCGATTGGCTTTTAAGATCTAAGCTGCGGGCTGGCCCGGTGGCTCAA
The DNA here is from genome assembly GCF_964194185.1 of Rhinolophus hipposideros. Lineage (NCBI taxonomy): Eukaryota > Metazoa > Chordata > Mammalia > Chiroptera > Rhinolophidae > Rhinolophus > Rhinolophus hipposideros. Next base: position 53,816,388 of record NC_138064.1, on the reverse strand, counting down.
GCGGTTAGAGCTCCATGCTCCTAACTCCGAAGGCTGCCGGTTCGATTCCCACATGGGCCAGTGGGCTCTCAACCACAAAGTTGCCAGTTCGATTCCTTGAGTCCCACAAGGGATGGTGGGCTGTGCCCCCTGCAACTAAGATTGAACACAGCACCTTGAGCTGAGCTGCCACTGAGCTCCCGGATGGCTCAGTTGGTTGGAGCTTGTCCTCTCAACCACAAGGTTGCCGGTTCGACTCCTGCAAGGAATGGTGGGCTGCGCCTCCTGCAACTAGCAACGGCAACTGGACCTAGAGCTGAGCTGCGCCCTCCACAACTAAGACTGAAAGGACAACAACTTGAAGCTGAATGGCACCCTCCACAACTAAGATTAAAAGGACAACAACTTGACTTGGAAAAAAAGTCCTGGAAGTACACACTGTTCCCCAATAAAGTCCTGTTCCCCTTCCCCAATAAAATCTTAAAAAAAAAAAAAAAAGATCTAAGCTGCAAATTATAGATGTGTGGGGCTTTTCAACATCACCTCTAACAGACCTCAAAGGTACAGCAACATAATCAGCCTTTGATGATGCATTGTATCATGTATCCATATTCTCAGATGTCCGTAATTCAGCACATTTGCATATGACCTGTATTCTAACATGTCCACAAATATGTTTTTATATGCCAGGAGACTGTAATGTGATAGAACCCTAGCAGCCACTGCTTTGTAGTGTCAGTTCTCATCTCATCAGACTCGATCATTCTCTCAGCCACATCCTCCTCCTACTCCGTAACCACAATTGGAGGGCTAGACAGTTCTGAAGAGAGCACAGCCTTTGAATCTTTTTGACATCCTAAGCAGTTTGGTGGAAAGAAATTTGGAGCCTGAGTCAACAGGCCTGGGTCCCAGTCTCAGATAGGCCCCTCACACAACATCCTGAGCTCTGAGTCAAGTTTGCAAAACATCTGCAGCCTCCTCACAGCGCTGTCTGTGTGGCTACAGAATAACATTATAACAGTGCTTTGAAAATACTCCAAAGTAAGAATAATGAAAATTTATCATTAATAAAAAAAAACATATTATTCAAGCCAATACAGACCAAACAGCTAACATAGGGTTTTATTATACAATTCAGTAACTTGTATGAATTAGATTAGTGTTTTCCATCTTTCACTGATACAAATAATCCATCTAAGAAAAACGCCTCCTACAGATGGCAAACCTGGTTAATCAGTTTTAGAAATTCCAAGTATATTTGTTTTTATTAATCAAGGAAGAATTTCTGAACTGTAAATTTTTTACCTTTTACAAATATTAAACACACATTAAAACACAGTTGGTTCAGAAAAATACCAGTGGAACTATTGATTAAACATCTGCAGTTTGACTATAAAGTAGCAAAAATCGATTTCCGATAAGATTTCTAAGACAAGTATAGTCAGTTTACCTTCAGAGGTTGTAAACTGGCAGCTTGTGAGCATGATGCATTTCATTAACGGGTTTTGTTTGGCCTACATAGTTCTTCAAAACCTGAAAAGTTTTATATGAAAATTCAGGTTTCTTGCTTCAAAATTGCACCTCTGGCCACACTGGGCTAGTGGTATGGGGAGCTAGCTTAACCTGGTGTGTAAGAGCCTACTGTTAATAACTCTCCCAAACATGTTCAGTGACAATCACATTAGAGGCTGACACAAGCTATGTGGGAATATTTACACCATCAGAATTGCAAATGCTGCAAATCACAGCTGTTTTTCTTTTAAGAAGGCTAGTTAAATATTGACAAGCACACCCTCCACAGGCCCACACTCTCACAGGGTGGCAATGGGCTAGGCTGAGTAATGACTTTGCCCTCAGACAGAATGTGCCTTCTTAGCCCATAGCCCCCACTAGTCCCTATTGTCTGACTCAGTCCACTCATTTTAATTACCTGCCAGTAATATTTAAGCATTCAATTTTGCAAGTCCTACTTTACAGTCATACTCTACTCAAAAAGAAAACAACGACAACAAACTCTTAGATGATAAAGAACAAAACCAAGCCACTGTGCTTGCTTGATGCTTAAAAACATAAAAACAAAAACTGGCTTAAATTCAACAGTGTTAGACAGACTGAAACACCATCTTTGGATTCATTCTTCTCCCTTTTCTAGCCATTGTGCTATTTAAGCCAAAAAAAAAAAAGGACACTGTAACAGATTTTAAGTCATAAATTCAGCAGTTAGCAAAAATGGATATTTTAAAAAATTCAGCGTATTATTTAATTGTATATTCTTAAGAAACAAAATATGAAAAACTTAGAGTTTTTATTTCTTGGTGGCAGAACCATGATTGCGTCTCAAAACTATGAAGGCTTCTGGTTCGTTTGAAGATCTTACGGATATTTGATGGAGACCTTACAAACCTGAGTAGAAAAATTCCTACACAAGACAAACCTCTGATTAAATGATTTTATCAATAAGGATATCTGGACGTGAAACCAGATATGACTGCAGTCAGGCAAAATCCCTTTCGTGTCACATTGCGTGGGTTCACAACCAGATGACTATTGCCCAGCCCGCTCTAACACACACATCTCTGCTTCCCAAGGCAACATTTTACTTACCACTCCCTGCCCTTGGGCCATGAGTGTCATACTCCTACCGGCTAGAAGAAAAGCATTTTCCATAAACTGCTTCCAAGGTCCCAAGAACAAAAACACAGGACAAAATTGTGGAAGGACACAGGCCCGTGGAAGTTCCTAAAACAGTGCCCATCCGTGGTTGATATTTCTGGATACTGTCCTAGCAGTAATCGCCACCATGTCACAGGAAGGGGCCACATGAGCATGTGTCAGGTGTTTACCTCAATGCACCACTTTAAAATTCCATCTTCCCTCCCTACCTCCCACAAGATTTGTTTTCAGTCTCAGATCTACTTTAGCAAGGTTACTGGTCTTTTCTTTTTTTCACGGTGCTCAAAAATAACAAGAATTTGTAATTCTGTCACAACCCAAAAATTATAATAAGGTCAATTTTACTGTAGCAAGAAAACAGAGAGATTAAAGAAACAGGAAGGAAGGAGGGAGAGAGGGTCGCAGAGAGGGAGCGAGGGAGGGCATGTTTTGAGAGAAAGCATGAGAGAAAGGGACCGTGGTTAAAAAAGAGGAGAAAAGCAACTGTCATGTGTCCTTTTAGACTGCTCTTAATGTAAATTTTGGGCAGGAGTAGAATCCAAATATTGTTATTATTGATCACAATGAAAAAATTTGGCTTCTGATTTTCAACATGCTCCCATCATGGGATATTCTAGAGTGTACATGGGAAGCTCAGGAAGTGATCCCACTAAAGTCAATAGGAGTTTGCTGATAGTACCAAAACCAAAGCAAAGAAAAGCAAGAGCAAAAAGTACAAGGGTTTACCTGTATTCAGCAATATGTACTAGCTGCACTAATTTCTGTCGAGCTGTGCTTCAGTGCATTGATTTTCACCAATTCAGTGCTAAAGGCCTGGACCTGTTACCTCAAGAGTAACAGTTCCCATGGTAAGAGAGCTCTCCAGGTGAGCCCGAGTACTTTTACTCAAAATTCTCACATCTTTGCTGCAGCTGACTAGAGAGTATTTCCAAGATTTATAACAAGTTATTGCGGTTCTCTGCCTAGTCTAAGTACCAGCTAGCATCCATAGGCCTCACATACACATTTACAATCATCAGTAAGTATGTCATCGGTATTTTTAACTTAATTTTGGTCGACGCATATTAATATGCACATTCCCTCAACTTAAAAAAAGCAGTAGCAAAGATTACTTTTTAATGTTTATATTCTATTGCTGCGACCAATATGCTCCCAACATCAGTACATGCCAGGGTGAAGGGGATGTAGGAATAAAGTGACCGTGTGCTGAAGAGGTAAGTAAAGGGAACGAAAAAGGAGTCACTAAGAGGAGACGATGGTAATAATGATACAATGAAAGCTAACATATAGTGATTACAATGTAATGGGCACTGCCGTAAACACTTCACACATAGAAACGCATTTTAATCCTCACACAGTATTAGGAGGCAAACACTGCTATTGTCCCTGTTTAATAAATGAGAAGACTGAGGCATACAGCCATTTCAAGGCTTGCCCAAGGACCTCAGCTACTTAGTAGCAAACTGAAGATTGAAATCTGCGCTGCCTGCCTGACCACCACTCCACAGGCCTGAATAAGGTTACCAAACGCAAAGACGTTAATTCAACAGTAACTTTAAAATTAAGTTTAAAAAAAAAACAAAAAACGAGGTTTTACTTTATAGGGAAAAATACATATTTTGCACGCAGGTTAAAATGTTCTACCTAATAAACACAACATCAATTTCAATGTGTACTAGGAAAGAGGCAACAAGTGCAATTAGACATTAGAAGTGAATACAGAAAGTCCTCCAGCGCTGTGGAACAATGCTTGAAGCACGGGAGGCCCTACCTCCAGTCAGCTCATGGGCCCACAGTGCCGTCCGGTGACAAAGTGGGAGAATCACGTGCACATCCTCCTGCAAGTTATCGCCATCTTTCCTCTAACTACTCCAGCATGTTTCCATAAAAAGGGAAACTAACATTAGTAATAACCTAACTTCCATTTTACTGTGACTTTTGTCAAATCACCCATACATTAAAATTTCCCCCTACTATTTCTTAATTAAACATGACTTTGATAAGACCAACCCAAACCATTAATTTGAGGGGTAAGAGAGGTTGCTGATAATTGGCTAGAGTACTTTGTTTTCCTCAAGAAATCATTCCAACTATTCATGAAGCATCTCGGTCACCAGTGAGGACACAATGTTGTCAGCATCCAGGGAACTGCAGTGCTACCCAGTAGAAAGATGGAGTTCAGAAGCAGTCAGTAAGGACGGAGGGCTGCAATGCCTGTTCCAAGCAGTAAAGCAAACTGTGGGTAGCACCCCATCAGCAGCGCCTGCAGGTGCAACCCCCAGAGGGAACCAGATGCCACCTTAAGCATGTACTGGAGACACCTGGGGGTGTAGGGAGCACAGATGACCAAGCATCAAAGAGGCAAAATCTACCTATACACCTAAAGAGAAAGGTAATTACTTTTTCAAAATTCTCGTACACGGAATAGTATATTGAATAGTATATTGACTTAACTGAATTCTGAAGTTTAGTTTTCATACAAAACCATACTATTATGGCTGATTATACCACTAAGACAAAATAATTTAGATAGATAGAAAGATAGATAGATAGATAGATAGATAGATAGATAGATAGATAGATAGATAGATAATCTCCCTGGAAGGAATTCAAAAAAGATCCATTAATGAGTTCTTCTAAATAAGATTTGTTTCTGAAATATTCACCAAACTTTTAATAGTAGTTATTGCTAACGAGTGGAATTACAAAAAACTTTTAGTTACCATGTTTCCTGGAAAATAAGACCTACCCAGACAATCAGCTATAATGCGCCTTTTGGAGCAAGACCTGGTATTGTATTATATATATATTATTATATTACATTACATTATACCCGGTCTTATATTATAGTAAAATAAGACCAGGTTTCATATTAATTTTTGCTCCAAAAGGCTCATTAGAGCTGATGGTCTGTCTAGGTCTTATTTTCAGGGAAACACGGTACTAAGTTACACATTTGTATATTTTTGGTATCTTTTTCCTGGACATGTATTTCTTTTGTTAAAAGTGTGGAAAAGTCCTGTGCTCTGCTCTGTAAAGTCATCAGGAGGGAACATAGAACGGTAACATGTTTGTTTCTGTTTCCTATGTATCCCTTATACATTTCAATTGTTATGCAAGTGACATTTTTAACGTACACTAAAAAACACAACTTTTGCTTAAATTAACAAATGCCTTTTACCACAGAACTACTTACAAATGTAAATATTTTGTACAGTGTATTTTCCAATTAGCACCTAAGGCCAGCTCTTACATTCTTTCCTTTTTAACGTGGCATGAGTGATAACATCTCACGGGAGTAAATCCAATTAAAACGATAAATATGTGAACTCTGGTCAGCAGCATGTGAGAAGCGGAACCCAATGAGGGTTATGTGTGCGGCCCCAGGGAAAGTCCCCTCTGCATCCATTCCCATTCAAGTCAGGGTTCATTCTGAAGAATTCCCACACTCCTTACGACTGCAAGGCACACTGACCAGCCAGCAGCTGGCGGGCCCATTGGTGGGTCCATCTCATCATAGCCTGCAGTTGTGCTCAGTGGGCCATCCAGTCAGAAAGCCTAAGGGTTCTTTCTAACCCCTCTGTGTTGTTTCAGTTCCCTGTCCAGCTGAAGTCCCATGGAGCTCATAGAACAAAGACCTGAAGTACACAGTGATGCCCATGACGAAACCCACAGGGCAGCCAAAAAACTGCTACATGTATGACTGGAGTCTTGATTAAAAATGATTTGGGGGAACTTTAATGTAATTTCAAGAGTGTCAAGATGATGCATGGAAGAGCGACCTTGCAGGTTCACTCTGAGACACACTTTCTTTTTCAGTTGTGACCCAAAGGTCTACTGCGCCAGATTCCTGGGTGCTGCTTCAAAATGCAGGCTGCTGAGTGCTGCCCCAGACCCACTGAATCTGACACATGACAACATGAAGTTAGGGAATCTGTTGTGTTGTTTCTGTATTTTTTTTTTAAATACCTCCCTAGAAACGCTACACACCTATTAGAATAACCAAAATCTGGAACACTGACAACACCAAATGCTGGTGAGGCTATGGAGCAGCAGGAGCTCTCACTCCTTGCTGGTGGGAGTGCAAAATGGTTCGTCCACTTTGGAGGACAGTTTGGCAGTTTCTTACAAAACTAAATATAATCTTACCATATGAGCCAGCAATTGCGCTCATTGGCATTTTCCCAAAAGAGTTGAAAACTTATATCCACACAAAACCTGCACGGGATGTTTATAATAGCTTTATTCATAACTGCCAAAACGTTGGACATTCATAATTATAAAACTGTGGTACATCCAGAGAGCACAAAAGAAATGTGCTCTCAAGTCATGAAAAGACATGAAGAAACCTTAAATACATAATATTAAGTGAAAGCAACCAATCTGAAAAGGTTTACACACTGTATGAGTCCAACTGCAGGACATTCTGGAAGAGGCAAAACTATGGAGACAGTAAAAACATCAGTGGTTGCCAGGGGTTGGGGGAGGGTGGGATGATCAGGTGAGGCCAGAGGAATTTTAGGGCAGTGAACATGCTCTGTATGATGTCATAATGATGGACATATGTCATACACTTTTCTCCAAACCTACCGAATGCATAATACCAAGCATGAACCCTAAGGTAAACTATGGACTTTGAGGGGTTATGATGTGTCAGTGTAGGTTCACCCTTGGTAAAAATGTACCGTTTTGATGAGTGATACTGATAAGGGGGTAAGAGCAGGTAGCATATGGGAAATGTTGTTGTAAACCTAAAACTGCTCTGAAAAAAATAAGTTTAAAAAAACATAACTCCCTGGTGATTTTCATACATCATAAGTTTGGGAATCATTTCATGGAACAGTGGCTCTCACACTGCTGCATATTAGAATCCTCTGGAGAGCTTTTAACAATTCCAATGCCCACTCCACACCCCAAACCAATTACACCACGGGCCCTGGGGTGGGACATAGGCAGCAGTTCCTGAAATTTCCCAGGTGATTTCAATGTGCAGCTAAGTATGAGTACTGGTTATAAAGACTTGCGGTACCACTCAGAGACCAAATTCAGTCTTCCTGGGTGTCAAGGCATACTTGACCAGAGATTTTTACAAGGACAACAAAGATGTCTAACACCCAGTTGGTCGTGATGGCAAAAAATGACACCTACCAAACTGCCATCAAAAGAATTAAGTACAGTTTGAACATGGAAAAAATCTTATAACCAAAATAACAACACACAAAAAAGGTGGGGAAAAGGTTTTCAACAGTTTCAGTAAAACAAAAGGAAACTTATTGAATACAACCTTCACTGACAGAAAATTTATGCTCTAAATCAGTTTCACTACATAATATGATGGAGAAAATAACTGATATTGTACACTTTTTCATACTGTTACAAATGATTCTGCAATAGCTTGGGGATATTGAGAAGTTGTTCAAGCAGAATATGTATCAAAACAAGCTAGATTTTCAACAAAGCACCAATATTAGAGAAATAAAACGATTCAGTGAGATGTTTTCTTAAGTCAAGTCTTTTGGTTTTCCCTCGGTGGCTTACAACATAGCATGTTATTAAACTTGAAACAACATATGTGAATACAGTGGATCTGAAACTACAGTTACAGAATTTAAAAAGCATGTCTTTACTCAAAGGAGTGAAAATGTCAGACACAAACTGGGACTGCAGATTGAACAGAAGACAAAAGGAGAATGTACTTATTTTACTCATTTGCCGCCTGGCTTGAGTTAAACAGAATCAAAAAACGGTAAAAGAATTACAGAGCGATTTGGTGGAAAGGAAGTCATCCTTTCAGACTCAATGTCTCAATGATTTACACGATTTCAAATCATGCTTTAAGATTCTACACCTTACTTTACAGGAAACTTCAGAATGGGGAGATGTCATCAAAATGGTGGTGTGAGGTGAGCCTCTGTAAAGCTCCCCTGGAATTTACAACTAAACAAACAACAACTTCACAAAGGACTCCCTGCACAGAAGACAGGCAAGACAAACAGGCCCACTACTGAATTCACCTAAAGGTGGGAGAATCATGAAAGCAGGACAGGAGCGAAGGGGGAAGTGCGGAGACGAAGCCGCGTGGGCACAGGAGAGAGACATAAATCAGTGCTCCGTGCTCGCTGCATCTCGGAACTACCGCAGCTGCAGGAGAGGGAAGAACTCGGACTGCTAGGGCTCCGCTTATGGCCCACAGGGCTGAGGGGGCAGCATATAGCATGGCTGAACCCAAGCTCACGGCAGAGACCTCGGAGCAAAGACTGAGGGAAGAAGGTTGAAAACAGTGGTTTAAGCCCTCACTACCAAGCGGAGAACAGAAGCCTTAGGCACTGAGACTAGCTGCACCCTCCCTACCCTCCCAGAGCTCGCCCCACCCCCACCTGCCCGGTGCTAGAAGCAGAAGAGTAGCAGTGTCAGATCAAAAGAACAGAATATTTGCTGTTCTGGGAACTGTGGACACAGATTTTCAGCCCAACTAGTTCCGGCAAAAGGGAGGGAACTGTGGAAGCGGGATGGCTGTGGTGGTGGTCGGTGCCATTGCTCTGGGCCACCTCTCACAACTCACCCCGCCCCTGGCCCCACCTATCTGGGCGGATCCATGCAGGAGGAAACAGAACTACTGAAACATACTAGCACTGAATCTCGTGCAGAAAAAGCTTTGGAACTTCAAACCTCTCCGCATCCCCACAGGGATGTGGCGCCCTATGACCCAGGCGAACTGTTAACAGAGGAGTAGCCCATCTCCCAGGGAATCCCACCATTGTGTGAGAAGCTGGAATAGTGCTGAGAAAACATAGCACTACTGTGTGAGACAGGAAAAAAAAAGCTGCAGTCGGAGAGAAAATAAAACATTCCACTTACAAATACTAGAAAACAAAAGAAAGACCTCTGCCTATCAACCTGCTGCAGAAGCCACTCCTGTAGATGTCTAGGAAGAGAAATAATACATCAATAATTGCCATGAATAACCAAGGCAACAAGACAGCTCAGAAAAAAAGTGAAAACTCTCCAGAAAAGGAACTTAAAAGATATCAAAATATGTGACTTAAATAAAGGAGAATTCAAGATTGCAGTTCTTTTTTTTTTTTTTTTTTATAAATTTATGTGTTTTTTTTTTTTTTTTTTTGTGGTTGTTGAGAGCCCACTGGCTCATGTGGGAATCGAACCGGCAGCCTTCGGAGTTAAGAGCATTGAGCTCTAACCGCCTGAGCCACCGGCCGGCCCAAGATTGCAGTTCTGAAAAGACTCAACGAGATGCAAGAAAACACAGAAAGGCAATTTAATGAACTCAGAAATGCAATCAAAGAACAACAAGAACATTTTACGAAAGAGATTGAAATTTTAAAAAAGAAATAAATGTAATTTCTGGAGACTAAGAACTCAATAGAAGAAATTAAGAATTAAATAACTACCTTAGGTAGTAGAGTTGACCAGATGAAGGAAAGAATCAGTGACATCGAAGATAGAAACATGGAAATTACACAGATGGAGGAAGAAAGAGACTTCAGATTTAATAAATGAAAGAACTCTACAAGAACTTTCTGACTCCATCAGAAAGAGCAATATAAGAATAATGGGCATTCCAGAAGGAGAAGAAAAAAAGAAGGGAACAGAGAATATATTCAAATAAATTGTTCATGGGAACTTCCCAAACTTGTGGACAGAACTGGATCCTCGAATCCAAGAAGCAAATAGAACACCTAATTACCTCAATCCCAACAGGCCTTCTCCAAGACACATTGTATTGAAGCTGTCTAAAATCAACGACAAAGAAAGAATCCTAAGGGCAGCCAGGGAAAAGAAGACGGTAACCTACAAAGGAAAGCCCATTAGACTATCATCAGTTTTTTTCAGCAAAAGCTCTATAAGCCAGGAGGGAGTGGAACCAAATATTCAAACTATTGAAAGAGAGAAATTATGAGCCAAGAATAATATATCCAGTAAAGATATGCTTTAGATATAAAGGAGAAATAAAGACCTTTGCAGACATACAGAAGCTGAGGGAATTTTCTAATACACGACCTGCACTACAAGAAATACTAAAGGAGGCTATTCGACCACCATCAACAGGGACAATTTGTGGCAACATAAAAAGAAGGAGAGTAAAGGCCTGAACTGGAATATGGGAATGAAGAAAGTAAGCGTGCTGAAGAAAAGGGAATACTCTAAATATCAAACTTTCTTTTACATAAACTTAAGGGTAACCACTCAAAAAAAATCCAGAACTGAAATATATACTGTAATAAAAGAAGAAACAGAGGGAAACATCATAGAATAACACCACACAGAAATAACAGACAACAACAAAAAGGCAAAGAAACAATGGAGCCACAGCCTTACCAGAAACTAAAGATAGAATGACAGGAAATCCTCACGTATCAATAATCACCCTAAATGTAAATGGACTAAACTCACCAATAAAAAGGCACAGAGTAGCAGATTGGATCAAAAAACTAAACCCAACTATATGCTGTATCCAAGAGACACATCTCAGCTACAAGGACGAGCATAGACTCAAAGTGAAAGGGTGGAAATTGACACTCCAAGCAAATGGTACCAAGAGAAAAATCAGGTGTAGCCATACTGATATCAGATGAAACAGACTTCAGGGTGAAAAAGATAACAAGAGACAAAGATGGACATTTCATAATGGTAAAGGGGACTATACAACAAGAAGACATAACAGTCATCAATATTTATGCCCCCAATCAGGGAGCACGAAAATATACCAAGCAACTACTAACAGAACTAAAGGGAGAAATTGACCAAAACACAATTATACTAGGGGACTTAAATACGTCATTGACAACTCTGGATAGATCATCCAAACAGAAAATAAATAACGAAATAGCAGACCTAAATGACACATTAGATGAAATGGACATCATTGACATATATCGAAGCACTTCATTCTAAAACATCAGACTATACATTCTTTTCTAGTGTACATAGAACATTCTCAAGGATAGACCATATATTGGGACATAAAATCAGCCTCAGAAAATTTAACAAGATTGAAATCATACCAAGCATATTTTCTGATCACAAGGCTTTGAAATTGGATATCAACTGCGAAAAGAAAGCAGGAAAAAACACAAATACATGGAGATTAAACAACATACTTTTAAAGAATGACCAAGTCAAAGAAGAAATTAGAGGAGAGATCAAAAGATACATAGCAACAAATGACAATGAAAATATATCATACCAAAATTTTTGGGATGCAGCGAAAACAGTTTTAAGAGGGTAATTTATATCATTACAGGCCTATCTCAAGAAACAAGAAAAATCACAAATAAATAACCTCATGTTATACCTTAAAGAACTAGAAAAAGAAGAACAAGTGAATCCCAAGGTCAGCAGAAGAAAGGAAATAAAAATCAGAGGAGAACTAAATGAAACAGAGAACAAAAAGACAATAGAAAAAATTAATGTGACAAAGAGCTGGTTCTTTGAAAACATTGACAAAACGACAAATCCTTGGCTACACTCACTAAGATAAGAAGAGAGAAGACACTAACAAAATGAGAAATTAAAAAGGTGAAGTTATTACGGATACCACAGAAATACAAAGGATCATCCAAGAATACTATGAAGGACTATATGCTACCAAATTCAATAACCTAGAAGAAATAGCAAGTTGTTAGAAACATATAGCCTTCCAAGGCTGAACCATGAAGAACTGGAAAATCTAAACAGACCGATCACCAGTAACGAAATTGAATCAGTCATCCAAAACCTTCCCAAAAGCAAAAGTCCTGGACCAGATGACTTCACTAGTGAATTCCACCAAACCTTCAAAGAGTATCTAATACGAATCCTGCTCAAACTCTTCCAAAAAACTGAAGAACAGACAGTACTCCCTAACTCATTTTATGAGGCCAACATTACCCTGATACCAAAACCTGGTAAGGACAACACAAAGCAAAGAAAACTACAGACCAATATCTCTGATGAATACAGATGCAAAAATCTTAAACAAAATTCTAGCAAATCGAATACAACAATGCATTAAAAAGATTATTCACGACGACCAAGTGGGGTTCATCCCCAGTGCACAAGGATGGTTCAATATCTGGAAATCCATCAATGTGATACATCACATAAACAAAATAAAGGACACAAATCATATGATTATATCAATTGATGCAGAAAAAAAACGTTTGACAAGATACAACATCCATTTATGATTAAAACACTTAGTAAAATACGTATAGAAGAAAAATACCTTAACATAATAAAGGCCATCTATGACAAGCCCTCAGCTAATCTCAAAATTAACAGTGAAAAACTGAAGCCCTTTGCTCTACGTTCAGGAACACGACAGGGTTTTCCCCTATCGCCTCTGCCTTTCAACATAGTGTTGGAAGTCCTTGCCAGAGCCATCAGGCAAGAGAAAGAAATAAAAGGCATCCAAATTGGGAATGAAGAAGTTAAATTATCACTCTTTGCAGATGACATGATGCTATACATAGAAAACCCTAAAGACTCCACCAAAAAGCTGTTAGAAACAATCAACGAATACAGTAAAGTTGTTGGCTACAAAATCAACGTACAAAAGTCCATTGCATTCCTATATACTAACAATGAAACCTCAGAAAAAGAAATACAGAAAACAATTCCTTTTGCAATTGCAGCAAAAAGAATAAAATACCTAGGAATAAACTTAACCAAGGATGTGAAGGACCTATAGGCTGAAAACTATACGACATTTTTGAAGGAATTTGAGGAAGACACAAAAAAATGGAAAGACATTCTGTGCTCATGGATTGGAAGAATCAACATAGTTAAAATGGCCATATTACCCAAAGCCATATACAGATGTAATACAATCCCCATCAAAATCCCAATGGCATTTTTTAAAGAAATAGAACAAAAAATCATCAGATTTGTTTGGAACCACAAAGGACACTGAATAGCCAAAGCAATCTTAAGAAAAAAGAACAATACTGGAGGTATCCCCCTCCCTGACTTTAGTTTGTACTACAGGGCTACAATAATCAAAACAGCATGGTATTGGCAGAAAAACAGACACATACACCAATGGAATAGAATTGAGAACCCAGAAATGAAACCACATAAATATGGACAGGTAATTTTTGACAAAGAAGCTAAAAACATACAATGGAGAAAAGACAGCCTCTTCAATAAATGGTGCTGGGAGAATTGGATAGCCACGTGCAAAAGAATGAAAGTGGACTGCTATCTGTCACCATGTACCAAAATTAATTCAAAATGGATCAAAGACTTAAGCATAAGACCTGACACAATAAACTGCATAGAACAAAACATAGGTACTAAACTTATGGACATTGGGTTCAAAGAGTCTTTTATAAATTTGACTCCAAAGGCAATGAAAGTAAAAGCTAAAATAAACGAATGGGACTATATGAAACTTTAAAGCTTATGCACAACAAAAGAAACCATTGACAAAATAAAGAGGCAACCAACTGAATGGGAGAAGATTTTTGCAAACAGTGCCTCCAATAAGGGGCTAATATCCAAAATATACAAGGAACTCATGAAACTCAACAACAACAAAACAAACAACCCAATTGAAAAATGGGCAGAGGACCTAAAGAGACATTTCTCCAAAGAGGACATACAAATGGCAAATAAACATGAAAAAATGCTCAACATCACTAATCATCAGAGAAATGCAAATAAAAACCACAATATCAACTCACCCCAGTCAGAATGGCTTTCATCAACAAGACAGATAGTAACAAGTGTTGGAGAGGCTGTGGAGAAAAAGGAACCCTCAGACACTCTTGGTGGGAATGCAGACTGGTGCAGCCACTGTGGAAGGCAGTGTTCCTCAAAAAATTACAAATAGAATTACCATATGACCCACCAATGCCTCTCCTGGGTATCTACCCAAAAAATCTGAAAACATTTATCCATAAAGACACTTGTGCTCCAATGTTCATTGCAGTTTTGTTTACGGTGTCCAAGACACGGAAAACCAAAATGCCCTTCGATAGATGAATGGATAAAGAAGTTGTGGTATATATACACAATGGAATACTATTCGGTGGTAAGGAAAGATGATATAGGAACATTTGTGACAACATGGATGGATCTTGAGAGTATGATGCTAAACGAAATAAGTCAGACAGAAAAAGCAGAGAACCCTCTGATTTCATTGATATGTGGTATATAAACCAAAAACAACAAAAGAACAAGACAAACAAATGAGAAACAAAAACTCATAGACACAGACAACAGTTTAGTGGTTACCAGAGGGTAAGGGGGGTGGAGGGTGGGAGATGAGGGTAAGGGGGATCAAATATATGGTGATGGAAGGAGAACTGATTCTGGTTGGTGAACACACAATGGGATTTATAGATGATGTAATACAGAATTGTACACCTGAAATCTATGTAATTTTACTAACAAATGTCACCCCAATAAATTAAAAGAGAAAAGAAAAAGAAAGTTAAAAAAAATTAATGCAATTTGTTCATTTTCCTTTTTTAATGTGGCTATTAGTAAAATTTTAATTATGATGTATGGATGTAGAATTTCTGTGATAGTTAATTTTGTGTCTACTTGCTTAGGATAAAGGGTTCCCAGATATCTAGAAAAATATTATTTCTGGGTGTGTCTCTGAGGCTGTTTCCAGAATAACTCAGCATTTAAATAAAGAGTAAGTGAAGACTGCCCTCACTGATTTGAGCAGGCATCAGCTAATCCAATGAGAGCCTGAATAAAACAAAAGTGTGGAGGTAAGGCAAATGTGTTCTAGGCCTTGAATATCAGTCTATTGGTTCACAGGCCTTCAGACTCAGAATGAAGTACACCATCGGCTTTCCTATATCACACATGATATATGAGATATATATATATATATATATGTATTAGATATGAGATATATTTTATACACACACAAACACACACACGTATGTGTGTATATGTATGTGTGTGTATGTGTATGTGTATACAGAGTGCCAAAAAAATGCATACACATTTTATGAAAGGAAAAAACGGTACTAAAATTACACTGATGGCAACCATTTTGAGCACCTCTTGTAAGTACAGAAGTCAAACGTGATTTGTATTTATCTCGTTATCGGTATACAGTAGTACCTCGGTTTTCAAACGTCTCCGTTAAAGAACATTTTGGTTTACAAACTCCGTAAACCAAGAAGTAAATACTTCTGTTTTTGAACACACCTCGGAAGTCAAACACTTCATGTGGCGTCCACTTACTGCAAGATCCTGAGGCCTAGCTGTCGGCTGTTTTCGAACGTTTCAGAATTCGAACTGTCTTATGGAACGGATTATGTTTGAAATCCAAGGTACCACTGTATATCGAGTATTACAATTTTAAAACAGTTTTTCTCTTTCTTTAAATGTTTTTTTCTTTCATAAAATTTTTTCTTTCTTGACATTTTTTTGACACGCTGTGTGTGTGTGTATACACACCTTAGGGCTCTCCAAGGAAACAGAAAAATAGCAGATATGTATATATCAAAACAGAATTTCCAAAAAAGGTAAAATAAGTATCTGTGCCATAAAAGCAATTATAACACTGGCAAAAGTCTCAAAATCAACTTTTTTATAACTCAGCGTGTTGACTCAGAAAATTTAACTCAGAAAAATGACTCAATTTAAGTAGCAACAACAAGCTTTATGATATCTTACATTGCCATATTACCATCCACCTCTCCTAACTTCATGGTAGTCATGAAAACCAACAGACTCACAGGTAGTTATGAATACTAGCAATCTGGAAGCCACAGAAGTGAGTAGAATGAATTTAAGCTTATGAAAAAGCCCCATCACCAGAAAATTGTCACTAATTAAGCTGTCTGGCAGCGCCCTGGAAAAGGCCCGTTTTCAGGTTTGCTCTATTTGATTTGCCCCAGAACTTAGTGCAGAACGCTATCTGAGGACATTTGTGAAAAAAAACTCAGCAGTAACTGTTTAATATCACAGCTAGTCAAGGAGGCAATACCAACTGGAGCAGACAAGATGCTGACCAAAAACTTAAAAGAGATGGGTAAAGAGATGTCCATAGGGAACATTAAAAAGTTCCAACATATTTCTGGAATCTAGAAGGCTAGATGCTTCTAGAAGTGCTGTATGCATACAGAAGAAAGACCTGAGAAGGTCTAATGTTTCACTTATAGCCAACCTCAAGATTTTGCACAAGCATGAAGTGAAGTCTAAGATACAGTTGTAAACTTTGCCCCAACACACAGAGTGTCCAAATGCTGGTAAGTATCAAGGCAGTTAAGCAAATCTCTGCCTAATCAGCAGCTTACTGCTAAACTAAACACAGACTTCAGTGGGTATACAAGACAAAGGATAAAAACTTTATAGAATTCATTCATAAAAGTCACTAACAAACAACAACAAATAGCAACACCAACAAACCCTTGGTCAGGGGAGAGATCTGAATTCCACAGTTTCTGCATTCTATTATTTAAAATATCCAGTTTTCAACCAAAAAAATAAAATCTGAAACATTCAAAAAAATAGGAAACTATGGCCATGCAGAGTTGGGAGGGGAGAAGGCAGTTTATAGAAACTCTCTGAGGAAGTACGAGTGTTGTACTTACTAGATAAAGACTTTAAATCAGCTACTATAAATTTGTACAAAGACCTAAAAGAACCACTGTCCAAAGAATTAAAGTGTGGGAGTAACTATGAGATTGAAGTCCCAGAGAAGAGGAAAGAATAAAAGGGGAAGAATAAACATTTGAAAAAGTAATGGCCAAAAACATTCCCAATATTTTTAATTGTATTGGGGAATATTGGGGAACAGTACGTTTCTCCAGAGCCCATCAGCTCCAAGTCATTGTCCTTCAATCTAGTTGTGGAGGGAGCAGCCCAGCTCCAAGTCCAGTCGCTTTTTTCAATCTTTAATTTCAGGGGGCGCAGCCCACCATACCATGTGGGAATTGAACCAGCAACCTTGTTGAGAGCTCCCGCTCTAACTAACTGAGCCATCAGGCCACCTCTCCAGAAGCTCAGTGGCAGCTCATTGTCTTCAATCTAGTTGTGGAGGGCGCAGCTCAGTGCACCATGTGGGAATGAAACTGGCAACCCTGTTGTTCAGAGTTCACACTCTAACTAACTGAGCCATCCAGCCACCCAAACATCCTGAATTTTTGGAAAACATTAATTTACACATCCAAGAAGCTCAATTAATTCCAAGCAGGATACACTCAAAGAGATCCAAATCTAGACATCAAAAACAAATTGTCAAAAGACAGACAAAGAGAGAATCTTGAAAGTCGCAAGACAGAATCAACTCACCACATGCAACAGATTCTGCATAGATTAAACCTGATTTCTCATTAGAAATCATATATGCCAGACAGAAATGGAATAACATATTCAAAGTGCCGGGGCAGCAGGTGCGGAGATCGAGAACACTGTCAACTAAGAATTCTATATCTGGCAAAACTATCCTTCAAAAATAAAGGAGAAATTAACAGTCCTAGATAAACAAAAAATGAAAGAATTTGTTGCTAGCAAACCTGCCCCCCCAGAAATAACAAAGGCAGTCTCTTCAGGCTGAGCTGAAAAAAACACTAGAGAATAACACAAATCCACACAAAGAAACAAAGAGCACCAGTAAAGCTAACTAAAATAATTAAACACAAAAGACAGTATAAATGTATTTTGTTTGTAATTGTTTTCTTCTCCTACCTGATTTAAAAGAGAGCTGAGCAGAGCTAGAGTGATATATCTGTGCTGACGGGTGTACAGTGTTTAAAGATGTAATTTCTGTGACAATAACAGCACAAAGAAGAGTGGAGAGAGCAAAGTTATATTGGAGCAAAGTTTCTATATACTATTCAAATTACATTGGTATTAATCTAAATTAGACTGTCTTAGATTAAGATGCTAATTGTAATTCCCGGGCAATTACAGAAAATTATACCTATACATGGAGAGAATGAGAATTAAAATAGTACACTAGAAAATATCTATTAAACAAAAAAGGGCATTAATGTAGGAAGAGAGAAACGAAGATATAAGACATATAGAAAACAGTAGCAAAATGGCAAATTTTTTAAAAAAGCAGAGGTTGGCAAAATGCATACAACAAATTAATCAAGCTGTATTCTATCTATAAGAGATATACTTTAGATCCAAAGACTCAAAAGGAGCAAAGTTTAAAAAATGAAAAAAGATATACCATGTGTTACAGGCTGAACTGTTTCTCCCCAAAACTTCGTACACTGAAGTCATAACCTCACCTCAGAATATGACCCGATTTGAAGAAAAGGTCTTTTGAGAGGTAAACAAGTTAAAATGAGGTCATTAGGATGTGCCTTAATCCAATATAACTGATGACTTTATAAAAAGAGAAAATTTGGACACAGATACGTGCAGAAGGAAGATGATGTGAAAACACAAGGAAAGATGGCCATCAAGGAGAGGCCTGGAACAGATCCTTCCCTCACACCCCACAGAAGAAATCGACCCAGACAACACCTTGATCTTAAAGTTCAATCCTGTAGAATTGTAAGAAAAATAAATCTTGTTGTTTAAATCATCCAGTCTATGGTACTTTTTATGGCTGCCTTAGCAAATAATACATCATGAAAATAGTAACCAAAAAACACATGGAGTACATACAAATATCAGACAAAACAGACTTTAAGATAAAAATTGTTACTAGAAGCAAATTAATACATTCCATATTAATGTATTAATGTATAAAATGGTCAATTTATCAGGAAGAAATAACAATTATAAACATATATAATTATTTACATATGAGCACAAAAAACATAAAGCAGAACTGACAGAACTGAAGGAAGAGACAACCCAACAATGAAACTTAAATGTCCCACTTTCAATAATGGCTAAAACAACTAGGTAGAAAATCAACAAAGAAACAGAAGATTTGAAATGCAAAAATGCAAATCAAAAACACTTTGCACACTTTAATAGCTAAAGTAAAAATTACAGAGAATAGAAAGTTCTGGCAAGGATGTACAGAAATTGGAAACCTCATAAATTTTATAATCCCACTAGCAATGACTGTAAAATAGTGCCTCTGTTTTAGAAAAAATTCCTCAAATATTACACATAACATTACCATATAAACCAACCAAACCCAAGAGACATCTATATGACACTCCACAACAACAGCAGAATATACAATCTTAAGCACACCTGGAACATCTTGCAAGATGGACCATACATTAGGCCAAAAATAATCCTCAGTAAATTTAAAAGGACTGAAATCACACAAAGAATATTCTCTAACTACAATGAAATGAAGTGGGATTTTAATAACAGAAGGGTATGTGGGAAATTCACAAACAGGTGGAACTTAAACCACACATTCCTAAAAACCAATGGAACAAAGGAGAAATCACAAAGTAAATTAGAAAGTAATTTGAGATGATTGAAAACGAAAACACAATAACTAGAATTTAGGAGATGAAGCTAAAATAATTTCTAGAGAAAAATTTATACCTGAAAATGCCTATATTAAAAAATAAAAAGGCCTCAAATCAATAACTTAACATTACACCTTAAGACATCAGAAAAAGATGAGCAAACTAAACCCAAAATTAGCAAAAGGAAAAAAATAATAAATAGCAGAAATAAATGAAAGAAAATATAGACAACCAACAGAGAAAATCAGTGAAATTCAGAGTAGGTTTGTTGGTAAGATCAACAAAATTAACAAACCTTAAGCTACACTGACCAAGAAAGAAAGAAAGATTTAACTTCTAAAACCAGGAAGAAAAGAGGGAACATCTCTACTGGCCTTATAAAAAGGAAAAGGATTATATAGAACACAATGCCAGTGTATTAATAATAAATTAAATAACCTAAAGGATGTGCACAAAATCCTGCAAAGACACAAATTACTAAAACTGAATAAAAAATAAATAGAAAAAACTGAATAAACATATAACATGAAGAGAAAATGAATTAGTAATCACAAAACTCACAAAAAAATAATAATCCCAGGCTTTTTTTAGCTTCATTGATGAATTCTATCAAACAATTAAAGAATTAGCAACGATTCTTCACAAACTCTCAAAAACTAGGAGATAAGGAAACAACTTATTTTATGAGGTGAGTATCACCGAAACCAAAAACTGAGAAACACATCAGAAGTAAACTTCAGACCAATTCCCCCTTTTGAATCCAGACCCCAAAATGATCAGCAACATTCTAGCAAACCGAATACAGTAACACATACAAAGTATTGTATGATATGACAAAGTGAGATTTTTCCCAGGATTGCAAAATTGGTACATGTACAAAAACTAATCAATGTGAACTGTTAATCAATCAATGTTAGTCAGTAATCAAAAACATATTAATAGGAATTAAGAGCAAACCAAATAATGATTTCAACAGCATTTACCAAAATCTAGCAAAACAAGGAAAGTAATAAGACAATAGCAAGAATGGCATTTGCCAAAATCTACACCTTTTCATGATAAAAACATTTAGTAAGCCAGGAGTAAAAGGATATTCTTCAACCTGATTAAAGTATATGAAAAAAACCCAGCTAGCATCATACATGCTGGTAAAAACTTAACTTTTTGCCTTGAAATCAGGAAAAAGAAAAGTATGTCTGTTCTTTCCACTTCTGTTCCACATTACACTGGGGTCCTTTCTACCCTCGGCAATGAGGCAAGAAAAAGAGACAAAAGACATCGGTGTTGGAAAGGAAGAAGTAACGCTATCTCTGTTCGCAAATGACATGAAAATCCTGTCGTATCCACTAAAATACTCTTAGAACTAAAAAAGCTAGGCCCAGCAAGGTTGCAAGATACAAGATCAATGTATACTCATCATGTTAAATTCTATTGCTCACTGCTGATCACGTTACTTATTAAAAATCATTCTCCCAAAGACAAGCCAAGACGTATTATCTTTGTACATCCCTTTTAAGAGCTAAAACATATTCCCAAGAAATCCTTATTCACCAAAACATTGCCAGGAATAACAGCATTCCTGGCACTGGGCACTCAATAAATGGGTAAGTCCTGGGAGGGCCTTATACTCTCAGGGATAGCGAAAGAGCAGCACAGTCTCTGGATCCAGACAGCTCGGGTCCCAGCTCTGCTACTCACTGGCTCAGTGACACATGCTCACAGAGTAAAATGGGAATAACAGAGCTGCTGGGGAAATAAATTAGTAAATATATGCAATGTGCTCAGAGCAGGGTCTAGCATAAAGTAAATGTGATGTAAATTTTGCTATGTTATTCAAGTCACTCTCAAAAATTCAATGGTGGAGAATATAAATATGCCTGTAGAATGCAGGATCTACTCCAAAGTCAGCATGTTTATGGCTTCCTCCCAACGCTGCACCTTGGAAGATTCTGTTACAATTACAGCACTCTTCTTCCAGAACCTGTCTCAGCCCTCTCAGTGTCCACTCAGCCCAAGTGGCAGAAAACATGACAGCTGTCTGTGGTCCTGTGCTGTTTCTATTTTCATTCTACCAAAACTGCACCAGAACTCAATTCTTCTAGACAGGCTTGACCTCAGACCCTGCCAAGAAATTCCCTCCCCCCAAGAAAGAACAGTCTGTTACCCACTCCTAGCTTTTAATGGGCCCATTAACTGTACAATATTGAGTTATCGTTTAAATGTTACATCCCATGTTTATTCTTCAGATAAGTATGAATGGTCAGTGCCAACGTCACCTTCTAGGGGACATCTTCCATTCAGTCACGGCTGCTTTCTGTCGGTTCCTGGAACACACCACATTTTGTCCTACTTCAGTCCTTTGCATGCACTGTTCCCTCTTTCTGGAATAATCTTGCCCTGGCTAACAGAAGTGACTCTGTTTTCTTTATCAAACTGTTTATTTACTTCTGCAAATTTATCACTTATTACTTGTTTGCTGCCTACGAGTGTATCTCCAACTACAATGTAGATTCCATGGGGCAGGACATTTGCGGGATTATTTATCATTTACTGTATCCTCTGGTATAGACGAACAGGGATGGATGGATGGATGGATGGATGGATGGATGGATGGATGGATGGATGGATGGATGGATGGATGGAGCAGATCTGACTTAATTTCTTACTCCCTAAAGTGAGTATCAATAGGTTAAAAAAAAATAAGAGATCAGAATAACCTTTCACGTGAAAATATTTTTAGTATACGGCATTTACCACAACAGAAAAGTAAATTAAAGCATTTTAGAACATTTTATATGGAAATGGTTGAAACCAAAGCAATTTCCCTCTAGCCCTCAGTCACCTAGAAAATGAAATCAACCAGAATGCCCAAATTGCTAAGCACTCCAACTAATCAAGATCGTATTATACATTGCTGGAATGTAATGACTCTAAACTAAAAAATATTTTTAAATTACTCACCATTATACCTTGTACAGCTTCTGTGAAGAAGTGAAGTGATTTTCCTAGAAATTAAATCTGAGCCACCATGCTCAATGTTACTGGCTACTTATCCTTCAGCTACAACGATGGTTTAAGAGTTAGGGCCAAATGGACACATTCCACTAGGATCAGCTGGTCCATAACTTATGGCAGACAAAGAGCCACCATTAACTAGCCAATACAGAAGGATACGATTACTACCTTTTATTCTACATAAAATTTTCCAACTCTAGAAAATACAAAGATGAAGGTGAAATCCATTAACTTACCAATGAAAACAAACTGTTCTAAATCTAGTAGTATAGAACATAAGTGATTCTAAAACACTGTTAAACTCACCTTTAGGAACAGGCACTTAAATCCATTATTCTATAAGATTCTACAAGGTCAAAATCTAATTTCAGTGAATATTTGTCAATACCAATAAATCTTTCTCCTCCAATTTATTTTATATCTTGATGTTAATTATATTTCCATTTTTCAAAACATTTTAAAAGCATCAAATTATTTTAAACTATCTAGTAAGAGAATTAGATTACTGTGAAGTTTATTCTCTCATTTTATTCTTTTCTCCTTTGAGATATTCTCCCACTAGTAATTATCAATTATTACTGAAAACTATTAAATAGTCACTTGAAATAGGGTGAATTTTATGGTATGTAAAATATAACTCATTAAAATTATAATAAAACATATATAAAATAAAAAAAGAAAAGCAGAAACAGAGGTGTACCTAAAAACACAAAAAAGATAAACTTCAGATTACTATATTTGTTTGAAATTCAAAAGTTTATCCATAAAGATGTGCTATAATAATGAGAGTTAAAATTGTATCTACTCTAAATATGAACAATATTTCAAACATGGAGAAAGAATGTGAAAATAATTAAAGTTTGGTGTTAAAAAAAACTAACTCATTGTAGTAGTAATTATGGGACCCTGGTTGCAATTAAGTACAGGAAGGATATTAAAGCTTCCAAAGATATTTCTGTAAGCCACAACAGAAGAATAAGAGCAAGAGAATAATTGGAACCATATCCAAACCCACTTCCTTGTTATTTACCAATATCATCTAAAGAATACTGTTTAGATGCTGACGTTAGACAATCTTCAGTTGACAACTTTAAATCATATAAAGACTAAAAAAAATTTTTTTAAACCAAAGAATTTTATGACAAGGGTTAAAAGTTTATAGCCATGAAACTACAGAAAAATTGGTGCCCACTAAAAACCACATCCCGGCAACTGTCATGTCTATACAATGTAACTTTTATTGTGGTTGAGGCAATCATCTCTGAGTTAATAATTAGCTACTATTCAAATCAAGTGTAGTTTGTCCATTGTACACTAGACTGCTTTTAAGAGAGGGAGTACAAAATTTCATTTTTAGCAACTGATATTAAATGTTACAATCATTCATCTGTCATCCTATGTAATGCAATCAAAAGGAGTGGAGAGGTATGTTTTTTTACCACTGTATGAAATCACAATCATTTTCCAGGCAGCTAAAAATAAGTTCAAATGTTATCTACTTAATGTAGGTGAACGTTTATACAAAAAAGAATTTTTTTTCAATTTTTTAAAAAACACAAAGCTCACTGATGCAGAGAACAAATTGGAGGTTGCCAGAGGTGGCAGTGAGCATAGGCAAAATTGGTAAAAGGGATCAAAATGTACCAACTTCCAGTTATAAAATAAGTAAATCATAAGGATGTAATGTACAGCATGGTGACTATAGTTACTATTAATGAATTGCATATCTGAAAGTTGCTAAGAGAATAGATCTTAAAAGTTCTCATCACAAAAAAAAAGAAATTGTAACATGTATGGTAATGGATGTTAATTAGAACTTGTGATCATTTCGCAGTACAAACAAATATCAAATCACTATGGTGTACACCTGAAATTAATTTAATGTTACATGTCACTTATAACTCAATTTTTAAAAAGGTAATTAATGAGTCTTAGATACACTAATAATCTTAGCAACCTCCAACTAGGTTAGCTGCAGCACAACAGGCTAAATCACTGCTACCATGTTTTCCAAAAGCAAATCATCTCAAGTACTTATCCTAAGTCAATGGTTTTCTACCGTTTTCTAATCTCCCGTAGCAAACCTAGCGTCTAATGAGACCTACCCATTGGTAATACAGTTCTCCATCTGATCTCTAAAGATTGGGTGAGCCTTCTATTTGACAAATACTGGGCTGGGCTTTGAGGACACCACTGTAAGCGAGAACAAATACTATTCCTGCACTTATGAAACTGACAGTCTCAAGGAGCAACATAAACAACAAATATAGACACACATCCAAAATGGCTAGAAAGTAAAAATAAAAATGGCTGGATGTATGTGTGTGTGCGTATGTATATGCATATGTTTGCACTTACTGTACCCTCACTCTGAAACACCTACCTGAACCGACAACTCCCAGGGAACTATAGACTTCCATGCTATGAATTACTGTGTTAGGTGCTAAAAGAGAATTAAACTCAACAATACTCTAAAAAGGTAATTTTTCCAAAGCTAATTCATCATTGACATAGAAGTAAAGCAGTCTAGGTAGAGATCTGCAGACCTAGTAGAGTCCCAAATCCAGGTCCAGCTCCAAAATTTGCAAATACTGGTGCAAAATGAATAATATATGTAGGGCCTCTTGTTCAAAGTTATTAAAAATTTCAAGGCAATGAAAACACAACGATTAAACTAAGCCTCAGGCCCTCTGTGACTGCACAGGTTACACACCCATGAAATTTTCATGGCTTCCAAACTTAACTGCACATGCAACCTTAAACCAGTCACTTAACCTATGTCAGGTTCCTTACAGCTATAAAACTAGTGGAAGTAAGAAAAAAATTTCAGCTTATTCCCACAATTAACATTTGTGTTTCTCTGTTAAGGAGATAGATCATTCATTTGGAGAGATTCCTTTGCCCTTTTATATAACCATTAAAATTCTGACTGTGTCTCAAAGCTAGTGTTGAAAACGTATACACAGTATTTCACCTTCATTCATACTGATGTCTTTAGCCCTGTGTACACCTCCTTAATTTTATCTAAGAGAAAAAAATCTCCAAAGCACTGCTGTAAGTTTACTATTTTCCCATGTATACCATTTAAATCTTAAATTCCCAACAGAGTTCTCTCTATATAAAGTGACTTTTCCCACAGTAAAATGTCTCCTTTTACAAATTAGACATTTTCTTTTTTTCTATCCCTGAAAAATTATCTAGTCAGAATCAATTTCCATATATGGTATAGCAGCTGGTTTTGCTCCAGTAAAAAAAAGAGGTAAAATGTCCATTTGAGAGTGAGTTAACCTTTTTATTCCACTAGCTTAGTATTTAGCATAACATAACTGATTACTACCTAAACCAGGTAACCTGGAGTCCATGGAAAGAATTCTGGGAACTAATTGACTTAAATGGAAAAAATATATATCTTTATTTTCATCAACATCTAAATAAAATTTAGCATTTTCTTCAATTACGAATGTAGGCAACAAACCACAGAAGTATTAGCAGTACCTACGACTTCATCACGAATAAACATCATATACATTTTCATATATTACAGTTATTGCATGTATCTTAAATGTCGTTAATGTTCAATACTACCTCAAAACTGCAACAGTTATTGGACCCACTGATAGATCTTACGGTTTGATGTGTTTATAAAAAATCATATATGGTTTAACACAAAATTGGTGTTTACATTGAAATAACTACATTTCAATATAATTAGCTTCCTTTGTAATCCTAAGGATATCATTTTATACATTTAAAAACACAATTCTGAGAAAAGGTCTACAGACTTCACCAGAGTACCCAAAGAGTCCATCACACAAAAAAGGTAAAGAAAAGAAGTTACAAATTCATGTTGCAATAAACTAGAAACAACTGTATTCTCATTTTACAACTAGTAATAGACCTATTTAATTACAGTCCTTAAAATCTAGTTCAACAGCAATGTCTACATACAACAAAATCTTCATGGTCCATTTATTTTAATATGACAACAATTAAGTACACCAAAACAAAACAGCTTTTTGGGGTTTTATGTTTTGTTTTTATTTTTGCAGATGCACCCATTGAATTTGATATGAAAGAATATAACCCAGATACATGTTTTTACACCACCATCTAAAATGTTATTTGGCTTGGTACCTGAGATGACAGTAGGTTACAATCAATGAACAGTCCTTTTCCAGTTTTGTATCTTTGTATCAATCCAGCCAAAATGGCTCCACATGCATACAGGCCAGTGGCAAGATCAGTCATGGCCACTCCTGGACGAACTGGATCACCATCCTAATTTAAGATTTGGGTTGGAAAAAAACAGAGAAAATTTAAAATTAAAAGCATCTATGATTTCTCAAATATTCTAAGGTCAAATAAAGGAAAGAACTACATATGACATGCACATGCATGTATGCACACACACATGCAAGAAATACAATAAACTACTATTGTGGATATCTGTTGGTGGTAAGGATATATTTATATTTACTGTATATTTACTATATTTCTCACCCCAACATCTACCAACCAAACTAAACCAAAGCAAATGAAATAACAGATTTTTTAAACATGTCTGAAGTTCCTTCTTAATATATTTTATCTTGTTTATACTAAAAAAGTAAATAATTGAACTTGAATTTAAACAAGTCAATCTGTTGGTGAGGAAAGAGTTAAAGTAGTATATTTTTCCCATGTTGGGGAGAAGGCTGGGGTGGGATGGTGGAGAGAAGGTGTAATCTCCTTATAAGCATGCTAATAACTGGCAAATATTCTAATGACATATGCTTTTAAAAAAACAAGAAAGTACTTACCCACATAAGACTTTTATCAGGATACTCCTGAGTTAGAATTATTAAATTACTACGGCAAACAAACCTAGAATTCCTATTGGTCTCAGAAGTATAGCAGATATGATTTATGGGTATGGGGAATAAGCTATGCAATTATCTGAGTATAAAATGGAGATGTTTCACAGCCTGCTGTACTCTTCTCTTTTGTATGAAGTAACCCATGTACTTCATTAGAAATCTTATCTACTGCTCTGAGATTGAAAGTTTTGTCTGTTGTGGGAAGAAAGGATCTGGGGACCTCTCTCAATTTCCAGGACTTCTTTCTGCTTCTCCTGTGTCTTTCCATTGTTTGTATCCTTGAAATTACAAGTAAAGCTTGATGATGATTAACATCCACAATTCATGTCAGTCTGACTTGACAATCCAATCCTTGACCCATATATGTAAAGATACTAAAACACTACCCAGCAAACGATAAGTACCCTATAAAAATGAGCTATCAAAATTATCATCACCATCATTATCAGTCATAGTTATATCTGACAGTTCCTATTTTTCACTACCTTGCATTATGCGAAGGCTCTCACTGTACCAAATACCTAAAAAAAAACCTACATTTAACACTTAATCTCATTGATATATTCATTCATTCACTTCCTGACTCATTATGCCGTTCATTTACAGAAGCTAATTTTTCCTTTTCTGAAGCCCACACATAAACTATATTAATCATTTTACAACAGTACTAAATAACGTTAAAAGCAAGTAAGTGCAAGGAAAACAATGCCATGTAAATTGGAAACTTCCGGCAGTTTTCTATCATTATTGGCAAAACTTGTAGTAGTTTGAATCAGTAAATTTAGAATTTAATTTGTCATTGGGATTTAAGATTATTTAATGTGTTAACAGTGAGAAACATAGACGTCATCAAAACGGCGGCGTGAGGTGAGCCTCTGGAAAGCTGCCCTGGAGTTTACAACAAATGGAACAGCTATAACTCCACAAAGGACTCCCTGCAAGCAGACAGGCAAGACAAATAGGCCCACTAGTGAATTCACCTAAAGGTGGGCAAATTGTGCAACCAGGGTAGGAGGGAAAGGAGAACCGCAAAGACTGAGCTGCGCGGGCTCAGGACGCAGACCTAGCTCATTGCTCTGAGCTCGCTGCATCCCGGAACTACCTCAGCTTTAGAGAGGGAAGAACTCGGACTGCTGGGACTCTGCTAATGGCCCACCGTCCCTGCTGAGAGGTCAGCATATAACACGGATGAACCCAACGTTCACGGCAGAGACCTCGGAGCAAAGACTGAGGAAAGAAGGCTGAAAATGGTGGCTTAAGCCCTCACCGCGGAGCAGAGAATGGAAGCCTTAGGGACTAAGACTAGTCGCCCCCACCCTACCCTCCCAGAGCTCACCCCGCCACCAACTACCCAATACTAGAAACAGAACAGTAGCAGTGTCAGATCAAAACAACAGAATATTCGCTGTCCTGAGAACTGTGGACCACAAACACACATTCGCAGCCCTACTAGTTCCAGCAAAGGAAAGGGAGTTGTGGAAGCAGGATCAGCTGTGGCAATGGTTGCCGCCATACTCTGGGCCACCTCTCACAACTCACCCCGCCCCTGTCCCCACCTATCTGGGCAGATCCCTGCAGGAGTAAAAAGAACTGCTAAAACACACAGACTCTGAATCTGGTGCAGGAACAGCTTTAGAACTTCAAAAGCTCTCCGCATCCCCAAACGGACACTGCGCCCTGTGACCCAGGTGAATTATTAACAGAGGATAAGCCCGTCTCCCAGGGAATCCCCGCATTGTGTGAGAAGATGAAAGAATGCAGAGAGAACATAGCACTACCATGTGAGAGAAAAAAAAAGCTGCAGTCGGAGAGAAAATAAAATATTCGATCAACAAGTACTGGAAAACAAAAGAAAGACCTTTCCCTATCAACCTGTGACAGAACCCACGCCTGTAGATGTCTAGGAAGAAAAGCAATAAATCAATAATTTACATGAATAACCAACGCAACAAGACAGCTCAGAAACAAAGTGAAAAGTCTCCAGAAAAGGAACTTAAAGATATTGAAATATGTGACCTAAATGACAGATAATTCAAGATTGCAGTTCTGAGAAAACTCAATGAGATGCAAGAAAACACAGAAAGACAGTTTAATGAACTCAGAAACACGATCAAAGAACAACCATGAGCATTTTACGAAAGAGATTGAAATTTTTAAAAAGAACAAAATACAATTTCTGGAGATTAAGAACTCAACAGAAAAAATTAAGAATGAAACAGCCAGTTTAGGTAGTAGAGATGACCAGATGGAGGAAAGAATCAGTGACATCGAAGATAGAAACCTGGCAATGACACAGATGGAAGAAAAAAGAGACTTGAGACTTAAAAGAAATGAAAGACTCTACAATAACTTTCTGACTCCATCAGAAAGAGCAATATAAGAATAATGGGCGGGGCCGGACTGGTGGCTCAGGCGGTTGGAGCTCTGTGCTCCTAATGCCAAAGGCTGCCAGTTCGATTCCCACATTGGCCAGTGGGCTCTCAACCACAAGGTTGCCGGCTCGACTCCTGCAAGGGATGGTGGGCTGTGCCCCATGCAACTAACAACAGCAACTGGACCTGGAGCTGAGCTGCGCCTTCCACAACTAAGATTGAAAGGACAACAACTTGACTTGGAAAAAGCCCTGGAAATACACAATAAAGTCCTGTTCCCCAATAAAGTCCTGTTCCCCTTCCCCAATTAAAAAAAATATTTGTAAAAAAAAAAAAAAAAAAAAAGAATAATGGGCACACCAGAAGGAGAAGAAAGAGAAAAGGGAACAGAATATATTCAAATAATTGTCAATGAGAACTTCTCAAACTTGTGGACAGAACTGGATCCTCGAATCCAAGAAGCAAGTAGAACACCTAATTACCTCAATTCCAACAGACCTTCTCGAAGGCATACTGTATTGAAGCTGTCTAAAATCAACGACAAAGAAAAATCCTCAAGGCAGCCAGGGAAAAGAAGATGGTAACCTACAAAGATTATCCATTAGATTATCATCAGATGTTTCGGAAGAAACTCTACAACCAGGACAGAGTGGAACCAAATATTAAAACTATTGAAAGAGAGAAATTATGAGTCAAGAATGGTATATCTAGCAAAGATATCCTTTAGATCTGAAGGAGGAATAAAGACCTTTGCAGACATACAGAAGCTGAGGGAATTTTCTAATATGCACCCTGCACTACAAGAAACACTAAAGGAGGCTTTTCGACCACCATAAACAGGGACAATTTGTGTCAACCAAAACATAAAAATGGGGCGAGGAAAGGCCTGAACCGAAATATGGGAATGGAGAAAGTAAACGTGCTGAAGAAAATGGAACACTCTAAATACCAAACTTTATTTTACATAAACTTAAGGGTAACCACTCAAAAAATCCAGAACTGAAATATACACTGTATTAAAAAAAAAAAAAACAGAGAAAAACATCGTAAAATACAATCACGTAGAAATAACAAGACTACAACACAAAGGCAAAAAAAAACAATGGAGACATCCCATTATCAGAAAACTAAAGATAGAATGACAGGAAATCCTCGCATATCAATGATCACCCTAAATGTAGATGAACTGAACCCATCAATAAAAAGGCACAGAGTAGCAGATTGGATCAAAAAACTAAACCCAACCATATGCTGTCTCCAAGAGACACATCTCAGCTACAAGGACAAGCATAGACTCAAAGTGAAAGGGTGGAAATTGACACCCCAAGCAAATGACATCCAGACAAAATCATGTGTAGCCATAATGATATCAGATGAAACAGACTTCAGGGTGAAAAAGATAACAAGAAGCAAAGATGGACATTTCATAATGGTAAAGGGGACTATACAACAAGAAGACATAACAGTCATCAATATTTATGCCCCCAATCAGGGAGCACCAAAATATACCAAGCAACTACTAACAGAACTAAAGGGAGAAATTGACCAAAACACAATTATACTAAGGGACTTAAATACATCATTGACAGCTATAGATAGATCATCCAAACAAAAAATAAATAACGACATAGCAGACCTAAAAGATACGTTAGATGAAATGGACATAATTGACATTTATAGAGCACTTCATTCTAAAACATCAGACTATACATTCTTTTCTAGTGTACATGGAACATTCTCAAGGATAGACCATATATTGGGACATAAAATCAGCCTCAGCAAATTTAAGAAGATTGAAATCATACCAAGCATATTCTTGATCACAAGGCTTTGAAATTGGATATCAACTGCAAAAAGAAAGCAGGAAAAAACACAAATACATGGAGATTAAACAACATACTTTTAAAGAATGACCAAGTCAAAGAAGAAATTAGAGGAGAGATCAAAAGATACATAGAAACAAATGACAATAAAAGTACATCCTACCAAAATTTTGGGGATGCAGTGAGTTTTAAGAGGAAAATTTTTATATCATTACAGGCCTATCTCAAGAAACAAGAAAAATCCCAAATAAAAATCTCACATTATACCTTAAAGAACTATAAAAAGAAGAACAAACAAATCCCAAGGTCAGCAGAAGAAATGAAATAACAAAAATCAGAGTAAAACTAAATGAAATAGACAAGAAAAAGACAATAAAAAAAATTAATGTGAAAAAGAGCTGGTTCTTTGAAATCATTAAAAAAATCGACAAACCCTTGGCTAGACTCACTAAGATAAAAAGAGAGAACACACTAATTAAAATGAGAAGTGAAAAAGGGGAAGTTATCACAGACACCACAGAAATACAAAGGATCATCCAAGAATACTATGAAGGATTATATGCCACCAAATTCAATAACCTAGAAGAAATAGACAAGTTATTAGAAACATATAGCCTTCTATATGAACCATGAAGAACTGGAAAATCTAAACAGACCGGTCACCAGTAAAGAAATTGAATCAGTCACCCAAAACCTTCCCAAAAGCAAAAGTCCGGGACCAGATGGCTTCACTAGTGATTTCTACCAAACCTTCAAACAGGATCTACTACCAATCCTGCTCAAACTCTTCCAAAAAATTGAAGAAGAATCAATAGTTCCTAACTCATTTTATGAGGCCAACATTACCCTGATACCAAAACCTGGTAAGGACAACACAAAGAAAAGAAAACTACAGACCAATATCTCTGATGAATGCGGATGCAAACATCCTAAACAAAATTCTAGCAAATCGAATACAACAATGCATTAAAAAGATTATTCATCACGACCAAGTGGGGTTCATCCCCAGGGCACAAGGATGGTTCAACATCCGCAAATCCATCAATGTGATACATCACATAAACAAAATAAACGACAAAAATCATATGATTATATCAATTTATGCAGAAAAAGCATCTGACAAGATACAACATCCATTTATGATTAAAACACTTAATAAAATAGGTATAGAAGGAAAATACCTTAACATAATAAAGACCATATTCAAAAAACCCTCAGCTAATCTCACAATTAATGGTGAAAAACTGAAGCCCTTTGCTCTACATTCAGGAATACGACAGGGCCGTCCCCTATCACCTCTGCTTTTCAACATAGTGTTGGAAGTCCTCGCCAGAGCAATCAGGCAAGAGAAAGAAATAAAAGGCATCCAAATTGGGAATGAAGAAGTTAAATTGTCACTCTTTGCAAATTACATGATGCTATATATAGAAAACCCTAAAGACTCCACCAAAAAGCTGTTAGAAACAACCAACGAATACAGTAAAGTTGCCGGCTACAAAATCAATGTACAATAGTCCTTTGCATTCCTATATACTAACAACGAAATCTCAGAAAAAGAAATACAAAAAACAATTCCCCTTGCAATTGCAGCAAAAAGAATAAAATACTTAGGAATAAATTTAACCAAGGATGTGAAGGACCTATATGCTGAAAACTATAAGACATTTTTGAAAGAAATTGAAGAAAACACAAAGAAATGAAAAGACATTCCATGCTCATGGATTGGAAGATTCAACATACTTAAAATGGCCATATTACCCAAAGCAATATACAGATTTAATGCAATCCCCATCAAAATCCCAATGGCATTTTTTAAAGAAATAGAACAAAAAATCATCAGATTTGTTTGGAACCACAAAAGATCCCAAATAGCCAAAGCAATCTTAAGAAAAAAGAGCAATACTGGAGGTATCGCACTCCCTAACTTTAGCTTGTACTACAGGGCTACAATAATCAAAACAGCATGGTATTGGCAGAAAAGCAGACACAGACACCAATGGAATAGAACTGAGAACGCAGAAATAAAACCACATAGATATGGACAACAGATAATTTTTGACAAAGAAGCTAAAAACATACAATGAAGGAAAGACAGCCTCTTCAATAAATAGTGCTGGGAGAATTGGATAGCCACGTGCAAAAGAATGAAACTGTATTGCTATCTGTCACCATGTACCAAAATTAATTCAAAATGGATCGAAGACTTAAGCATAAGACCTGAAACAATAAACTGCATAGAAAAAAACATAGGTACTAAACTTATGGACATTGGGTTCAAAGAGCCTTTTATGAATTTGACTCCAAAGGCAATGAAAGTAAAAGCTAAAATAAACGAATGGGACTATATGAAACTTTAAAGCTTCTGCGCAGCAAAAGAAACCATCGACAAAATAAAGAGGCAACCGACTGAATGGGAGAAGATTTTTGCAAACAGTGCCTCCAATAAGGGGCTATCCAAAATATACAAGGAACTCATGAAGCTCAACAACAAAAAAACAAAAAACCCAATTGAAAAATGGGAAGAGGACCTGAAGAGACATTTCTCCAAAGAGGACATACAAATGGCAAATACACATATGAAAAAAAGCTCAACATCACTAATCATCAGAGAAATGCAAATAAAAACCACAATGAGATATCACCTCACCCCAGTCAGAATGGCTTTCGTCAACAAGACAAATATTAACAAGTGTTGGAGAGGCTGTGGAGAAAAAGGAACCCTCAGACACTCTTGGTGGGAATGCAGACTGGTGCAGCCACTGTGGAAGGAGTGTGGAGGTTCCTCAAAAAATTACAAATAGAATTACCATATGACCCAGCAATCCCTCTCCTGGGTATCTACCCCAAAAAATCTGAAAACGTTTATACATAAAGACACGTGTGCTCCAATGTTCATTGCAGCTTTGTTTACAGTGGCCAACACATGGAAACAACCAAAATGTCCTTTGATAGATGAATGGATAAAGAAGTTGTGGTATATATACACAATGGAATACTATTCGGCAGTAAGAAAAGATGATATAGGAACATTTGTGACAACATGGATGAATCTTGAGAGTATGATGCTAAGCGAAATAAGTCAGACAGAAAAAGCAGAGAACCCTATGATTTCACTGATATGTGGTATATAAACCAAAAAAACAAAAGAACAAGACAAATGAGAAACAAAAACTCATAGACACAGACAACAGTTTAGTGGTTACCAGAGGGTAAGGGGGTGGGGGGAGGAGATGAGGGTAAGGGGGATCAAATATATGGTGATGGAAGGAGAACTGACTCTGGGTGGTGAACACACAATGGGATTTATAGATGATATAATACAGAATTGTACACCTGAAATCTATGTAATTTCACTAACAATTGTCACCCCAATAAATTTTAAAAATAAAACATAATAATAATAATAAATTAGTGAAATCTTGTTATAAGAACAAGTTGTGATGATTTTCCTGTAAAACTAAAATAGGTATACTTCTCATCAACAAAGGTATAAGAAAAGGAAGATTCTACTTAAGATTGAAAACATACAGTTATAGTGGGAGGACAAAGTATAAAATGAAAGTACTAAGAGTTTTCCCAATTATTCACTTTCCACATACATTCATGTATTTCTTCACCGTCATTATTATCAATGATGTTTTCTTATATTCTTTCATTCCCCATTATTCATTCATGTTTCAAATACTCAGTAAAGGCAAACCCTGAACATTCATGAAAATACTACTGAAATGTGAATAAAGTACATGTGGAGTTTAGTTAATAGTATTGTACCAGTGTTAATTTCTTAGTTTTGATCATTGTACTCCAGTTTTATGAAGTGTTAACATTACTAAGTGGTGAAGGGTATTGAGTACAGGGTGATGCAGAAGGGTAAAAATGAAGAGTATAGGAATCTTGTGTACTATTTTCGCAAATTTTCTGTAAGTATAAAGTATTTTTAAAAATAAAAAGTAAAAAGTAAAACCTAAATTATTTCTTTTAAAAAATAAAATGACAATTTCTAATGGCAGCAATGTTTTAGTGCCTTTTATTTTTTTAAAATAATGCAATCTAGATAAAAAGAAAAAAAAAAAACTAGAGGGGGGAGAAATCACCTGTAAAGGTGTTTCTGTTACATCACAGTATCCTATATTATAAAATGAAAAAATTACCAAGGATTATTTCCCAGACACAATTTAAAACTATTTAACATTTTCATTCATTTTTCCATATCTATTCCCACTACTTTCAGAGTCTTCCAAATGAAACACACTGTAAAACAGGAAGGGAGGGAGGGAGGAAAGGAAGAAGAAAAAATTATCTGTTTTTCTAAGTTATTATTTAAAATCTTCCTTTGGTTAAAAACAAAAAAAGTATATAAGAAACTAATCAATTTGGACAGATATTCAATAAAGAAGTATGAATTTGAAAAGTCACTAAGCATTTTTTCTTTAGTTATATTACTTAACCTAATTACTTATAAAACAACAAAAATGTTAAAACTTTCTAAGTAGGTGGCTTCAGTCCTAATTGGTAGGAAAATGGTAGAAGTACAAAAGACATCAGGGAGAACAAAAACTGGTATATTCAGATCAAAAGAGGATTTTAATGCACAAGAACACAGTCACCACAGCCACTCCTTTCACATTTATGGGCACAGACTCTGGAACTACACAGTATATGAACCTTCTAAACACACACTCTAATCAAACCACTCACTGATGCTAAAATTGTGCTTATAGCAACATTCACATATTAATTTCACAACGTAATATTTCCCTTACGTGAAGTAAATTCCATTTAATGGCTGAAATTCTGAACTCAGAGTTGTAGATTCTACTCCTAGGTGCCTTCATTTTCTCACCTATTAATCCACCTGTAAGTGGACCCGTACGTGGACCCAGCTCAAACCTGTGTTGTTCAAGGGTGAACTCTACTATATTTCATATTTAAAATAGGTCTTTATTCTCAGACATTCTGATAAAGATGTAAGTTGGTTCAATCTCAGGAATATCAGTATCTATCCAAAGTATAAATGAACCCAGCATTCCTCTTCTAGGGACTTTTTTCCTATAGATATAATGACACATGTGAGAAATAACACAGGTATGCAAATATTCCCTGTAGTCTTATGCTAATAGCAAAATAATAAAAAAGAAACTAAATGCTCATCAAGAAAAGGCTCATCAAGAAAAGGATGGTTAAATAAATTATTGTACATCCATGGATATAGACACAATAAGAGCAAGTATACTGATAAAGGAAAAGCTCCAAGATATATGAAATGAAATAAAATACAATATAAAATATTTAGTTTATGTAATCCTAAATGTGAATATTAAAACTCTAAAGCTGGGCCAGCCCGGTGGCTCAAGTGGTTGAAGCGCCGTGCTCCTAACGCCAAAGTTGCTGGTTCGATTCCTACATGGGCCAGAGAGCTGCACCCTCTACAGCTAAAATTGTGAACAACAGCTCTCCCTGGAGCTGGGCTGGGGTGGGCTGCAGAGCCACCGTAACTGGCTGGCAGCCAGCGAGAGCTGTTGTGAGCCACCGACCAACAAACCAACCTACCAAAATGACCAAAATTAAAAATACTCGCATTGTCAAGTCGGAAGATAATTAAAACTCTCATGCATTGCTAGTAGAGTATAACCTGGTACCATTTTGAAAAACCAACAGTATACTAAAACTAAATATGCATCTAACCTGTGACCCTTCTGCTCTGTGCATGACCACCCAAAGACATTCAAAAGAATGTTTGTACATATCTCATTCATAATAGAAAAAAGCTGGAAACAGCTCATTCATTAATACAACAATGGATAAATTGTGGTATATTAATACAGTCTACAGCAATAAAACACACCACTGATACACACAAAAATAGGATGAACTTCAAAAACATCATGTTGAGCAAAATAAGGCAGACATAAAAAAGTACATACTGTAGAATTCTATAGAAGTTCAAGAATAGGTAAAATTAGTCTATAGTAGTAGAAGTCAAAATAGTAGTTATCTCTAAGAGGAGGTGGTAATTCTTGGAAAGAGTATGAGGGAATTTTCTGGAGTAATGGAAATACGCTATATCTTGAACTTGGTGGTGTTTATCCAGATGTATATACCTTCAAAATATCATTGAATCACACCCTTAAGATAAATAATAAAAAAGAATTTCTTTTTATTGTATAGAAATTATACCTCATTTTAATCAGACTTTTTAAAAATTGAGAAAGTATATTACCAATTGTATTTTTTTTTAAATGAGAAAGGACTATTTTGCTTGTTTTATTAAGGAATATTTCCAAAAGGATGCAAAAGAAAAGTGATATAGGACTGATTGTCTCTGAGAAGAGAAGAAGGTGGGGTGGGGGCAGAGAAAAGAAGATTAACATTGTCGACTCTTAGATAGGGTGACAAAAACAAGCCTGGTTTATGACTCAATGCTATCATATAGGGAGCCCTTTCACTCTTAAGAGTCCTGGTTTGTATGATAAAGCATATAGTGAACATATTGGTGTTTCTTGTAGATTTAGCATTATTTTAATGTATGACCTCTTCAAAAATAAATAAAATATAAATTAAATATAATACAGTATCCTTAGACAACAATGTAAGAGCATTTTCTTTTTGTATAGGTATTTGTGTTTCCTCAGTTTTTAAAAGGGGAGATAAATATCTAAGAAGTCTTGCTTGTAAACTTGATTTAATTCATCCTGTACACATGAGCCAAACTAATTTTATGAAGAACAGCTTTCATCATGTCATTCCCCTTGAGAAATCTCCCTAACTTCACTGTGAGCAAACAACATCCCAACTTGTTTACTTGTTTACTTGACCTTGAAGACTTTCTCAAGTATGGCTTCAACCAACTTTCCCCACTACTCTGAAACCTTAACTCAGCTCTTCCGTAACTGGCCTATTGCTTTTCCCTAGGTATGCCTTATTCTTTCCTGCTTCCGTCTTTGCTCACAGTGCGATCTCCACTAGGAATGTCTCAAGCCATTTGAATCCCATTCATCCTTCCAGGTACCATTCAACTCAAATCCCATCACTGAACCACATTTACTTATTTAAGTTATAATAAGTTCTCTCCAACAGATCCCATGTGAGCCATAAATTAGATTTTAAAGATTTTATTAATTAAATTTTGTTAAAAAAACATTTTAAGTGCATCTGTTGTACTGGACACGAAGACATAAAGTTGACTAAGACATTGTCCCCACCCTGGAAGTTCTCACTGAAACAGCTGACAACTGCTACCATACCAATTTATCCTCATATATCTAACCCTCTCAACTGCTTGCGAAGAACTTACTTCATTGCAAACGTCACATATGTAGACACACACACACACACACACACACACACACACACTCCTCAACCCCAGGCTTCTAGGATAATAAAACTCAAAGGCTTTCAAAGGTTGTTGATCCTTGTTAGAGGTCTTTTCTACCTTACACTTTTCTACCTTACACTTTTCTATATTGTTTGCCACATAATGATCTACAAGTAATTAACTTTATATGGTTTTCTATTATTTTCTAATTTTTCCATGAGTATAAATCTAAACTAGTCAAATAAATTGTTACTTATAGAGCAATTTACTAAATTCCTTATAGTATCTAATACAATACTATATACATATGGTCAATCCATCTTTGTTCATTGATTGACCAATATAACGCTTCTGGATGTTATAGGTGAATTGTTACTTAGAACATGTACTTGTATGACATACGTCTGAGTCATTTACTTTCCAGAATCTCTCATATTCACTCATTGATTTCATTCCCAACCACTATGCATTTAAAAAAGTTGATAGATGGATAGATATCCTTTATGAATAATAAACGGTTAGCATAGAGCCATGAACATAAAAAAATGAGGGAATATAATTTTGTTTGAAACACATATTATACTTTAAATATACAAACCTTAATAAGTCATTAACTTCTGTCAGAGTCTCTGAAAAAATACCTGTTGTCTACTTCCAATGCAAAGGTGTTTTTAATAATAACACCTCTCAAAAGCTTCCAAGTGTGACCCACAACCATCTCCAGCATTAAATATGCATTCCATGGACTCCACCTACAAATCAGTATCTACAAGGGTGCAGCTGAGGAACCTGCAGATACGCCAAGCAAGCGCTGATTTT
This sequence comes from Rhinolophus hipposideros, assembly GCF_964194185.1. NCBI lineage: Eukaryota > Metazoa > Chordata > Mammalia > Chiroptera > Rhinolophidae > Rhinolophus > Rhinolophus hipposideros. Next base: position 53,776,167 of record NC_138064.1, on the reverse strand, counting down.
TAGTGTACTACCTTACATTGGTAGTACATACTCGAAAGTGATGCTCATACACTCACTTTACTGAAACACAGAGAAGCTGTATGAGATGTTCAAGATCACAGAGCACAGTACCAGGTATTCACTTTTCCGTTCACTCAGCACATATATTAAGTGCTTACTAAGTGCCAGGCTCTGTTCTAGGCACAGATACAGCTTTGACCAAGCAAAGACCACGGTCTTCTGAGGCTCATATTCTCCTGGGGCCCATTTTCAGCAGCCAGTAAACATCACATAGGAGTGAATTAGATGGAGCCAGGCCTCTGGACTTAGGTCAGTCTTTTCTCACGACACCCAATGGCCTGCTCACTCCCCTGTACCCTTTCGTATCAGTAGTGCACAGAAGCAAGACGCAGGTACAGCAGAAGTCAGGACTCACTCTTCAGGCAGCACGGAGAGTGGATATGGTATAGCTAGAAGAAGTAAAGCAGACCTGGGCTCCACGTCTGGCTTCAGTGCTTTACGCATCTGGGCACTATGGGCAAGTGACCTAAGGCTTTAAGCTTCAGTTACAGAATTTATCAACACCTACCTGGAAGGATCAACGTGAGGATCAAAACATGTAACAGCATGTGTAAAACACCAAGCAAGGGACTAGCCCAGCACAGGTCCTCAATATCAGTTCTCTTTTCCTCCCTAATCAAACACAAATCTTACCTGACAACGCCACAGCACACCTAAAAGGCTAGACTTTAGATGTAGTGGAAGTCAACTGTAACTAGTTTGCTTAAATCTCATCATAAGTTTTATCCTATATTATACATTTAGGTGATGTCACTTTGGGAGAAAATGGTACTAATACTCTGTTATAGAAAACATATGCAAGTTGTGTTTTTTCATCATAATACTTGTCTATACTTTGGGAACATCACCCATTTTTCCAAGCAGAAATATATTAGATCATCACTAAAAAAATGTCTATACAATAATGTATCTTCTCTTCTCGTCAAACTCTTAATATAATAAGTTCATAAACAGTAAGTTCAGCCACCACTCCTTACCTCTCCAACCTCATTTTGCCCTTCTCTGCTCCCTCACAACCATCAGATGACACTGGCATTCCTTGGGCTCCTTAAACCTCCCAGATTCTCCAGCGTTTGGATGTCATGCATGGTGCTGCCCTCTCGTCACCAGGCTTATGTCCAACTGCATCCCCCCTTAACCATCTGGTCCTCAGGGAAGCCTTCCCAGACTGACCATCCCAAAACCGTACAAGGTGATGTGGCAAAGCCTCCTAGCGATACAGAAGCCTGGATTCCCACCAGTCACATGACAACATGGACTTAAGCTACAACACAAATGCACAGCTGTGTAGCCAGATAAACGTTCCTATGTCACATGAGGTACTTGGCAGTAGTGAGTCTGCACTGGCTAGTGAAAATATACGCCAGAGTTTTCAGAGCTGACCCCTCCTGCGCGCCCCCTGCAGAGGGTTGGGACATTGTGATCTATCGCTGATAACAGGAAAACAACTCCTCCAAGGGCGACTTGAAGCATGACCTGATTCTCTTCAATCTGCTTTTATCCTTTGCTGTCGAACCACACTTTGCAGAGATTTTTGGGAGTATTATAGTGGTCTGAGGCATGCTGTGATATATATTAACAGCACCCTGTACTTCAGAGCTCTTTTTACTTGTATTTAATGCTGATTTGCTGCTAATGTTTGTTTTCCCCATTAAGGACTGTGCCCACCCTGTTGTCTGCCAGAGCTCCCAACATACAGAGGTAACACATGTCCCCTACCACTCATTCAATCGATGAACTAAGAGCTGGGAGATGTGTCCCATGTGAAACAAATACAGTGTATATAATTTAATACATGTAGAGTATATGAAATAATGTTTGGCACTTGGTAAGCGCCCAATCTATGGTGAGGTAGGACACAACTCACCCAGGCAGGATAACACAAGAGACAAAGTTACTGACTGGTAGGTGGCACGGCGAGCACACAGTGTGGTCACCCAGTCAGAGGACAGAGTGCAGTGCAGTAGGAGCTACAGCAACCCTTAAGCTCAGTCATTTGTGTATTCATTCATTTTCACGTTTGAATACACAAATGTAAAAGCCCCAGACCCTTTCATATATTCACAATGTAATTCAGTGCTCTGAAATAAAACAACTCACAATAACGACTTGTACATACAACAACTTCAGTGGGATAGAGCAAAGGGAAATAGATCATGCTCCATTCTCTCAATGGATAGAATGAAGAGCAGTGCCCTTGAACATTTTAAGGAAAGGTCACACATATCGTTTTCTAAGACTTGTGAAAATGAAACTGCAGAGAAAGTACAAAAGACTTTATACTTCAAGTCACTGAAATCTGAACGACTGCTTTAAAATTCATAAAAAAGAAGTAAAGGCTTTAAAAAAGAACACTTGGGGTCACTTTACCTATTTACCCTAATATTGCAGCAATATTTCCTGAAGAATTAACTGAAGAAAGTGATTCAGGGAAGAAACACCTACTGGGGAAAAATAAATTTAAGCCTACCCATCTAATTTGTTTTAGAAATGGATGTCTCTTAGTATTTTTATTTACTGGGCTTTCACACATTTTTTTTTTTTTAATTTAAGGACATTCTTACTATTTTCTCCCAGAGTGCATTTTCTAAAAGTCTTTGATTTAACCAACCACATTTTGGTTGTTTAAATACTTTTTAGGAACTTTTCAACCTATCATCATTGGAGAGATATTATTATAAAAGCAAATAATTCTTTCCTTGTCAGAATCTAATGCATATAACAATCACACACAACCACACCTGAGGCGTTAAGTAACAAATTTTTGAATACATAACCTCTTAAAACATAGAAGAAGGGAAAGGACACTCTCCACAGGGCACGTGAAGGCACTAGAACGGACATCTGTGGGCTAGTCCCGTCAGTCACTCTACAAAAGCAATGTGCCTAAATCACATGGATGTGCCTATTTACGCAGAAATAATGTAATACATATAATACCTACTGTGTTTAACACTTTATTGCTTCCTGCTAAATAAAAGGAGTGTTATTTTCCATGGGGCCAAACTGATATTTAGGCTCAAGCACATTCATAATGAATACTCCCACTTTTAACAAGTAACTCACTTTCCCTGGCTTCTTTCTAAAAGTAACTCAACGATAAGCATATGGGTTAATGAAGGTGTGACTCCCTTTAGAATGCCTGGGGAAAACAATTATGAGTAGTCTGAAGAAGGGTATGTACCTCAGGTCCTGTGATGTGCATCAGGCCAGAAACAGCGGAGGCCACCGCATCATAACCAGCTCGCTGAGACAGTGGACCCGTCTGGCCATAGCCTAAAATGAGAACAGACATACTCAGCACCATGCAGGAGATCAACAATAGGACATTTGGTTACTGTTATATCTACACATGCCCTGAAGGAGGCAGTAAACATTAATTACAGTGTGTACCCCAGAAGCTTCGCAAAACAGCTGCACGAATGTTTTGTCTGGCCTGAAGTGTCTTGAAATGTTTTTATTTAGTTTCTAACATTTGAAAACCAAGAGATGGCACCAAAAAATGAAAAATTATGGCTTTTTTTGAAAAATCAGAAAGTAAATTCAAACTAGGTTCACATTCTTACATGGCAACAATCAGAGTTTAATAACAGCTCTCCCTTTACACAGGGCATAAATTCTCCAAGTCTGCAAGGTCTCCACCACTCACTCCTTTCTGCCTCATCCTCACTCCTCATTTCATTTATCTTCCCGACTCCTGCGGGCATTTACTACTCTTGTTCTATACCAAACAATATACAAAGTAAAACAAAACAATGTCTCCCCCAGGTTCTGTTTGCATATTATCTAAAGTATACAAAGAAAATATAAACAATGATTAAAATCTTGAACATAAATAAAAGATTACACCTCCTAACAGTGCTTTTTAGATTACAGAGGCAGTGAAAGTATACCTTTTCTTTTTTTTTTTTTTTTTTGGCATCAGCAAAAATCAAGAGAACACAAAAAGTATTTTCTCCTGCTTTCCTCAGCCCTGGAGCTTATTGTCGAATAACAAGATTAGTTACATCATGAGCTACATGAATCTGTTTCTAAGCCCCATGTGTCAATCAGAGAGTGGCCAGCTGAAAAGCCTCCCATGCCCATCAGCTAATTGCCAAAATTCCCTGCATACTCTGCTTTAGAACCATCAGGAAAGGGGTGGGCACCTCAAGGCCTCTGCTCGCTTCTCCAGCCACCTGGAGCACCGACCTGCCATCGGCTCCGTCTGTCCACATACCTGACTCCCTCCGTCCTGCACGGCTGCACTCACCTGTTTCCTCACTAGAGTGACCTTCCCTAAGGAACTCTTAGAGAAGAGCACTCTCACTTCTCACTCTTATTCCCCTTATCTGATTATACTTGTCTTCATAGCCCCTACCACAAGATATATAACGTAGTTTTTATTGATTTATTTTGCTTCCTCCCTATGAAAATATATACTCCAAGGATTCTTTTTCTATTCAATTCACTGTTGTATCCCCACCATCTAGAATAGAATCCAATAACATTTATTGTATGCATGAATGAATAAATAAATACTTGTTATATGAAAAACAATTTTTAAAAAAACAAGTAATCTATAGAAAGTAAATTAATAAAAAAACCAAAGAGGTTTTTTCTATTTCGTTTTGCTCTGTTCTTGACCAAAATGGCAACACAGATGGCCCTTTCCCTCCTGCTATGGCCACACTGAACTTACAGCTACACGTGGAGGAATTCCGTCTAAGAGAAATCCAGAAACTAGTTGAATGACTCCTACATACTGGGCAAGAGAAAATACCCACATCAAAATTGAGAGGAAAGGCTGAGAGACACTCTCGCCATAAACCCCACTCCACAGGGCCAGACAATTGGGATGGAACGCCCAACTCCCACTTTCTCTCAGGAGCAAATGGTTTCAACAGCACATTTAGTGCTCCAGTTTTTAGGCTCCCACCTGAGGAACAGGCCCCCAAAATTACTAGCTCTGACAGCCAGCAGTTTGGTTCACAAAACTGTCACAAACAAAGAAGTTGTTAATGGGTGCTAGAGCTGGAACCACAGCTAAGCCCCAGGGCTCAGAACACAAGGGGTGGGCCAATTAGATGACGAGGCATTTGGCTACCTTAAGAGAGTCATAGTTACTCCCGCCGTTTACCCGCGCTTCATTGAATTTCTTCACTTTGACATTCAGAGCACTGGGCAGAAATCACATCGCGTCAACACCCGCCGAGGGCCTTCGCGATGCTTTGTTTTAATTAAACAGTCGGATTCCCCTGGTCCGCACCAGTTCTAAGTCGGCTGCTAGGCGCCGGCTGAGGCGAGGCGCCACGCGGAACCGCGGCCTGGGGGCGGACCCAGCGGGAGGGACCGGCGCGCCGGACTGCCGGCGGCGGCGGGGGGGCCATTTACTGTTTCTATAGTGTTGAGTTTCCTGGAATTTTATGTAACTGGAATCATACTATATGTAGCTTTTTCAGATTGGCTTCTTTCACTTAGAAATATGCATTTAGAGTTCTTCCATGTCTTTTCATCACTTGATAGTTCATTTGTTTTTAGTGCTGAGTAATATTCTATTGTCTGGATGTACCACAGTTTATTGAATCATTCACCTATTGATGGACAACTTGGTTGCTTCTAAGTTTTGGCAATGATGAATAAAGCTGCTTCAGAAATCCTTGTGCAACCCCAATAAATTGAAAAAAAAAAAAAAAAAAAAACAAGGGGTGGGCCAACCATCAGCCTCTCAGTCTCCCCCTGGTAAGCGTTTGATGGTGTACTTCATACCTGCTACCTGAGGGCCTGACACTAATTAACACACTTCTATGTGCTGACTGTGATCCTACGGGGAACCAGAAAAAACCAACCGGCACTTCTCCCACCTTACCCCTCCAGCAATGCCAACAATAAAATCACATCGCCAGCGAGTTGCTGGAAAGAACTTCTACACGTGTCTCTTGTTCCTCAACTTTTACAGCTACTGCCTAAGGGATAAGCTCCTGCATCACCGAGCTCTGACTGCCAACCTGGCATGCATTCACAAGTCCCACAGGACTACAGCAAACAAACAGGCAGTTTTTAACAGGCTCGGGAGCACCCCCACAGCTATACACCCAGTCTCAGTACAGAGAGATGGCAAAAACGCCTGTCTCCCAGTTTCCCTCCAGAAGGAGTGTGACTGCGAGCTTCCGTAATTGTTGTCTACGGGCCCAGCTTCTAATCAGCCTGCATCTAGGTGCTGACCACAAGCACCTTCTTTGGGACACTGACGGGTCTTCTCAAACCCTCACTACTGAGAGGCATGAAGAGCAAAGACAGTGGCTTGGACAATTACAAAGGTTTGAGAGGCAACCAGGAGCCCTGGTTGGGCTCATCAACAAGATTCATCTCCCACACAAGACCAGAGACCAGTCTGTCAAGACTGGGAGAGATGGCTATTTTAGCTAATGCACAAAGCCAACACAAGAAGTCGAGGAAAATGAAGAAATCAAGGCAGTATGTTCTAAATAAAAGAACAAGACAAATCTCAGAAAATGATCATAATGAAATGGAGATAACCTGATAGTTAAAAATAAAATTTAATAATAAAGATGTTCACCAAGGCCAGGAAAGCAATGCCTGAACAAAGTGAGAACTTCAACAAAGAGATAGAAAATATTTAAAGTACCAAACAGAAAGCAAAGAGCTGAAAAGTAAAATAACCGAACTGAAAATTTCAGCAGAGGGGTTCAAGAGCACCCTACATCAAATGGAAGGAAGGAGCAGCAAATTAGAAGATGGGGGGAGGGAGCTGGCCCAGTGGCTCAGGCGGTTGGAGCTCCGTGCTCCTAACCCTGAAGGCTGCCGGTTCAATTCCCACATGGGCCAGTGGGCTCTCAACTACAAGGGATGGTGGGCTCTGTCCCTGCAACTAAGATTGAACACGGCACCTTGAGCTGAGCTGCCGCTGAGCTCCCGGATAGCTCAGTTGGTTGGAGCGCGTCCTCTCAACCACAAGGTTGCTGGTTCAACTCCCACAAGGGATGGTGGGCTGCACCCCTGCAACTAACAACAGCAACTGGACCTGGAGCTGAATTGCACCCTCCACAGCTACGATTGAAAGGACAACAACTTGACTTGGAAAAAATCTTGGAAGTACACATGTTCCCCAATAAAGTCCTGTTCCCCTTCCCCAATACAATTTAAAAAAAAAAAATTAGAAGACATGACAGTGGAGTACATACATCCAGAAGAGCAAAAAGAAAACAACAACAACAAAAAAAAAAAAACTGAGAAAAAGTGAAGATAGCTTAGGGGACTTATGGAATATCAAATAGACCAATATATGCACTATAAGGGTCCCAGAAGAAGAAAAAAGAGAGAAACTGGCAAAAGCTTATTCAAAAAAACAATAGCTGAAAATTTCTCTGACCTGAGGGCAAAAAAACAGACATCTATATCTAGGTAACCCAAAGAGTGCCAAATATGATGAATCTAAAGAGATTCATACATAGACATTATAATTAAATTTTCAAAAGTTAAAGACAAAGAGAGAACCTTAAGAGCAGCAAGAGAAAAGCAACTTGTTACATACAAGAGAACCCTCATAAGGCTATCAGCAGATTTTACAAAAACCTTGCCGGCCAGAAGGGAATGGGATAAGATATTCAAAGTGGTGTGAGAAAAAGAAAAAAACTACAAGCCAAGAGTACTCTACCTAACAAAATTGTCTTCAGAATTGAAGAAAAGATAAAGATTTATCCAGACAAACAATAGTTGAAGGAGTTTATCACCACTAGACCAGCTTTTCAAGATATGTAAAAGGGAGTTCTTCAAGCTTAAATGAAAGGATGCTAATTGTAATATTAAAACGTGAAAGTACAAAACTTACTGGTAAAGTTAATATATGGTTAAATTGAGAATGCTCTAATGTTATAATAGTGATGGGTAAATCACGTATAACACTAGCATAGAGGTTAACAGACAAAAGTATTAAGACTGCCTATAACTACAACAATTTGTTAATGGATACACAATATAAAAAGATGTAAATTGTGACATCAAAAACATAAAATGTTGGGGGTGTAAAAATGTAGAGCTGTTGCATCCATTTGAAGTTACACTGTTACCACCTTAAGATAGACTGTTGTAAGTATATTTTATGCCAAGTCATGGAAACAACTCAAAGCAAAACCCTGTAGTAGATACATAGAACATCAAGAGACAGCAATCTAAGCATGCCACTACAGAAATCAGCAAATCACAAAGGAAGAAAAGAGAGAAAGGAGCAAACCACGAAATAACTAACAAAATGGCAATAGTAAGTCCAAACCTATCAATAATAACTTTAAGTGTAAATGGACTAAATTGTCCAATCAAAAGACACTGAATGGCTGAATGGATAAAATAAACAAGATCCAAAGATATGCTGAAGTGAGACAAGAGACTCACTTCAGTTTTAAGAACACAGACTGAATGTGAGGGATGAAAAAATATATTCCATGCAAATGGCAACTAAAAGGAGGCAGTAGTTCCTGTATTTATATCAGATAAAATATACTTTAGGACAAAGATTGTAATAAGAGACAAAGACAGTCATGATATAATAATAAAAGGGTCAATCCAACAAAAGGATGTAATACTCATAAATATCTATGCACCCAACGTAGAAGCACCTAATATGTAAAGCAAATATTAACAGACCTGAAGAGAGAAAGAGGCAGCACTATAGTAACAGTAAGGGAGTATAATATCCCACTTTCAGTAATGGTTAGATCATCCAGACGGAAAATCATAAGAATATATTGGACTGAAACTACACGCTTAACCAGATGGATTCAACAAATATTTATAAAACATACCATCCAACAGCAGCAAAATACACATTCTTCTCAAGCACACATGGAACGTTCTCTAGGCTAAATCATGTTAGGCCACAAAACAAGTCTTAATAAATTTAAGAAGACTAAAATCACATCAAGCATCTTTTCTGACCATGAAGGTATGAAACTAGAAATGAATTACAAAAAACCTAAAAAAATCACAAATATGTGGAGATTAAACAACATGCTACTGAACAACCAATGGGTCAAAACAGGAATCAAAAAATACTTTGAGACAGATGAAAATGAAAATACAACATATCAACACTTATGGGCTGCAGCAAAGGCAGTTCTAAAGGGGAAGTTCATGGCAATAAATTCCTACATCATGAAACAAGGAATCTCAAATAAACAGCTTAACTCTACATATCAAGGAACCAGAAAAAGAAGAACAAATGAGGCCCAAAGTTGGTAGAAGGAAGGAAAGAGCAAAGATCAGAGTGGAAATAAGTGAACGAGAGATTAAAAAGACAATAGAAAAGATCAATGAAACTAAGCTGGTTCTTTGAAAACAACAAACAAAATAAGTAAACCTGTAACTAAACTCATCAATAAAAAAAAGAGAGAGGATTCAAAAACATAAAATCAGAAATATAAGAGGAGACATTATGACTGATGCCACAGAAACACAAACGATAATTAGAGATTACTATGAACAATTACACGCCAATAAATTGGACACCCTAGAAGAAATAAATTCCTAGAAACATATAACTTCTGAAGACAGAATCATGAAGAAATAGAAAATCTGAACTGACAAAATTCTAATAAGGAGATTGGAATCAAAAGAACTCCCATCTTGGGGAGGGGGGTTCACAGTGTGAGGGATATAAATGATGAACGTCTAAGTATTACCTTATCTTGTACACCTGAAACTAATAAATTAAAATAAAATAAAAAGAACTCCCATCAAACAAAAGTCCAGGAACAGGTAGCTTTACTGGTGAATTTTACCAAATATTTTTAAAAGAATATCAATACTTTTTAAATTCAATAAATAGAAGAAGAGGGAACACTAACCACATTTTAGAAAGCCAGCATTCTCCTGACACCAGAACCAAACAAGGGCACTACAAGAAAATTATAGGCCAGTATTCCTGATAAACATAGATATAAAAATCCTCAAAAAAAATTAGCAAACTAAATTCAACAGTATATATAAAGGATCAAAGAGCATGATCAAATGGGTTTTATTCCAGTGATACAAGGATGGGTCAACATGCACAAATCAATCAATGCAATACACCACATTAACAAAATAAAGTATAAAAAATCATACGATCATCTCAATAGATGCAGAAAAAACATCTGACAAAATCCAACACCATTTTGATATAAAATAAAACACTCAACAAGAAAAAAGAAAACTCTCAACAAATTGGACATAGAGGGAATGTACCTCAGCCATACATGACAAACCCACAGCTAACATCATCCTCAGTGGTGAAAGGTTAAAAGCTTTTCCTCTAAGATCAGGAACAAGGAAACAGTGTCCATTCTCACATTTCTATTCAACATAGTACTGAAAACACTTGCCGAGAAATGAGGCAAGACCAAATAAATGAAAAAAAAAGAAGTAAAATTGTCTCTGTTTGCAGAAGACATGATCTTATATATAGAAAACCCTAAAGACTCCACCAAGAAAACCTTTAGAACCTATAAAAAAATTCAGTAAAGTTTCAGGATATAAAATCAACACATAAAAGTCAATTGCATTTCTATACACTACCGATGAACTATCTGAAGAAAGCATTCCTATTTACAATAATAAGAAAGCAGTCCTATTTACAATAATATCAAAAACAATAAAATACTTAGAAATATATTAATAAAGGAGATGAAAGACTTGTACACTGAAAACTATAGTACATTGATGAGAGAAATTTAAAAAGACACAAATAAATGGAAAGATATCCCATACTCTTGGATTGGAAGAATTAACATTGTTAAAATGTTCATACTACCCAAAGTGATCAATAGATTCAATGCAATCTCTATCAACATCCCAATGGCACTTTTAGAGAAATAGAAAAATAATCCTAAAATTCACATGGAACCATAGAAAACCGAAAATAGCCAAAGCTATTGAGAGTAAGGAGACATCACACTTCCTGATTTCAACATCCATTACAAAGCTACAATAATCAAAACAGTAGGTGGTGAAGGCATAAAAACAGATATATAGATCAATGGAACACAATAGAGCCCAGAAATTAACCCACACATATATGATCAATCAATTCTTGGCACAAAAATGCCAAGAACGGACAGTCTCTTCAATAAATGGTGTCGGGAAAACTAGATATCCACACACAAAGGAATGAAATTAGATCCCTATCTTACACCATATATAAAAGTCAACTCAAAATGAATTAAAGACGTAAAGGTAATATATGAAATGGTAAAATTCCTAGAAGAAAACATAGGGAGAAACCTTCTTCACATTGGCCTTGCCAATAATTTCTTGGATATAACATCAAAGCATAGGCAACAAAAACAAAAATAGACAAATGACATTACATCAAACTAAAACGCTTCTGCACCACAAAGGGAACAATCAACAAAATGAAAAGGCAATTCTATGGAATGGGAGAAAATATTTGCAAAGCGTATATCCAATAAAGGATTAATATCTAAAATGTATAAAGGAACTTACACAATTCAATAGCAAATAATAATAATAATAATCTTATTTTAGACATGAGCAAAGGACCTGAATAGACAATTTTTTAAAGACATAAAAATGACTAATAGTGCATGAAAAGGTGCTCAACTTCACTAATCATCAGAGAAATGCAAACCAAAACCACAATGAGGTATCACCTCACACCTGTTAAGATGGTTATTATCCAAAACAAGAGAGAACAAAGTTGGCAAGGTTGTGGGGAAAAAGGGAACCCTTGAACATTGTTGGAGGGAATGTAAACAGGTATAGCTATTATGGAAAACAATACGGCAGTTCCTCGAAAAATTAAAAATAGAACTATGATATGATCCAGCAATCCTATTTTTGCATATATGTCAAAATGAAATGAAATCAATATCTAAAAATGATATCTGCACTTTTGTGTTCATTGAAGGATTATTCACAATAGCAAAGATATATATATACAATGGAATACTATTCGGCGTTAAGGAAAGATGACATAGGACCATTTGTAACATGGATGGATCTTGAGAGTATAATGCTAAGCGAAATAAGTCAGACAGAAAAAGCAGAGAACCATATGATTTCACTGATATGTGGTATATGAACCAAAAACAACAAAAGAACAAGACAAGCAAATGAGAAACAAAACTCATAGACACAGACAATAGTTTAGTGGTACCAGAGGGTAAGGGTGTGGGGGGTGGGTGATGTGGGTAAGGGGGATCAAATATATGGTGATGGAAGGAGAACTGACTCTGGGTGGTGAACACACAATGGGATTTATAGATGATATAATACAGAATTGTACACCTGAAATTATGTAATTTCATTAACAATTGTCACCCCAATTAAAAAAAAAAGATATGGAAACAACCTAAGTATCTGTCAATGGATGAATGGATACAGAAAATGTTATAGACAGAGGGCGCCAAAAAAAGTATACACACTTTAAGAAAGGAAAAAACTGTATTAAAATTGTAATAATCTGGGGGTGACCAGTTAGCTCAGTTGGTTAGAGCGTGGTGCTAACAACACCAAGATTGCCAGGTTGACCCCCTCATGGACCACTGTGAGCTGCGCCCTCCTTAAAATAAAACAAAACTGTAATAATATATACTGATAAGATGAATACAAGTCACGTATACAAATTTTTTTGGCACCCCCGGTATATAATGAAATATTTGGCCATAAAAAAGGAGGAAATCCTGCCATTTGCAACAACATGGATAAAATTGGAAGGCATTCTACTAAGTGAAATAAACCAAACTGAGAAAGACACATACTGTATGGTTTCACTTATATGTGGAATCTAAACAATAAAAAATTTTAAAAAGCCAATCTCATAGTAACAGACAATAGAATGGTTTTTGAGAGATTGCTGGGGAAACAGGGAGATGTTGGTCAAAGAGTACACCCTATAAACTTTCAGTTATAAAATGAATTAGAGCTAATGTACAGCATGGCAAATATACTTAATAACATGGTGTTATATGCTTGAATTTTGCTAAGAGTAGATCTTAATCATTCTCACCACCAAAAAAAAGACAAAAGTTAATTATGTGAGGTGATAGATGCGTTAACTTGATTGTGGTGATCATTTCACAGTGTGTATGTATATCAGATCATCACATTGTACCCTTTAAACAAACATAGCTTTGTCAATTATTCCTCAATAAGTCTGGGGGAAAAAAGAAACAAAATGAGAGTATATAAAACAAAATCCTCAGATAAAATTATCACTCAATATTAAGACATTAAAATAGTTCAAGATTAAATTACATTTATCATTATTGACAGCAGAAAAGATGTCACAACATGTCTCTCCTTTATGTTTTATTATGGAAAATTTCACACAAATGTAGAGAACAGTATAATAAATCCATCAGCCAACTTCAATATTTATTCATAGCTAGTATTCTTTCCACTATACTTAAACTTATTGTGCTTATTTCAATTAAAATTATTGAATGAATAAAAAAATAAAATCATTTTTTTAAAAATACCAAAATGGGGGCCAGCCTGGTGGCTCAGGTGGTTGGAACGCTGTGCTCCTAACAACCAGGTTGATGGTTCGATTCCTACATGGGCCAGTGAGCTGCGCCCTCTACAGCTAAGATTGTGAACAACAGCTCTGCCTGGAGCTGGGCTGCGGTGAACAGCCTGAGGTTGGTGTGGACAGCTGTGTGCTGCCGCTGACTGCTGTGCTGTCATGGGCTACCGTGTGCTGCCAGGAGCAGCGGGTGGCCAGCGTGAGCAGCCGGCAGCCAGCAAGAGACGCCGTGAGCTGCTGTGAGCAGCCAACTGATGACCAGCGACCGAATGCCTCAACCAGGGGGAGTGTAAAGCTCATAATAACCAGCATGGGCCAGGGAGCTCAGTCCTAGACTGAGAAACAACAGCTTGAACCGGAGTGAGGGGGGGAGGCGGAAGAAAGGGGGGAAAAAATACCAAAATATCTTCATTCATGTAAAAACTAATCACACTAAAGTATAGGTTCTGGGGTGGGCGAATGGTCCAGTGGGTTAGAATACGAGCTCTCAACAACAAGGTTGCCGGTTCAATTCCCGCATGGGATGGTGGGCTGCGCCCCCTGCAACTAAATGGAGCTGAGCTGCACCCTCTACAACTAGATTGAAGGACAATGACTTGGAGCTGATGGGCCCTGGAGAAACACACTGTTCCCCAATACTCCCCAATGAAATTAAAAAAAAAAAAACACTTAAAATACTTAAAATGTATACAATGCTTCCACTTATATTTAAAAAAAAAAGTATAGGCTCTGCCATGTCTGTCTCCCAGTTCCAAAAACAAATCACATAGTACATTTATACAATGGAGTATTATGCAGCCATAAAGAAGAAATCTTACCATTTGCAACAACATGGATGGATCTAGAGAACATTATGTTAAGTGAAATAAGTCAGAAAGAGAAAGACAAGTACCATATGATCTCACTTATATGCAGAATCTAAAGAAAAGAATAAGTGAATGAACTAATCAGAAACAGTTCTGGGGACAAAGAGGAAAAACAGAGTTGTTAGATGGGCGGAGGGGGGGATAAGGGGAAAGGTGAAGGGATTAGGAAACAGTTGGTAACCACAAGATGGCCCCAGGGTTTTTGAAAATTAATTTGGGGAACGTATTCAATAATGTTGTAAAGATTTTGTTGGGTATTCGAAGGACACGTGTCCCATTTGGGAGACCACCTCAGGGATACTGTGGATGCCTGATCATGGCATTATACAGCAGAAGCTAAACAATAATGAATGCCAACTATAATTTTATATATATAATGTGATGGCTCGGTGCGAGGTCGGAGGGATAGTGGATGGGGGGAGTGGGGTCCACAGTGTGAGGGATATAAATGATGAACGTCTAAGTATTACCTTGTCTTGTACACCTGACACTAATAAAAAAAAAAAAAAAAGCTCCCTGGAAAATGTTGATGCAATTGAATATAACCAGTTTAGGAACCATGGACTTCTGATTTAAAACTCCTGCTCTATATTTAAAAACAAAAACAAAAACAAATCACATAAATTCTGAACTATTACTTTTTAAATCCTTAGAAAAGCAAAAGTGGGATATGATAGAAATATAAAGGGAAATGAAGTACAAGTCAACATTCTCCATGCAGAAATACAGAAATTAGTGCCAAGCTTATGAGAGAATTTGTATTTCAGAGCAGCCAGTTTACAGCTGTAAAGGGTACCCTAGACCACGCTTCTAGTCCCAAACACAATGGTTTTCACAGCCCAGGTATCTCCAGTATAAAACAGCCTTCCAGGAGCAAAGAGAAACTCCACCATAAGGCAGGAATATGTGCCCACAAAACACCTGCTATCTAAACAGTAAGGCAAGAGAAGGAATTGAGTTTCAGTCTGCTCCACGTAGGCAAATTCGGGTGCTCAGGCTTCTGGCCTGGAGCCCAAATCCATCAAATGGGACATACAAGATGTCCCTACCATCAGCACAACTCTAAACAGAGTTTTCCAAATGAAGGTCTGCAGGAAAACAAACAGCTTGCTAAATAAAAGTGTACCATCATACATGTCTTATTACACAAATTACAACTTCCAAGTATTTCTATTAAAGAAAAATATAAATAGTTACTCTCGTGGAGGCAGTATGGCATGGTGAATAAATAAGAGGATGTGTTTTAGGAATGAAAAACTCTGGATTCAAATTATAACTCTGCCAACTGCTGTGTCTTTGACAATTCATTTACCCTCCCTGAGCCTCAGTGTCCACGATACTCATTTATCTCAAAGATCTGAGGATCCAACTTGATACAAAAGTATAGACAAAATGCATTTGACATCGAGAACCAAATATACTTAGTTAATAAATGTTCATAGATTAATATACTAATAATATAGTAGCTTGCCATTTCCACAAAATATTGAGAATAACAAAAACTGCCTTGAGATATGTTGAAATGATGAGAATAAATGTTCTAAGCATTGCAAATATGTTCTTTAATAACCCATTAAAATTGAAAATTGTACTTTGAACCTTGGACTTGTTCATTTTAGAAAAGCTTGGACTTGTTCATTTTAGAAAAGCTGTCTATAATAATAAATATATATATATGCACATATATATATATATATATTTTTGTAGTATGAGTCAAAGATTACCTTTTCACATACACTTACCTTAACTATTTGAATACTGACTACCAGTATTATCAACAATTATTTATGACAATAAATAGACTATTTTAAAGCAGAAAACTAACATTATCAAAACAGTATTTTGCAAAGATCCCTCTGTTGGCAATGTGAAGACTGAATTACTCATTAATAATTTAATAAAGAGCTGAAAAATGGTAAGCATGGGATCTAGATAGTTCTTTTTAATTTTATTTTTAATTTTACAATTCCAAAAACAACTATGATCAAAATCCAAATTAAAGAGCAAAAATTTAAGCATGTCGGTTCTATTTTACATTCAAATAAGGAGGTAAGGAAAATTAAGGAAGTTATGAACAATCAGTGAGAAACACCCTCTATTCTCTTTCTTTCTCTTACTCTCTCCCTCTCTCTCTCCCCAACCCCCTTCCCTCCCTCATTCCTTGATTCATTCTCTCTCTCTCCCTCCCTCTCTTCCGTCTCTCACCTTCCCTTTCTCTCCTTTCCTCTCCCCTCCCTCTCTCTCTCCCCCTCCAGCCCTCTCCTTTCCTCTCCTCCCTCTCTCTCTGTCTCTCTGTCTCTCTCTCTGTCTCTCTGTCTCTCTCTCTGTCTCTGTCTCTCTCTCTCTCTCTCTCCCCTCTCCCACCCCACCCCCTCACCAACTCATATTAATTTTAAGGAGCAACTGCGCCATCTTGTGGCTTTCATGAACATTCACTATGAACAAAACGCATTTCCAGACTTGTCAGTAAAAATGCAAGGGAAGGAAACTAAAGCGAAAAGATTTTTTATCTTTTAATTTGCCCTGAATACCAGATGACCTGGCCTGCCCACTCCTTATTTCAATCATTTTTCTTCTTGTGTCTAATGTAGTGTTTTCTTTTTCCACTAACTTAGGAGTTCCTGGAAAACAGGAGCTCCCACTGGTGCTTTTTTCTGTAACTCCTATGACACCCACAATAGCACTCAACACTCTGTCCCAGGTTAATCTTATGGAGGTCAAAGGTCCCTCTGACATACTGATGAGAAGCTATGAAGTCTCCCCAGAAGAAAGTAAGTGAACATATGCTGGTACTCCTAGCACCCCATTCACGCCGCTTCCCCCACCACCCCGCTCAAATAGGTTCAGGAGCCTGGCGGTAATCACAGCTGCTCATCCACGGACTCCAGGCCCACAGCACCTTGTTATTGGAGCAGTTCTGATGGCACCGATCAAGGACACCTTTCAGGCTTCCAAGCAACTAAGAGCTTCAGAATGGATCTTTGGCCCAATGATAAAAGGCAGAGAGATCTAACTCCAGTGTTTCTTATCCAGACTATTTCATTAGCCTCCTGTTTCTCTACCTCCTGCTTGCCTCTTGTGATCCCAGTGATCTTTCTGAAAGGTCCACCAGAGTGCACTGTGTTCCTGCCTAATGCTTTCAGGGGCTCCCCAAGTCACCCAGAGTGAATCTGGCTGAGAGTCCTTTATGACCTGGTCACCGCCAGCTGTCTGGCCAACTCTCATCAGTTTTCCCACTGCCTTCTACCTTGAGGCTCTCTGGTCTTCTCAATGTTCTCTGAATACACGCCACGGCTTATTCCCATCCCAATGATTTGGTACCACCTAGCATGTTTCTTCCTCCAACCTGCACATGGCTGCCTCCTACTGATTATGTGGTCTTAAAGATATCCTGATAGGATACAAAATTAATATTCAGAAATCAGTTGCATTTGTATATACTAATAATAAAACATCAGAAGGAGAAATTAAAAAAACAATCCCATTTACAATTGCTCCAAAGACTATAAAATACCCGGGAATAAATTTAACCAAAGAAGTAAAAGATCTGTACTCAGAAAATTATAAGACACTGAAGAAAGAAATGAAAGAAGATATAAATAAATGGAAACACATATCATGTTCATGGATAGGAAGAATTAATATAGTTAAAATGTCCATACTGCCTAAGGCAACATACATATTCAACGCAATTCCTATCAAACTACCAACGACGTTTTTCACAGAAATAGAACACATAGTCCTAAAATTTATATGGGACCATAAAAGACCCCGGATAGCCTCAGCAATCTTGACAAATAAGAACAAAGTGGGAGGTATAACAATACCTGACATCAAATTATACTACAAGGTTACAGTAATCAAAACAGCATGATACTGGCATAAAAACAGACACACAGATCAATGGAACAGAATAGAGAGTCCAGAAATAAATCCATGCCCATATGGCCATTTAATCTACGACAATGGAAGAAAGAATGTACGGTGAGGTAAAGACAGTCTATTCAATAAATGGTGCTGGGAAACCTGGACAGACACGTGCAAAAAAATGAAGCTGGACCACCTCCTTACACCATTTATAAAAATAAATTCAAAATGGCTTAAAGACTTAAATGTAAGCTCTGAAACCATAAAATTCCTAGAAGAAAATATCGGAAGAAACTTCACAGACATTACCCGGAGTAAGATTTTTACTGATATATCCCTTCGCGCGAGGGAAGTAAGAGAAAAAATAAACATGTGGGATTACATCAAACTAAAACGTTTTTTTACAGCAAAGGAAACCATCCATAAAACAAAAAAGGATCCTACTGAATGATATTTGCCAATGATATATCTGATAAGGGGTTAATATCACAAATCTATTAAAAACTCACTCAACTCAACTCTTTTTTACAAACAACCCAATTAAAAAATGGGCAGAGGACTTGAAGAGACATTTTTCTAAAAAGGACATACAGATGGCAAACAGACATGAAGAAATGCTCAACCTCACTAACCATCAGAGAAATGCAAATAAAAACCACAATGAGATACCACCTCACGCCAGTCAAAATGGCTATCATCAATAAATCAACAAACAACAAGTGCTGGCGGGGATGTGGAGAAAAGGGAACGCTAGTGCACTGTTGGTGGGATTGCAGATTAGTGCAGCCACTGTGGAAAACAGTATGGAGGTATCTCAAAAATCTGAAAATGGAACTACCTTATGATCCAGTAATTCCACTCCTAGGTATCTATCCGGAGAAATCCAAAACTCCAATTCAAAAATCTTTATGCACTCCTATGTTTATTGCAGCACTATACACAATAAATAGCCAAGACATGGAAACAACTGAAATGCCCATCGGTAGATGACTGGATTAAGAAACTGTGGTACATTTATACAATTGAGTATTACGCAGCCATAAAGAAGAAAGAAATCTTACCATTTGCAACAACATGGATGGACCTAGAGAACATTATGTTAAGTGAAATAAGTCAGACAGAGAAAGACAAGTACCATATGATCTCACTTATATGCGGAATCTAAAGAAGAGAATAAGTGAATGAGCTAATCAGAAACAGCTTTGGAGACAAAGAGGAAAAACTGAGGCTTGTTAGATGGGCGGGGGTGTGGGGATAAGGAGGAAGTTGAGGGGATTAGAAAACAGTCGGTAACCACAAGATGGCCACGGGGTTTTGAAAATTAATTTGGGGAACGTAATCAATAATGTTGTAAGGATTTTGTAGGGTATCCGATGGACACATGTCCCATTTGGGAGACCACCTCAGGGATGATGTAGATGCCTGATCACTGCAATGTACGCCTGAAGCTGAACAATAATGAATGACAACTATAATTTTATATATATACATATATGTATGTATATATATGTATGTATATACTTACAAGAGGTGGAGTACAACATTGGAGTGGAGGCAGTGGAAATGTGATGGCTCAGTGCGATGTCAGAGAGATAGTAAACGGGGGGAGTGGGGTCCACAGTGTGAGGGATATAAATGATAAACATCTAAGTATTACTTTGTCTTGTGCACCTGAAACTAATAAAATAAACAAAACTAACTTAAAAAAAAAAAAAGATATCCTGCTAAAAGATGTCTTCCTTGACCAGTCTAGAAATTCTCTCACATTTGACCATGTTTTCATTTTCTCCAAAGCACTCACAATGATAAAGACAAATACAATTGGCCATGGTCATTATGGAGCTGGTATGTGTGCCTTAAGAGCCATCAGACTATCCTCTCTACTTTATGTAGCTTCAAAATTTTCTACAACAAAATGTCAAAAAAAAAAAATAAATTTCAGAATGACCTGTAAATCTCATTTTGAATGTCTGTAAGTACAGTACGGGACATCAGAGCTGAATGGGCCTGGACAAAAATTCTTGCTTATGAGACGAGAAAACTAAGGCCTATATAGGTTAAAGGACTTGTCCAAGGTCATAAAGCAAATCAATAGCAAAACTAGAACACTCAAGTTCTCAGTTTCCCAATCTGGTTCTCCTTCATCTGAACAGGAGAGTTCTATTCTCTTCTGAAGAATCTTCTTAGCCTCTTTCTACTTTATAGGATTAATTCAGAAACAAATTCAAGAGCCAGTTTTCTATAAGGGTTTTTTCCATTTGTGTGCTGTGTTTTGTGGACATTCCCCTATGCCTCTTTCTTCCACTGTGTCAACTAAATGAGATGTGTTCAGTAAAAGGACCCAAGTTTCATATTCTTAAGGGCTTGTCACTCAACTTTTTCTATTGGCATTGTGTAAAACCTTCCTATTGTGAAAGTTTTCCCACAATCATCACTTCCATTTCATAGGATTTGTCCTTCTGTCATATGTACCATGATTTAGATTCTCACAGTCACACGTCATTCGGATGTTTTCTTTTCTTTTTCCCTCAGAGTACAGACACAGCACTTACAAGGTGTAAGGTAAGTACCTTTCTACATGCAAGATAACATACCTCAGCGGGATTCCAGTGAGATTCCTATGCATTTCAATGTAGCAAGAGATCTCTCTGCATACCTGCTAACCAATCACAACTAGTACTTAACCCAAAGACTCTATATAGTCAATTAATAGAGGTAATTTAGGGTAATAATAATCATAATAATAATAGTTAACCTGTACAGAGCACTTGGTATGTTCCAGGGACCGTGCTGGTGGTTTGTGTGTATTACCTCTACAAGAACTATAAGAGGTCAATTTTATAATCCTATTTTGATTACTATTGAGAAAATTGAGGCTTTGAGAAACTAAGTGCTTACCTAAAGTCACACATCTACTTACTGGGATTCTAAAAGTAATTATTGAAGTGTTGGCACTCATTAATATGTAACCACTTTTATAAAATATTTCCATGAATATCAACAGTTCAGACATTGTTAAAAGACCAAAAACATGATTAATATGGTTTGTTATCCCATAAGCTTTGAAATTAGATCCCTCAAATCTCTCTCACAGAGAGGCAGCAAAATTGGTTGATTAATTGCACAGCACCTGAAACATCTGAAATACAATACTATTAGGCACATAGTCCTAGTCAGCGAAGGTAATTAAATTTCTAAGTTAGGGAGTATTCTGTAATGCAGCAAAAGCTTACTAAGCCAAAAAAAAAAAAAAGAAAGAAAATTTTACACTGATATGTCCTTATCACAGAATTAGTTGTTTTATGATATTCAATTTGATGATGCCAGTATATAAAAGTATGTTTTGTTTGACAATTGTTTATTATGCATGTTTCATTTTCTCCAACTACTTAGCATAACACTAAACACACAGTAGGAACTGAATAAACACTTGTTACTTGACTACTGCATATTTTTGTATTTTATACTACTTCATGTATGCCTGTGATATGCTTTACATAAACTATCAAAACAAACGTTTTTACAGGATTGACAGGAGTTTGGGATTACTGGGTATCGAGACACCATCTTGTCTATAATATACACTATGTTTTACAGAAACGTAATAAAAAGTCTTCGAAACCATCAACATCCAAATGGAGTCTACAATTACAAAGGCTCTGATGCTCATGCCAATGCATCGTGCTAAGAGTGCCTTTCACTACATCCACAATGATGTACATACAGAAAGAGAGAGAGAGCCTAAATTCCAGAAGACTGAATCAAGTAGGGAGGGAAAAAACTATTATAAACCATATTGATATGATAAAAATTAATTGCAGAATTTGCCCTCAAATTAAAAATTCAAATATATTTTCATGAAATATATTCAAAAGAAATTATACCAGTAGTTACATCTATACCCCAACATTTTCGACAAGAGAAATGTAGCTCACATTCTGAGAGATGCCCCTTAAAAATCATTAAAGAATAAAGAGAATTATCATTGCTACATATTTTTCATTTAGGAGCAAAATCAAATTTTAAATGACAGAAATATAAAAAAAAACTCAACAAGTAGAAAAGAAAATAAAAATCCAGCCAGACTCTCACATAAAACCAATTCCCTATAGCAAGATTCCCACACCCCAAATAGCAGCACTACGTCAGCCTGTGAGAGGACATTTTAGGCAAAGAAGACAAAAATGTTCAGTACTGACCTCTTTATAGAGACTAAACATTGTCTCAAATTAAATCCAGATAAATGAATAACTTGGTCGGGTAACAAATTAGCAAGTATCCCCTTTAGCCTTGTTCCATTGCCAAGAGAAAAATATTCAGTTAAGTACAGTCTACATCTTTATTTAATAGAGATCAATGAAACAAAAGGATAAAAGCAATCCAAGTAAAGAAGATATCAAATAAAATCCAGTAAGATTTGAACTACCCAAAGTTGGGAGCAATAAAGCCTTTCTGAAGTACAGACTTCCAGGTAAGCAATGCTTCCTAAATAAGCAAATACACATAGTAACATCAAATCCAAAAGCAGAGAAATAACATGAAATCAGGAGAAATAGTATAACATGTAATGGCACTGGTTAAAGTAATCACTTGTAGAATAAACTAATAAGAGGTTTTAAAATCTGCAGTTTTAACTACATGTAATGGTCAGATCTTGGTTCTTAAATAACATTCCACTAAACAGAACCAGGGCTCCTTGGAGAAATGATCAATTCCAGGAATGGAGGGGATGGGGGTAGAAACAGGATAAACGTGGAACATCTCGTGCCAAAAATTAAGAAAATGTTCAAAAGATGATGAGGACATATCAAAAAGATACAGGAGACATCCTGAAGGTGTTCCCACTGGCCAAATCTGGGGCAATCTGATCATCAAAATAAATAACAATAATAAATAATAATAAAGGATTGTAACTGATTGAATAAAATATGAATACAATAGTCCACACTGATATAAATAAATAAAGGAAATGGAAAGCTCTCTCTTTAATAGAAAGACAAATAATAGAGGTAAAGGAATGGTAGAATTAGAAAATCAGCATTTAATAACATCATCATAATAGTAAATTCAAGCAAGAATCATCCACGTATGATAAAAATAGTGGATGACAGTTTCAGCAAGTATCAGAATATTGACATAGTCACAAAGTATACCCCACACACACAATATACCCTTTTAACTATACAGGGTAAAACAATAACTTTACCCAGGAGAAACCTATCAGGTATGATCTTAACCCACTGATCTAATTTACATTGCTAGTAACGCACAATCGACAGTATGTGCCTCTGATGTGAAGCACTGAGAAGAATGCAGCATCCCTTCTATGATGTGATTGTCGAAAGTACTTAAATTGAACCTATTCATGAGACAACAACAGACAATTCCAGGTTGAGGGACATTCCACTAAATAACTGACCTGCACTCTTCAAAAATGTTCTCCATGAATTACACAAAAAGACCCAAAAAACTACAAAGACCCAGATTAAAGGAAGCTAAAGAGACATGGCAATCAAATGCAATACAGCTTTTTCTTATGCTATAAAGGACACTACTGGGACAAGTGACAAATTATCAATAAGGTCTTTAAATTATATAATAGTATTATTTCAATGTTAATTTCCTGATTTTGGTAACTGTACTCTGGTTACATACAGAATTCCATGTTTTTATGAAACACAAACTGAGAAATTTAGGGGTAAAAGGGCATCACTAGTCTGCAGCTTACTTTATATGGTTCATAAAATATGTAGATAGATTTAGATAAATGATATAGGAGATGGATGATGATGATGATAGATAGATAGATGATAGATGGATGGATGGATGGATGGATGGATGCAGAAAGAAGGATAAAGCAACAGTAGTCATATATCCCCATCCATGGAATAAGAGACTATAAGTAATGAGTTCTAACTCGAACCTGAAAACCATTTAACTTGCCCGGTGCTTTAGGAAGGAGGAGGAGGTAAAACAGGAGGGGGAGGCAGCAGCACTGAAGGTTAGGAATAGCTGACACTTCCTAAATGCCAAACACTTCACACACATTATCTCATTTAATCCTTACAATAACCCTATCACTGGCATATGAGAAAATTGCACTTGAAAGATTAAGTAAATTTCCAAAGTCACGTAAATCGTAAGTGGCACAGCCAATGTCTCAACCAGTCTATAGGGGAAATGCCCCCTCCTCTCTTCATTCTGCTTTAATCTGAGCAGTTCCGCCTTTATCTGTGTTAGGCTTCTGTGTAAGATACTTGAAGAAAAGTTTCAATAACATTTAAAATAATGCTAAATACATGTAGAAGAGGACTCGTGCAGTTCAAACCCACGTTGTTCACGGGTCAACATATATTACACTATCCTCCCTCACAATGTTCCAAACTTTTCCCTAAACTGTAATGTAAGTGTCACTCAGAAAGACACAAAATTAAGCCTACAAAGAGGGCAGCACAAGCTAATTAAAACCACTTACCAAGTCCAGTGCCTTAAAGCAAAACTTGGGAAAGAAAAATAACAGCTACCACACTTTTCAAACCCAAAGTAGGAAACTCAACAGTCATTTCATTTCTAGTGGCAACGTTTTATTCCACTAAAGTTAATCTAAAAATACCTACTGAACACCTACAATGTGCAAATATTGCTTTCAAGAAAATTAGCAGCACTTCAGAAAAACCATAGTGTCCAATAGTGACAGAACACAACTCTATGTAGCTCCCCACTAAGGCTAGTTTCTAACGCCTCCATGGTTGGGCATAGGCTGGAGGGGGTTGGAAGAGAAGAAGAGGTCAGCAGGGAAGGTCTTAATTAATTTTGTCTATTGCGATGATCTAGTGTTAGTGCTCCCTAGGCTTGGAAGGGGTTTAAAGCTTACTTGTCACATGGGCAATTTAATAGGTTCTTCAAAGATTTCCCCATCCCATTGGTAGGGATCTCAGCTCTAGGGTTTCTTTACACTGGTGAATTGATGTCTTTTCCAGCTGATGACTTCTGAGTCCTTCCTCAGCCCCAGACGTCATCAATACACCATCAGTTTCTTTCTGCCCTCATGGACAGGATCTAAAACCACCACACAAAGTTTTCCTCTTTCTCATCCTGATCCACAGGAAATATTGGCAGGACTGTAATGGCTTCCCAAACCACAGCCCCCCAGACATCCTCTGACTCTCTAAATATCTAAGGCATAAATCACACATCAATCCATTTATCTACCAACCTCCAGGGAACAAAAACCAAATCCTCCCAGAGGTCCCATTGAAGGCCCTTTCCTTTGGCTTGAGATTATTAATTTTGTAGAGCTATTTCTTCTGAAACTGTTTTTTAATTTAAAAATTATGTAAATGTACCAAAATCTGATGTAGTTATCTCAGAGTGGTGGCTTGTAACTCTCATTATTTTCTTTTTAATAGTCCTCTATTTTCAAAGTTTTTCAAAATGAACATTTATTATTTTTATGATTAACAAAAGAATAATAACAGTTTTAAATTTAAAAACATAGCTGACATTAGACTTACAGTCAAAATGGCATAGTAGGTAAATGCTGTGCTCACCTCCTCCGACAATCACAACAAACTTACAACTAAACTACAAAACAACCATCACTGAGAATCACCTGAAATGTAGCTGAACAGAAGTCCTATAACTAAGGACATACAGAAGAAGCCATGTCGAGACTGGTAGGAGTGAAGATGCATAAAAGGCTGGTCCCACACCCACATGTGGTGGTTAAAACTTTGAGAAATATCGCAGGTACAGAGGTCCCCTCTAAGGAGCGAAGGTTCCCAGGCCCACACCTGCCTCCTCAGCCCAGGATTCCACTGCCAGGAAGAAAAGTCTCCACAACTTTTGGCTGTAAAAACCAGAAGATTGTGGCT
The DNA here is from genome assembly GCF_964194185.1 of Rhinolophus hipposideros. Taxonomy (NCBI): domain Eukaryota; kingdom Metazoa; phylum Chordata; class Mammalia; order Chiroptera; family Rhinolophidae; genus Rhinolophus; species Rhinolophus hipposideros. Next base: position 53,749,978 of record NC_138064.1, on the reverse strand, counting down.
GAGTGAGACAAAGGGTGGCTGGAGCCCCAGGCTCTCCTCTGAAAGGGCCTGTGCATGGACTTCACTCACTCTGAGCTCCAGCCCTGGGACAACAGCAGTAAAAGTCCCAGGAACACACAGGGAAGAATTGATTTGTCTGGCTTCTGTAAGAGCTGGAAAGACAGCTTTCTCACAGACAGAAACCATTGTTCCTTTGTTGAGCCCTCCCCCCTCTCAGCATGCAGACACAGGTAGTTGCCATATCTGAGATTCCATCAACCTGGCTAACATTCTCCCCACTCTGGTTATTTCCTGATACCCCACCCCCACTTAACTTGTGGACTCACCCAAGCCCCTTCCACTGACTTTTCCATACAAAAAGCCTGTCTTGGCTCGTGCTGCAGGCTTTCCTAGAACCTCTCAAAGATTCACAAACCCAAAACAAGCAGCAACTGACCTCAGCATGCCCTGTACTTTTTGCTCAACAACCCTAAGCCCAGCACTAGCAGCAGCTGGCCTCAGTTCACAGCTTAGGCTCTCCCAGGTAACTCCAAGCCCCGCAAAAGTGGCAACCATCTGCAGATTTTTGTACCTCATGCCAAGTGGCTCTGGCCAGTGCACAAGCAGTGGCTGATCTATACCAGAGACCCTTCCAAGGGTCCCCAGAACCAATGCACTCAGTCGCCGGCTTCAGACCACACCAAAGCACCACCCAACCACCTCCACAAATGACACATCCAAATGGAAGACTCTGCAGGCACCAGAGCCCTGCTAAAGTGAATTCTGCTTCTTAGTGTCAGACCCTCCACTGTAGGGTCTGGGCCAGTCCTCACAACTAATCAGCCTAAGGGTTAATCCTTCCCATAGATGTGCAAACAGCAGCCAAGGCTCAACTACAACATAAGGACACAAACAACCCACACAGCAACACCCAGCTCAGGTGACCAGGGAAACTGTGCCTCTGAGCCCCACAGGACACCTACTACATAAGGTTACTCTACCATGACCAGATCACATAGCAGCAGCTCTATCTAATACACAGAAACAAACACGGGTGGGGGGGCAGCCAAAGTGAGGAGACAAAGAAACATGTCCCAAATAAAAGAACAAAAAAAATCCCAAAAAAGTACTAAATAAAAGGACTAAATAAAAAGGACTACATAAATAAAAAAGGACTAAATAAAATGAAGATACGCAATCTAACACACACAGTGCTCAAAACACTGGTTATAAGGATGCTCAATGATCTCAGTGAGAAATTCAACAAAGAGGTAGGAAATGTAAAAATAGAGATAGAAAATATAAAAACAGAACCAGCCAGAAATGAAAAATACAATAACTGAAATGAGGAATACATTAGAGGGAATCGACAGTAGATTAGATGAAACCAGCCATGTAAAAGATAAGGTACCAGAAAGCACCCAATCAGAACAGCAAAAAGAAAAAAGAATCCAAGAAAATAAGGATAGTTTTAAGGGGCCTCTGGGACAGCATCAAGTGTATCAACATTCACATAATAGGGGCTCCAAAAGGAGAAGAGAGAGAGCAATGAATTGGAAACCTTTTTCAACTTTGGAAGAGATAATGATGGAAAACTTCCCTAATCTGGTGAATGAAATAGACATACAAGTCCAGGAAGTGCAGAGTCCCAAACAAGATGAACCCAAAGATGCCCATACTAAGACACATTGTAACCACACATGAACTTCATTTCTTCAGCATGCATTTTTCCTTAATCCAAGCTAGTTTTGTTTCGCCTGATAGAACTATAACTCCCTCGCATTCTTTCCCCAAATCCACCCACCTGTACATATACAGTATGTTCACTCCTTTTCATCATTAAGCCCTTAGGACTTTAGGTTCTGATCAGCATCAAACTCACTTAAGAATGAAGCTTCAGATCTATAAACTGTGACAGGATGTAATAGCTAAACCTCAAACTAGAATAAGGTTTTTAACAACATAAAGATAACACCTTGGCCTCAGTTGTTTTTCAGTTCCTGACTAATTAAAGCAGAACAGCCCCACAAACCACATCCACTGGAACCAGACCAAACAGTGCCATGACTGACACCAGGACCTGAAGCCATGATTGACTGCTCCCTGCCTTAGCCCCGACCAATCAGTAGAGTCCCCAGCCCCAACTCCCATAGTAACCATGATTAATGATTTTTCCCTCATATAACGTAATCACTAGAGGCTAGGGTTTCCAGGCGGGAATTCCCACCTGTTCTCAGGAATATGTTTTGCTTTTCCATTCCCAAATCCCGAGATATAAACTGTTTTCTGTTCTCCACAATGAATCATTTCCACAAAGTGATGGCCGATACTACCAACCACCTGGGTTCAAGGAGCCGATTTTCCCAATTTCCTGACCAACTTTTCTCACGATTCAGGAATGGAAAAGCAAAAAACATTCCCGAGAACAGGCGGGAATTCCAGTCCAGAAACCCTAGTGATAAACAGGAAAAATGTCTAAGAGATACATTGTGAGTAGTACGTTTATTTCCCATCGTGGGTATTACTGGGTTCAAGGAGCTGATTTTCCTGATTTACCAACCAACTTTTCTTGAGATTCGGGAATGGGAAAGTGAAAAAAATTCCTGAGAACAGGCGGGAATTCCCACCTGGAAACCCTACTAGAGGCCATAAGGAAGCCAGGTTTTTGAGAGCACTAGCTCACCTGTGTCTCCAGGCTTGGCAAAAACTTCTTAAATAAATCTTTACTTTCTTTGCTGCAATTTCCTGTTCATATCTTATTTAGCTTGAGTGTACACAGGCAACAGACCCTCTGATTCTATGGTAACAACATCATAATTAAAATGCCAAAAATTAGAGACAAAGAGAGAATCTTAAAAGCAGCAAGAAAAAAAGCAGTTATTTACGTACAAGGTTGCTCCCATAAGACTGTCAGTTGACTTCGTAACAGGAACTTTGCAGGCCAGAAGGGATTGGCAGGAAATATCCAAAGTGATGAAAAGCCAGTGCCTACAACCAAGATTACTCTACCTAGCAAAGCTATCATTTAGAATCAAAGAACAGATAAAAAGCTCCCAACAAGAAAAACCTAAAGAAGTTCATCAACACCAAACCAGTATTACAAGGAATGTTAAAGGTACTTCTTTAGGAGAAGAAAAAAAAGAAAGAGATAAAAAATATGAATAATAAAATGGCAATAACTACATACCTATCAACAAATACTTTAATTGTTATAAATGGATTAAATGCTCCAATCAAAAGACATAGCCTGGCTGAACAGATAAGAAAAAAATAACCTTACATATGTTGCCTACAAGACACTCACTTCGGATCAAAAGATACATAGAGATGGAAAGGGATGGAAAACATAAAGAGATAGAAAAACATATTTCACGAAAATAGAAATGGGAAAAAAAAAAAAAAACTTGGGTAGCAATCCTTATACTAGAAAAAAACAGACTTTAAAATAAAGGCTACAATAAGCAACAAAGAAAGACCAATAATTACACTTCTGGGTATTTATCCAAAGAAACCCAAAACACTAATTTATAAAGACATATGTTCATTGCAGCATTATTTATAATAGCCAAGATATGGGAGCAACCTAAGTGTCCATCACTAGATGACTGGATAAAGAATAAGTGACTCACATATATAAAATGGAATACTAATCAGGCATAAAAAAGAAGGAAATCTTGACATCTGCAACAACATGGATGGACCTAGAGGGTGTTGTGCTAAGTAAAATAAGTCAGTTAGAGAAAACAAATACCATATGATTTCACTTATAAGTTAAATCTAAAGAACAAAGTAAATGAACAAACAAAACAGAAACAAGTTCATAGATACGAAGAGCATTTTGATGGTTGCCAGATTGGAGGAATGAGAGAAGTGGAGGATAGAATTAAGAGATACAAATTGGTAGTTACAAAATAGTCATGGGAATATAGAATATAGCATTGGGAATATAGTCAGTAGTATTATGATAACTATGTATGGTGTCAGATGAGTACTAGATTTATCAGGGTGATCACTTTGTAAGTGATATAAATGTCTAATCACTTAGTTGTATACCTGGAACTCATATAATAAAGTATTTCAACTGTAATTGAAAAATTAAAACCAAAAAAACATAGTTAATGTGGTTTATTCTATAATTAGATTTCTAATAAATGAAAATTACAAAGTCTATTTCCCAATACTAAATGATGAAAACTGATTTTTGTTTGTTTGCTTGCTTTGATAAAAGCATGGCAAATATTAAGAGGAGACCTGACCATACTCATATCTTTGGTATCTCCCTTGATGGTGAAGACACTGAATAAAAAATAAATTTTTTTTTTAAATCCCAGTTAGTGTATCTTTTTTTTTATTAGTTTCAGGTGCACAAAACAATGTAATAGTTAGACATTTATCATTTATATCACTCACACAGTGACCGCCCCCTCCCCCCATCCACTATCCATCTGACATCACACACAGTCATTAAATTTCCACTGTCTCTATTCCTAATACTGTACTTCGCTTCTTGTAAATATATATATATGATATGTATATATATGACATGTTTATGTATATATGATATGTTTATATATAACATATATAAAATATATATTATATGTAAGATATATAATATATGTGATGTGTATATATAATATATATAATAAAATATATATAATTTTACATATATATAATAAAATATATATAGATATAGATGTAATATGTATATATATATATAAAATTGTAGTTGACATTCATTATTGTTCAACTTCAGCTTCAGGTGTACACAGTACAGTGATCAGTTAAGTGTATCTTCAATACAAAAATATAGTCTTATTTCAATAAAGTTGTCTTCCTAATTATTTCAGCTAAACTAATATTAAGATGAATTTACATTTTCTTTCAATAATCCAAACAATGGCAAAGAAAGATGATTCAAAACATTCTGCATCAGGGAGAGTCAGCTCAGGTTCAAAATTGTTCTGTGGCTAATCCAAAAACAATTTTGAATTTACCAATTTAGAATAACAAACTAAGGTGAGGCTGGCATTAATTCACAGAAAATTGATATCTATATATTTGTGAAATTTTACCAGGAATAGAAAACTTCCTATACTATATGAAAAACTATTGCACAAAGAGTAGTTTCTGTTGCAGCCCTAAGTTAAATGGGCTTGACGAAATGATTAGAGACCTTCAGATTCTGTCATCTCCACATACAACTTAGGCTAAGCAGTATGTCCTCCGTTATCACTCAGAGACTATCACTTGGCCTGATGGTCTGATAGCCTGAAATAGGTGGCAAAACTTGTATCACAAAGTCATGAACCAATACCAAGTTTCCTCATGATAGGGTAGTTCCAAAGCCAGCTTTACGCTTTTAATTAATACTAAATTTGAACCAGAGGTAAATAAATATCTGGAACACTGAGAATATCATTAAAGCCAGATAAAATATCAGGGAATGTATCAAAACTGGTTCTTCAATTTATGGGTTAACGTGACAAGAGAAAGACATCCCACTATGCTTTCCCTCAACATCCCATCAAAATACCTGCGGAGAGGGGAGGGCCCAACATGGCGGAATAGATAAACGCTGTGTCTTCTGCTTCCCATTATATCATTAAAATTGTAAGTAAATTATACAACAATCAACCTCAAGAATCATCGGAAAACTAGCTGAACAGAACACCTATAACCAACGACATAAAGAAGAGGCCACATTCAGACTGAAAGGAGGCGTGGAGACACAAAACAGGCTGACCCCAAATCCCCAGGTAGTGTGAGCACAGGGAGGGACATTTTGACGATGGAGGCTTCCCCTGAGAATGAGGGTTCCCAACCCACACCAGGCTTCCTAACCCAGGGGTCCTGTGCCAGGAAGAGGACTCCCCACAACATCTGGCAGTGAAAATCAGCAAGAATCCCAGAGATCTGTGCCAGTGAGATGGAAGGCAGCCAGAAATCCAGACATCCATTTAAAGGACCCATGTAGAGAATCACTCAATTGCAAGCACTCACCCTGGGCTCTGGAGGAAGGCCTGCAACTCTAGAGGCACAAGAGTTATATCGGGGAAAACTGAGTTGTATGGCTGCAGAGAGATACCATTGTCCCTGTGTAGAGCCCACTTCACGTGCAGACTACAAGAGGGTACAATATTTCCTGTGTTGAATCCACCCCCAAAGTGTCAAATCTGAGAACCACTTTGGTCTGGTAAAATTTGCACACACACACCACCTTGGAGACTCCCTTGGACCCTGCCCTGCCTAGCCAGTGTGGCACTGCCCAGATCACACTCAGCTCCTGGGAAGCCATCTCCACCCCACAAGCTGCGGGAAGCTTCTACAGCAGTGGACACCCCGCGGCAGCCTGAGAAACTTTCAGTGGCAGGTGATCATCCCAACCTTGTGCAGCAGCATTTCTTGGGTGGCTCTCAGGAATCTGTGCGGCCAAGGCAAGTGGTGGCTGGCTGCAGTATTCTCAGAGTATACTCAGGGCATTTTGTAGAGTGGCCACAGGCTCAGCACTAGTGCAAGAACTGAATCTGCATTAACTTCATGAAAACCACCAGCCACACCCCATGACACCCTGAGACCCCAACCTAGCCCAATCTGGTGGCATCACCAGCGATGCTGTCAACACCAGCTCAACCAGCCCGGCCATCGCACCTAAGGAGGCTCTTTCAGCAGCTGAGCCTTATGAGCAGTCAGAAGGTGGTAACAAATCTAGCGGGCCCTGGGTCTTTTGCTCAGTTGCCCCAGCATGATATTGGTGGCAGCCAGCCTCAGTTCACAGTAAGGCCACATCAACATGCCTCCAAGTTCAACACAGGCAGCAGCCAACCATATATAGCTTTGAGGCTCCAAAAAGGTAGCCATGGGCTGGTAACAGGCAGGGCTGAAATTGGCCTGCATGGAAGTCCCACTCAAGACAAACTGGAAACAACACCCTCAGAGGCTGGCCTCAGATCCCTCCAGAGCACTACCTGATTAGCCCCAAAGTGACACACCCGAATGGTGGTCTCAACGGGCACAAATCCTCCTCTGAGGGGTCAGCCCCACACAGTAGTTCATACACCGTGGGCATAGGCAACGCTCACAGCCAGTCAGCCTGAGAGTCAATCCCACCCCCAACGTGTCAAAAGCAATCAAGGTTCAACTACAACAGGAAAATACACACAGCACATGCAAGGGATACTCCTAGAATATACAGGTGGTCAGGCAGACTGCACCATTTGCCTGCACAGGACACCTACTACATAAGGCCACCTGGTAAAAACTGAGAGACCTAAAAGATCTACCTAATACATAGAAGCAAACACAGAGAGGCAGCCAAAATGAATAAGCAAAGAGATCTCCCAAATAAAAGAACAGGAGAATACTCCAGAAGAATAACTAAAAGAAATAGAGGTAACCAATCAAACAGAAACAGAGTTTAAAACACTGATTATAAAAATGCTTAAGGAACTTAGTGAGAACTTCAACAAAGAGATAGTAAAGATAAGGAAGGACATAGAAACCATAAAAAAGAACCAGTCAGAAATAGAGAATAAAATAACTGCAATAAAGACTATACTAAAAGGAATCAAGAGCAGCCCAGATGAAACAGAGGATCGAATCAGCAATTTAGAAGACAAGGAAGCAGGAAACACCCAATCACAACAACAAGAAAAAAGAATTTTAAAAAACAAAGATTGTTTAAGGGACCTCTGGGACATCAAGCTTAACAATATTCGCATCATAGGGTTACCAGAAGGAAAAGTGAGAGAGCAAGCAATCAAGAACCTATTTGAAGAAATAATGACTGAAAAGTTCCCTAACCTGGCAAAGGAAATAGACATAAAAGCCTAGGCAGTCCAGAGAGTCCCAAAAAAGATGAACCCAAACAGGCCCACACCAAAACACACGATAATTACAATGCCAAAGGTTAAAGACAAAGAAAGAATCTCAAAAGCAGCAAGAAAAAGACAATTTGTTACTTACAAGGGAGCTCCCGCAAGACTATCAGCTAATTTCTCAACAGAAACTTTGCAGGCCAGATGGGAGTGGCAGGAGATATTCCAAGTGATGAAGAGCAGGGGCCCACAACCAAGACAACTGTACGAAACAATGCTATCATGTAAAATTGAAGGAGAGATAAAGTACTTCCCAAACGAGAAAAAGCTAAAGGAATTCATTACCACCAAGCCAGTATTGCTAAAAATGTTAAAGGGAGTTATTTAAGAAGAATCAAGAAAACAAACACACAAAAGAAAATCAAATATATTAATAATAAAATGGCAATAACTAGTACCTATTACTAAGCACTTTAAATGTAAATGGATTAAATGCTTCGATCAAAAGACATAGGGTAGAGCAATGGATAAGAATATAAGACCCATACATACAAGGACTGACAATGAAGTTCACGAATTCATCCTAGAAAAACTGCTACATACTTCATTGAATATCACTATGGTCACCTTCAAAGCACTCCCTTTGGGAAGCTATGCCTTGATGCTAAAGCCTAGTCCACCCTTCAAAGCAATTTTGGAACTCTTTTTCTGGAACGGCCATCAGAGCTGTCGTCATATTATCCTTGATGTCCTGAATGTCATCAAAATGTCTTTCTTTCAATATTTCCTTTATCTTCGGGTAAAGAAAGAAGTCATTGGGGGACAGATCAGGTGAGTGGGGAGGATGTTCCAAAACAGTTATTTGTTTACTGGCTAAAAACTCCCTCACAGACAGTGCCATGTTCATTGTCTTGATGCAAGAGCCATGAATTGTTGGTGAAAAGTTCAGGTCATTTTCGTCTAACTTTTTCACACAGCCTTTTCAGCGCTTCCAAATAGTAAATTTGATTAACTGTTTTCCAGTTGGTACAAATTCATAATGAATAATCCCTCTGATGTCAAAATAACATTAGCAACATCATTTTGACTCTTGATTTGGACTGACAGAACTTTTGTGGCAATAGACAATTGGCTAACTTCCATTGTACACTTTGACACTTTGTTTCAGGGTCATATTGGTACACCCATGTTTCATCACCAGTAATAACATGGCCCAAACTATCACCTTGCCTCTCCACAAGGTCTTGGCAAACTTCAATTCTCCTTGGCAAACTTCAATTTCTTCATCAGTGAGCTCTTTTGGGACCATTTTTGCATACACCTTTCTCATGCCAAGATTTTTAGTTAAGATTTTCCTGTTTCTCTATTGATGTTTACTTGGTCTGCTATGCTTCTCAGTCAGCAGATGATTTTGACGCACAATTTGATGAATTTTTGCAATCTTTTCATCATTTCTACTGTTTCTGGCAGCCCTGACCTCTCTTCATCAGTGACGCGTTCTCTCCCCTCACAAAAACGGTTAATCCATTTGTACACTGCCACTTCTTCATGTTATTACTACCATAAACTTGAACTAACATGTTCCTGATTTCACTTCCACTCTTGCCAAGTTTAACAAGAAATACACTGTTCGTTGCTCCAATTAAAGCTCAGACATTCTCGCAAGAGCACACAAAAACAAGCATCAACAATAACAAAGGCCACTCAGCAAGACACTGCCACACATCAACAGGAACACAGCTGTGAGACACTGATATACTAAGGTTATGAAACCTTACTGAGCTGTTTGTACAGCACTGCCAATGTAAGCACACGGTAGCAAGTTCTCGAACTTAATTGTCAGACCCCATATGACAAACCCATAGCTAACATCATACTCAATGGGGAAAAGCTAAACGCGTTCTCCTTAAGATCAGGAACAAGAGAAGAATGTCCACTTTCACCACTTTTACTCAACATAGTAGTGGAAGTCCTAGCCACAGTAATCAGACAAGAAAAAGAAATAAAAGGCATCCAAATGGCAAAGGAAAAAGTGAAACTGTCATTATTTGCAGATGATATGATACTACAGAGAACCCCAATGATTCCACCAAAACTTATTTGAACTGATAAATCAATTCAATAATGTAGCAAGATGCAAAATTAATATTAAGAAATCAGTTGCATTTTATATACCAATAATGAATTATCAGAAAGACAAATTAAGAAAAAAATCCCATTTATAGTTGCATCAAAAAAAATAAATAAAACACCAAAGAATAAATTTAACCAAAAAAGTAAAAAACCTATACCCAGAAAATTGTAAGACAGTCTAAAAAGAAATTAAAGAACATACAAATCAGTGGAAGCATATATTATGCTCATGGATAGAAAATATTAATATAGTTAAAATGTCCATACTATGCAAAGCAATCTACAGATTCAATGCAATCCCTATCAAAATATCAATGGCATTTTTCACAGATCTAGAACAAATAATACTAAAATTTATGTGGAACCACAAAAGACCCTAAATAGTCACAGCAATCTTGAAAAAGAAGAACAAATCTGGAAGTATCACACTACCTGATACCAAATTATACTACAAGGCTATAGTAATCGAAACAGCATGGTACTGGCATAAAAAAAGACACATAGATCAATGGAACAGAATAGAGAGCCCAGAAATAACCCCACACCTATATTATGGTCAATTAATCTATGACAAAGGAGGCAAGAAAATACAGTAGGGTAAAAACAGTCTATTAAATAAATGATGTGGACACAACTGGACAGATACATGCCAAAAAAATGAAACCAAATCACTTTCTTACACCATCTACAAGAATAAACGCAAAATGGATTAAAGACTTAAATGTAAGACCCGAAACTATAAAACTCCTAGAAGAAAACATAGGCAGTAAATTCTCAGCCATTACCCTTAGTAATATATTTACTGATGTATCTACTCAGGCAAGGAAAACAAAGAAAAAAATAAACAAATGGCACTACATCAAACTAAAAGAGTTTTTGCACATCAATGGACACCATCCGCAAAACAAAAAGACATCATACTGAATGGGAGAAGATATTCCCCAATGATACATCTGATAAGGGATTAATATCCAAAGTTTATTTTAAAAAAAAAACTCATACAACTCAACACCAAAAAAAAAAAAAATTCCTATTAAAAAAATGGGCGAAGGACCTGAATAGACATTTCTCCAAAGAAGACACAGAGATGGCTAATAGACATATAAAAAGACATTCAATGTCATTAATCATCAGAGAAATGCAAATAAAAACCGCAATGAGAAATCACCTCACACCTGTCAGAATGGCCATCAACAATAAATCAACAAACAACAAGTGTTGGTGAGAATGTAGTGAAAAGGTAACCCTTGTGCACTGTTGGTGGGATTGCAATTGGTGCAGCCACTATTATGGAGGTTCCTCAAAAAATTAAAAATAGAGCTACCTAATGACCCAGCAATTCTACTCCTGGGTATTTATCCAAATAAACACAAAACACTAATTCAAAAAGATATGTGCACCCTATGTTCACTGCAGTGGTACTTAGAATAGCCAAAATATGAAAACAACCGAAATGCCCATCAATAGACAACTGGATAAATAAATCATACATACATACAATGGAATATTACTCTGCCATAAAAAAAGAATGAAACCTTAACCATTTCCAACAACATGGATGGACCTAGTGGTATTATGCTAAGTGAAATAAGTCAGACTGAGAAAGACAAATATGATTTCACTTATATGTGGAATCTGAAGAACAAAATAAGCAAACGAAACAGAAACAGACCTACAGATACAGAGAACAAACTGATGGACTGGATAAGAAAGATGAAGGGATTAAGAAGCACAAATTGGATGACTGGATTAAGAAGCTGTGGTACATTTATACAATGGAGTATTACGCAGCCATAAAGAAGAAAGAAATCTTATCATTTGCAGCAACATGGATGGATCTAGAGAACATTATGTTAAGTGAAATAAGTCAGAAAGAGAAAGACAAGTACCATATGATCTCACTTATATATGGAATCTAAAGAAAAGACTATGTGAATGAACTAATCAGAGTCAGTTTTGGGGACGCAGAGAAAAAACCGAGAGTGGTTAGATGGGTGTGTGGGAGGGGGTTGGGGATAAGGGGAAAGGTGAAGGGATTTGGAAGCAGCTGGTAACCACAAGATGGCCTCAGGGTTTTTCTTTTGAAAATTAATTTGGGGAAGGTATTCTATAATGTTGTAAAGATTTTGTTGGGTATCCGATGGACATGCGTCCTATTTGGGAGACCACCTCAGGGATACTGTGGATACCTGATCATGGCATTGTACATCAGAAGCTAAACATTAATGAATGCCAACTATAATTTTATATATATAATGTGATGGTTCAGTGTGAGGTCGGAGGGATAGTGGATGGGGGGAGGGGGGTTCACAGTATGAGGGATATAAATGATGAACGTCTAAGTATTACCTTGTTTTGTACACCTGAAACTAATAAATAAATTAATTAATAAAAAAAAAAAAAGTAAAAAAAAAAAAAAAAAAAAAAAAAAAAAGAAGCACAAATTGGTAGTTAAAAGAGAGTCACAGGGATGTAAAGTGCTCTATGGGAAATATAGGCAATAATATTTTAAAAACTATGTATAGTGCCAGGTGGGTACTAGACTTATAGGGGGATCATTTCATAAATTATATGAATTTCTAAGCACGATGCCATACACCTGAAACTAATAAAAAATAATATTGAATGCCAACTATAATTTTTCAGAGTCACAAGGTCATATAGTACAACATAGGGAATACAGTCAATAATATTGTAATAGCTTTGTACAGTGTCAGATGGGTAACAGAATTATTGGGGTTATCCCTCTGTGAGGTATGTAATTGTCTAATAACTCTGTTGTTTTGTACACCTGAAACTAATTTTTAAAAAAATATTTTTAAAATACCTACGAAGAGATACAATAAAGATCAAAAGTGGGGGGGAAAAAGGAAAAAAACTTAAAAGGGAGGATAACATCACATTCCATTTTTAGTGGAGAATGTCTACTAAAAGTATGGTTGGTACAAAGCATTAAGAAGCACATTCTTGAGTGATAAATCCTGTGTGTTCTATTCTGAACTAGAATCACACAGGCCACCTTCAAATGAGTAGAAAAAAAAGACTTTTTTTCCACATGTTCCTATTCTAAGGAAAACCAGCCAGAGATGAGGATAGATTTCTTTATCTTCACAAGGTCCTAATTAATTGATGCTTTTTATATGGTAATAAACAAAATATTTAGAATTTTAAGGAAAGAAGTTGGGTTAAAGAGATTTTTTTTAACAAGGTCCCTTTTAATGTCTATGTTAAGGTATTATCTGCACTGTTTTTTTTGTTGTTGTTGTTGTTTTCTTTTTGTTGTTCTTCTTGCTGATACAGAGTTTTTATTTTTTTATTTTTGTTTTGTTTATTTTTGTTTTACTGTGTCTGATTAACATTTAAAGGTACAAACAATAGAATCACCATCCCTACTATCAGCACACCTGGTGAAGAGAGGTTCATCCATGGAAAATTTCCACAGACCTGGCCTGGTCACAACCTCTCAGAGACAAAGTGACCTGACTTATAATTGAGATGACTGATCATGATGACATCCAATTAACACCTTCTTTTTTCTCGTTTGGAGCAGTAGGAGCGAAGCTTCTTCCATTCTTTAATAGAAACATTACTACTACAAAGGAGCATATTTGCTTAGTTCCCCAAAGAGTAAACTAATTTTTCAGAGAATCTCCTTTCATTCTTTCATCCCTTTCTTTTAAATTGTGTAAATTGTTTTCCTGGAATGGAACTCCCTAATCTTGCGTGACACAAGGGACATTAGCAATGGTTATTCAAACCCATTTTTTTCCAGAAGGATTAGCACATGGCAAATAGCCAAACATCTGGGCACACAAATGCAAGATTTTCCAACAGTAGCCTGGCACAGTCATTAATTCTAGAATCCATAAACTGCGTGTAAAAAAAGACAATTTTCCAGAACCAGAATTTGGGTCCTCCATCAGCCCCATTTCGTTTTCTGTTTCTACGGCCATTCAGAGGAGAAATTAGATGAGGATTGGTAGACACGCACAGCATGCTGGTGTGCTTTGATAACTAAAAAAAGCACTGTGAGCAGAGATGGAGACAAGAGTAATTCGGAAACAATTCAGGGAAGGGGGCAGACCTCACACAGTATCTGCAGCCTTGGCTTAATCATAGTTAAAGAAAAGACTAAAAACCTCGATGCAGCAAACCTCTGCTCTGTTCAGCTGTGGATTCTATAAACTTGCCATTCAATTTAATATTGAGAGAGGGGAAATATAGATTTCCGTGGACAGTTAAGAATGGAAAAGTAAACTGCACCAGGAACATCCTTATGTGACCTGAACCTCCTGGCTGCCCTGTAATGCCTTTCTCCTTCTTACGTAAAGAGGGTACTAGCCAGTCATGTTTCTTCATGCTTTCTTGTGATCTATCTGTATATCTGAACCAAGACAAAAGGAAAGAAAAAAAAAACAACAAAAACATTAAAATACTTTTTTAAACACGTTTGTTTCCCAAAACAAGTAAACAAATTAGAACAGGCATTCCTGTGGATGAAAGCAGTAAGAAACCTTCATTTTTGTTCCATGATCTCTGTCCTACAAAAGGTAATTATAGCCAGGTATTTCCTAAAAGGTCTGGACTATGAGATGTCGTCCTCTATTTCTACTGACTAATGGAGTAGTTCCAAAATCCAGAACCATCCATAGCATATAAGTTAAAAACCTTCAGCTATCTCTAAATATTATTTGCATTTGATAAGAAATGATATATGAAACTCTTTAGTCATTGTTTGTTGGTATCCTAAAAATTCATCATTGTCATTAAAAATATCAAAGTATAATATGGGCCAGAAAAAGAGACATCACTAATTCTGATAAACCCTAAAATACATGCCTATGCCAAAAATTTTGGGGATCTTTCTCAGTCCTTTGACTCATATCTCACATCATCAAGACCTATCAATTTTACCTCGGAATTAGCTCAGATATATACATATTGCCTCCTCTCTATACAGTCTTTCTACTTTAACTAAATCTCAGTTTAAACCCACAATGAAATGAAAAATGTCACCATAACCCCAACTTCCTGGTCCCAGTCCATAGTTCTGACACACAGAGAGGGATAAATCACAACCTTAAAAATTTGCAATGGGTTTCCAACCAGAGAGTGAGCTCAGGAATCACAATCCTTTCTCCCAATTATGACAGAAATAACCAAGGAAATATAAAAATGGGGAAAACCTACATCTGTGCCTTCCAAATGCCTAAAGTTCAGGAATTTTTACTAAATACAGTTCAATGGGATTAGTTTGGTCAAAGGTGTATAGACATCTAGTAACTCACCTCTTTCAGCTGCACTTCCTCCCAGGAAAACAAACAATGGAGACTATGTCGTGATAGAGGCAGGACTGAATGAGGCTGCCTGGTCAAGATCTGGCTCTACCTATGGCTTACAGCAGAGCAATCCCGGATAAGTGACTTAACCTGTTTGTGCTGCAATTCTCCTGCTGAAAAACTGTGAATGATTACAGAAGTTACCTTGATGCGCTGTTGTAAAATTATATCAATTAATACATGCAAAGTGATGAACAATGCCTAACATCTAATGTGTTCACTAATTGATATTATCTCACTACAATGTGAACCCCAATTCCAGCAAGAAGTGCTTATATCACATTTACTGCAGACATCACTAATGCCACTTGCTAACTTCAGGTTTGCTCTAATTTTTATTTCATATAAGTAATATATATACTTAGTTTGTAAGATAAGTAGTATTCCAGGATTAATAACAAAAAACCATAGTCACATTTCCCTACATTTAAATCCCACTACCTTAAGACGACCAGTCCCATCCCTTTTAGCTGTTTCCTCTAGTGTACTTACCTCAATACGTTAAATGATACACATATTACTAATTCTTGAATTTCAACTTCAGACATCAAATATTAGCTTTCAGTCCATTTCTGAGCTCCATTATCTTTCTCTTCCTCACTTTTTGGCGTGCTTAGTTTACCATGTGCTTATCCCTAAATATTCCCCCTACCTTTCCAATCAATAGAACTGAATTTCCCATATGATGACAGAACACTAAGCTACTCTCTCAGTTCCATTTTTTTACATTGGAGACAAGCTCCTGGAGTCCTGTGACCTCTTGCCCAAGCTGAACCAAATGCTCTCTAGGCCTGCTCTACACCTTGTCATCAAGGGTTTTCCTTCATCTCCCTCCTCTATTGAATCCTTTGTTTCCTGGATCTGAGGTCCTCTATTATTATTACTATTACTATTATTATTTTTTTTCATTTATTTTGGTGGAAAGCATCCTTCAGTATCTTCCTGAGAACATATGCAAAGGAAGTAAAACTTCTGAATTTGAATAAAACTTTTATGTCTGAAAATCTTTATTCTACTCTTACACTTGATTTGTCTAGATATGGAATTCAAGGTTAAATATCTTGCTTTAAAACTCTGAAGGTTTCCTTCCAACAGGTCAAGGTCATTACCCAATTATCCAAATCTTTCAAACTTTAATGATTGTTTTGGTCATTTGTCCTATCAATTATTGAGAAAGATGTATTAAAATCCTGGAAAACATAAATAATTGTGAATTTATGTTTTTTTCCTAATAGCTTTTTCCAATTTTTGATTTATATATTATGACGTCATATCGGGGCCATATATCTTTAAAATTGTCAAACTTCTGGTGAATTGATCATTATAAATCATGTGAATCATGAGCCATAAATCATTATCAAGTATCCCTTATTTTGCTTCATATTGTTTTCTCCTTTAATGTCTATTGTTTAGTATTAATAAAGCTTCACCAGCTCTCTTTTGGCTACTATGTAAATGCTATGTCATTTTCCATCTTTTTCTTCTCAATTTTTGTGAATTATTTTGTTTTAGATGTGTCTCATAAATAACGTTCAGTTGGGTTCTGGATTGTTTCTTAATCTAGTCTGACAATCTTTGATATTAACTGGGAATTTTAATCCTTTTATATTTAAAGTAATTGTGTAATATATTTGGGTTTAACTCCTCAGTCATCTTCTAATATCCTTTATATATATTTATATTTATATTTGTTCTAACTATTGTTTCCTTGTCTCTTCTTTCTTCTTTTGGATTGCTTGCATATCTGTTATCATTCTTTGTCCCTCCCATTAGTTTAAAAGTTAAGCTCTTTTCTATTTTTCTAGTTCTTAGCCTACAAAACATACCATATATCCTTGGAATTATCAATCTATCTATCTTTACCTCTATCCTCCTCCTGGACAATGCAAAAGCATTACAACCCTTTCACCCCCTCCTGACTTATTTGCTATTGCTGTCATATTTGTGTTATTCATATTATATGTTAATGCATATGTAATATGTGTATACATATATATTCTTAATACCCACATGACGTTATGCTTTATACAGTTAACATTCATTTAGATTTACCCATCTAAGTTCATTTTCCTTCTGCTTGAAGAACAGCCTTTAGAATTATTTTTAGTAGGGCCTTGCTACTAAATGAATTTTCTTGGTATATTGTTATTGGAAAATGTCTTTGACTTCATCATTTTTGAAGAATATTTTCATGGTTAGAGAACTGTTTGTTTTATTTCAGCACCTTGGTAAAGATATTTGTCCACTATTTTCTAGCTTCCAGTGTTGCTATTAAGTACTCAGCTGTAAGATAACTCATTCTTTTAAGAATGATCTGTCTTCCCCTCCCCCTTTAGCTACTATTAATGTTTTCTCTGTCTTTGATTTTACATAGTTTCATTATGATATGCATAAATGAGGATTTCTTCCTATTTATCTTGTTTTGATTTAGAGTAATCCTACACACACACTATTTCTTCATCTGACAGCTGGTTTCAAATGATGTGATGCAGGACTCAAATGTTCTACGTAAAAGGTGAGCTAATAAATGAAAGAACCTAGGTTCTGGAATGATTAAATAGCACAAAGACCCTTCTGACTCACACTATCTGAAACATAAGAAAGACATAAACTATTAAATCATGAAGATGTAGGACTTGTTTATTAGAGCAGTTTACCCCTAATCAACATACTACCATTCCAGCTGTTCAGGCAAAAATCTTTAGAGTCATCTTTGATTTATTTCCTTTTCTTGAATTCTACATCAAGCCTTCAGCAAATTCTGTCAGTTCTAACTTTAAAATATGCCCACTTCTCACCAGCTCCACTATTACCTTCTTGGTTCAAGGCACCATCAGCCTCTCACACATAGACTCTTTACTGGTTTCCTTGCTTAACTCTTTCAAAATATAGATCATATTATATCACTCCTCTGCTCCAAAATCCCTCATGGGCTTGCCATCTCACTCAGAGTAAAAGCCAAAATCCTTAAAGCTGCCCACAAGGCCCCATGGGATCTTCTCCCCAACTACCCATCTAATCAAATCTTTATTAATTTTCCTCTCACTCACTCTGCTCCAACTATATCAACTCCTCAATGTTTCTTGAACAAGGCAAGTTCACTTCTACCTGAGGACCTCTGCATTTACTAATCTGTTTAGAATGCTCTTCTCCTAGATATGATTTTATATGACTCATTCCCTCACTTTCTTTAGACCATTGTTTAAATGCCCCCTCATTTATGGGGCCTTTTTTAACCTCCTCATCACAACTGGTGGTTTCCAAAGAAAACTTTATTTTCGTTTTTTTAAATTTATCATAATGGTTAAGAAGGCTGGATACCTGAATGACTGCATGGAGTAAAGCCCCCAATGACTCATTCTAGACTGTGACATAAGAAATAAACTCCACTGTACAAAGTCATTGAGATTTTGGAGTAGTTTATTATGGCAGTTTTCTACAAAAAGTTGAGGTAATTTATCTTTATTGTTAAGGATTGAGTCTTGGCACTAGACTTGTGATTCTGGCCAAGACTCTAGGCCTCAGTTTCATCACTGAAAGTAAGGATAATTAGTATTACCACATGAATTTGTATGAGGACTAAAGGAGGTAATGTATATAAACTTTTTGAGATAGGACAAAGCAGGACACCCAAAGACAGAAAACAATAGAAGGTCAACTAAGGGTGAAAAACAACAGAAAACCAGGATGTGGTACAAACTGGCCAGAACCGGCCAAGACCAAGATGGCAATGCAATTCACCTCCAAGTAACCTCCAGCCTCATTACACCCTCATTAAAATACATTTCCACACTAAATAACATACCCACCAGCACCATGAAACTTCTGAAGACCACATAAGCACAAAAAATGGGAGTATTCCCGAGTCTGTGAAAAACCCACCAATTTCCTGGAACTAACAGAATATTCCTCCCCTTCATTTCCATATAAAATATCTACCAAATAAAAATTACTGCTGCACATCAAGTCAAGGTTGTCTCTCACTCTGAGGCAACCTCTGCTCTGCCTATAGAGTAGATCTTTACTCAATAAACTACTTTCGCTTTACTATCTGGCTCTCTCTCAAATTCTTTCTTGGTGTAGCCAAGAACCCTCCTCCTACAACAGTTTCTGCAACACTTTGATCCCACAGTAAGGCTCAATAAATACAAGCTGTTATTTGTTAAGGTAGACATTCTTGAAATTGAGGCAATACATGTGTTCAATTTATGTGTCAACTTGATTGTGCTAAGAGATGCACAGATAGCTAGTAAAATATTATTTCTGGGTGTGTCTGTGAGGGTATCTCAGGACAAGATTAGCATTTGAAACACTAGACTAAATAAAGATCACCTCGCCAATGTGGGTGGGCATCGTCCAACCTGTTGAGACCTGAATAGAACAAAAATGTGAAGGAAGGATAATTATCTCTCTCTGCTTAAACTGACACATCCATCTTCTGCTGCCCTCTGACAGCGCTCCTGGTTCTCAAGCTTTCAGACTCAGACTGGGATTTACACCATTGCCCCTCTCCTACTCCCATTCCCCCAATACTCAGGCCTTCAGACTTGGACTAAATTATACCACTGCCTTTCCTGGATCTCCACCTTGGAGATGGCAGACTGTGGGATTCCTCAGCCTCCATAACCATACGAGTCAATTCCTATGAATCTCCTCATATATCTGTATGTAATCTAATGATTCTGTTTCTCTGGAAAACCCTGACTTATACAACATATAAATTGGCATTTGATAGCAAAGACATCTGCTGAATTGGAAGTATGGAACTGAGAGAAACTGGGGGAATGGTTCTTAAGGAGACAGGAGGAAATATGAAAAGCATTTGCCTTGAATTTAATGAGGACTTGACTGGGGTGGGAAGGACCGCTGAGTAACCTGAAGAAGTCAGCAGAACATTAGGCAGCCTCAGCTTGGAGGGCATTCAGTCAGCAGAGTTACTGTCCTTTCCATATAGTAAAGCAAAAGGCTGACTTTTTTAAAACTTTTATACAGTTTAAATGCTGCACGAGGGGGCTATTCTCTAAAATTTATATATTGACACAATTTTTGCATTCAAGAAAACATACGAGGTCTAACAATTAAATTTGCGAACTCATCCTAGAAAAAGTGCTACATATTTTATTGCTGAATATCACTACAGTCACCTTTTAAGTCCTCCCCTTGGGAAGCTATGTACCAATGCCAGCACCTAGTCCACCCTTCAAAGCAATTTTGGAACTCTTTTTCTGGAATCAGAGCTATTGTCGTATTACGCTGCATGTGTTGAATGTCATCAAAATGCATTCCTTTCAGTATTTCCTTTATCTTTGAGTAGAGAAAGAAGTCAGTGGGGGCCAGATCAGGTGAGTAGGGAGGGTGTTCCAATACAGTTATTTGTTTACTGGCTAAAAACTCCCTCACAGACAGTGCCGTGTGAGCTGGTGCATTGTCATGATGCAAGAGCCACTAATTGTTGGCGAAAAGTTCAGGTCGTCTAACTTTTTCATGCAGCCTTTTCAGCACTTTCAAAGAGTAAACTTGGTTAACTGTTTGTCCAGTTGGTACAAATTCATAATGAATAACCCCTCTGATATCAAAAAACATTAGCAACATCGTTGCAACAAGTTCCCAAACTTAATTGTCCAACTGTGTATGTATTATCAAAGCCTTTCAACCCTCTCTTCCCTGGAAGCTGCCATCCAAATTCATCTTTTGTTTAACCTAAAAATTCTTGAAGAATTGAAAGCTTATCTCTATTTTACCACCTCCAATTCACTCCTAAACATCCTTATACTTCTTCTCCCAGCATTCTAGCAAATGGCTCTTGGGGGATTAACACTAACCTCTTAATTATTTAATTTCATGGTTTCTTTCTCAAGTCCATATCCAATTTGGCTCAATAATTAACTCAATAAACATCTGTTGAATAACTACTGCATTATAGACATCATACTCGTACTGGGACATAAAGGAAAAGGACACGATACTGCGGTACTGCTTTTGAGGTGATCACAGACTTACTTGAGGGAAGAAGGAAGTCAGTTAAATAATTACATTACAATGCTTGGTATGGAGTGGATACAATACTTATTTGCTGAATGAATAAATGGATGGGTGGATCAATACAATCTAATCAATGTTAAAATCAAGATACTATAAAAGGGGCTATGGGAGTACAAGGACAGAAATGCCATCTGCATAGTATCTGACCCACACTGATCATTTTGTCTTCCCTTTGAAATTCTCTCCTGCATGGCCCCCGATATTGAACTTGTTTAACATTTTTCATTTCTCCCAGATCCCCAGATGCTTCTCCAATGGCTCAAGCTAAACAATTTTAAGTCATCTCAATTCCTTTCTTTTGATCACTCAGTTCATGTGCTAAGTCATTCTTCAATCCATCGTTTCCACTGTCTCCACTGAGTCGGCTTTGTTTAGACTCTCTGTTCCTCTCCAGTACTATTTTAATATATCTATAACTGGTCAACTGCCATCAGGATATTCTCTTATTAAACGCAATTCTCTACCTGCAGGTAATTATCTTCCTAAAATGGATTTGACCATTACATTTCCCTGCTTAAAATAGTTCATGATTTCCTATTGATAACAGGATGGAGGCGAAGCTTAAAATCTGGCATATAAAGTTCTTCTGCGGGGCCTCAATCTACTTTCCCAGCCTCATCTTCCACCTCACACTTTATCCATATAAGGACTTTGCACTCTTCTTTGAACATACTTTGTCATTCATGCCTCAATTCCTTTGCTTGATTGATTTCACTGTCTAAAGTGCCTTTTCCCTCCATTTTCTGCCAGGGAACAAAACTAATCATATTTCAAAAGCCAACTTAACTGCTCCATTGTTAAGACCTGCCTACACACCACCATCATCACAGCGTTAGTCACATCTTAATCTGTGCTTCATTGCACTTTTGTCCATTCCTGAAACTGATTTGTAACCATTTGGTTCCATATGAACTGTCTCCTTCCGGGGCGGCGGGGGGGGGGGGGGGGGGGGTTGCCCACATATTTTAGTAATCTTTATGCTCCAGGTACCTAACAAAGTATCTATGTCAATTACTATTTCTTCAATGGTTAGCTATTCTATCATCTATCTCAGCATAGTTTCCACAAATCCTTTCTTTTTTTAACTTAGAAAACATTCCTCTATTTGCATTTTTTTGGGAGGGCTCAGTTACAAAGCAAAAATAACTACACTTTACCACAACATACAATACAGTGAGTGCAGATAGCATCTGAGAATGAGCCAGAGAATGTGGGAAATACTAGAACATGAGGACTGACAGTTCAGATAAGGTTGCCCTGAATTTAGGTTGCTCAAGGGCAGTGTCCTCTCCGTCTGAGTTCACTGTGTACTTGCTGGAGCTGATGGCATGAAGAAGGTGAAAGGACAGAGTACTGTGGAGGAAGGAGAGTAGAAGACTCAGGTATGAAAATACCCTGCATGTTAAGACTGTATCACTTGTATGCATTATTCTACTTGCACTCATTTAATCCTTACAATAACACTGCGGGGGAGGCAGCTGTGCCACTTCCCATTTTATAACCAGGAAACAGGTTAAAGGAGATAAGTACCTTGACAAAAGTTACACAACCAATAATGATAGAACTGGGAATTCAAGTCTTCTGACTACTGACTCTTTGCTCTCCATTCTAACAGTCTCATGAAAAAGAGTTCCAGGTATAATTAGCATTATACCAAATGTAAAATTTACATAACACAGTCTGAAACATATTTAATTACTCGATGTCTTTAATATCTATAGACTACAATTTTGATGAAACTTTTATGAATTATATCTCAGACTCACTAGCAGGGGCAGATTTATTCCCATTTTAGAGACGAGGATATTTAAGTTCAGATCAGTATAATGACTTCCCCAAGGTCACACAATACACAAATCCTTGTTGAGACCTTTAAATTATGCTGCATATTTGCATAATTAATAAACAATTAAATTGATATCATAAGACTTGCCTCTACATACATAAATTATGCCAATTATGTATTCTCTTTTATGAGGTAATCCCTAATAAATGCTTAGCACAATACCTAACACATAATAAACACTCAATAAATTAGATATTGTTATAAAGCCAAACCAAATGTAATTTTTGTCCTGCTTCCATTTCTCACTACATCTGTAATCATTTTAATTGTAGAGAATTGTTTTAATTCTTGGGAATGTGGGCACAGGACTCAGATATCTGGCTTTTACATCAGAATGTGTTTTCTATCCTCAGTGTCCACAGGGCCTAGACTCAAAAGGAGCAAATACTTTTTTCTCTCCATCCTGTGGTGTCATCCCTGCCTTCTGGCCATAAACACCACATGCTCTAGATCTGGGGCCTGCAAACTTCTGTTAAGTGCCAGATAGTAAATATTTCAGGCTTTGCGGGGTCTGCTGTTGCTATGTAGAAGTAGCCACAGACAATATGTAAACCAATGGCATGGCTATGCGCCTATAAAACTTTATTCTTAAAAGGAGACAGCTGCTCAGATTTGGTCCACAGGCCCCTCAAGGCTCCTGGTCTGGATAACTGAGTTGGGGACCTGCACAAATGCAATGAAACACTGGGGGTGCAGTGGTAAGACAGGTGGGGGAGGGGGCCTGAAAGGGAAATACATTGTATGTAACATTGGCCTCTCCATACCTGTATCTCACAATATGAGGTTCCCCCTATGCCATCTCCCTCTTTTTCCTTCCTATCTTCACCTGAAAAGTGTTTGAGCCACATAGTCTCTGGTACTATGCTATTCACATTACTTTGGTTGTTTTCGATACTGCATGACTCAAGACAGTAAAAAAGATGGACCAAATGGCTTATGTGCAGTAATCTCCATGGCCTCCAGATGTAAGAAAATAGTTCAAATCCAAGTGACAGACCAGATCTGAAATGGTGAAGAGATTAGAGGGCAGAAGCATATAGTAACTCACCCAAAGAAATAGAAACCAAAGGAAACACTGAGAGATAAAGACTGAAGACTTTGTTGCTGATAACTGATCCTGTGCACCTTCAACTAACCTCTCACAGGTAAAAGATCTAAATGAGCTATTTTTGTGGACATGAACATGTACAGCTAGGTGGAATCACTGCACCCAAATGCTGGGTTAGAAACAGAGCTGAGAATGTGTGGGAGGCAAGGGCGCAAGGTATTGTGGGCCTCCAGACTCATTTTGAATTCATTTGACAAAGCAAATGACAACTATGTGCTAATACATATAGACAAATCCCATCAGATTAAAAAGAAATACAAACTAAAATCCTTGAGATAATTTATTCTTGAACAAAGGAGTGTTTTATATATTTAATACCTAGTCATCAAATATTTGTATTTGTAGGCCACTATTTATGACACAGTAAAACATTTTCATGTGGTTGTAACTATGTTACCATTATGTTATGTTCTTCCATAGTAAACCTTGTGACTTAGACTAGTCTTTTTTGTTTTACTTTTTAAATCTTTTTTAGCTGTCTATTTTTCAATTTTGATAAAGTACACATAACATAAAATTTACCATGTCAACCAGTTTTAAGTGTACAGTGCAGTGGCATTTACATTGTTGTGTAAACATCAACCACCATCGATCTCTAAAACTTTTTCATCTTCCCAAACTGAATCTCTGTATCTATTAAACAATAACTCCCCATACTGCCCTCCCTCCAGCCCCTGGCATGCTACAGAATTTGACTACTTTTGGTATAAGTGAAATCATACAGTAGTTGTCCTTTGTGAGTAGATTATTTCACTTAGCACAATTTCTTCTAGGTTCATCCATTGTGTAGCATGTACGGGGTGTGGTCAAAAAATATGGTGAATGTTTAAATTTTAAAAAAAATTACAGTAAGACACATTGCCATTAATCCCCCTCAAAATACTCTCATTCACTTCAAACACACGTATCCCATCATTCTTGCCACTTTCTGAAGCAGTTCTGGAAGTCCTCTTTTGTGTCTTTAGTTGCACTGTCATGGCTGCCTCTATGTCCTGAATCATTTTGATTTTGGGGAAGAGCCAGAAGTCACATGGTGCCAAATCCAGAGAATAAGGTGGATGAGGGCACACCATAATGTTTTTATTTGAGAGAAATTGCTGTACCAGAAGCAATGGGTGACATGGAGCCTCTCCATCTTGATCACAAAATACAGTGAATGCTGCTGCCGAGTGCCATCCAACGGAAAGGCAGGGACCTTCAATACGGGAAGCAGCGCTCAAACCTTAGTAACAGTGTGTGTGACTAGTTTCAACTTGTTCGGTGCAGTCAGTTGGGTGTGAGCTACAGTTGAGAGAAAGTGTGTTTTAAATTTAAAGTGTGCCATAAATCATCCTCCCTCATGACAATGCTCCATGTCACACATCGCTTCTGGTATATGGCAATTTCTGTCAAATAAAAACATCACGGTGTGTCCTCATCCACCTTATTCAACTGGATCTGGCGCCGTGTGACTTCTGCCTCTTCCCTAAAGTCAAAATAATTCAGGACATCGAGGCAACCACGACAGTGCAACTAAAGATACTCACAAAAGAGAACTTCCAGAAATGCTTCAGAAAGTGGCAAAAATGATGGGATAAGTGTGTTCGAAGCGAGGGGGAGTATTTTGAAGGGGATTTAATGGCAATCTGTCTTTTACTATAATAAACTTCTTTTCATTTAAACATTTACCGTATTGTTTGATCACACCTCGTATCAGAATTCCCTTAATAAGATGAATAATACCCCATTTTATGTATGTGCTACATTTTATTTCTCCATCTATCAATAGACACCAGATTGCTTCCAACGTTTGACCATTTTATTAATGCTCTATGAACATAAATGTGCAAATACCTGTTGAAGTCCTGCTTTCAGTTCTTTTGGAAATATATTCAGAAGTGGAATTGCTGGATCATGTGGTAATTCTATGTTTAATTTTCTGAGGAACCTCCATTGTGGTTTACACCATTTCACATACCCACAATCAGTACATAAGGGTTCCAATTTCTCCACATCCTCACCAACACTTTCGGTGTGTTGTTTTTTTTTCATATATATATATAATAGTCCCCCTAATGTGTGTGAAGTAGTATCTCATTGTGGTTTTGACGTGTATTTCCCTAATGAATAGTAATGTTGAACATCTTTTCTTGTGCCCATTGGCACATTCCTCTTTGGAGAAATGTCTACTCAAGTTCTTTGCCCACTTTTTTAATAGGGTTGTTTGTTAGACTATTCTTTCTTATAACCAAACATGTCTGCCAAAGTCTTTAAACTTTGGTATTTTTCACTTGATAAACTTTTGTGGGTTTTACGTTCTTCACAAATCAGATTCGCTGATCCCACAATCTGATATTCTATCGACCTCCCTGATCTTTCAGGGTACATGACTATCACTTACTCAACATACATTTGACCTTTGTGATTAAAGATACTACGTTTTAAATAAAAAGCTGAAAGCTGTTATACTGAAATAATGAATGCTTGGAAAGCTACCCAAAAAATGGAAAAAAATATTAGCATTCGTGAAATAAATGCCATCTAAATTTTATCTAACATTTTTTTTCCATCCTTTTAAGTATAACATTTCTTCTTATCTAGCTTCGCTTCTTTAAATTTATGGACTTATTTACCAGGCCTATTACCACAAGGGGAAACAATTCAGTTCTGACGACAGGATTTTTGGATAGTGGTTAAGTTTTGGCATGGTTATCTGGCACGATCTATGAAACATTCAACTTGTGAAGGTTTTGAAATTAACTACTGCTTTGACATTAACTAACATTGTCATCTTTTTCCCTCTTGCTGGTCTCTGGACCCCAAGAGGTTATTTAAATTGGGAGCCATTATATGCGAATATTAGAAATCAGAGACCAAAGGTAAAACCAACTGATTCTAGATTTATACCATATTTCTAAGCCCAAGCTATGTCTTTGCTTCTGGAGTTTTAAAGCATTGAGAAGACAGCTCAACCTCCTTTTTAAATTTTGGGCTTCTCTTTTATGGATCAACACTGTTAAGAAAAATAAAATATCTGGGAACTGGAGTAGGTCAAACATACATTTATGTATAAAGTCATGTCATGAGATGGTACTTACTGCATATCCATAATGACACCCAGCAAAGCTCTTTTAAGAGCGATTTTGTCTCTTTTAACATAATAGAGTATCATATTGTCCATGTTCCTGTCCAACAGATTTTATTTTATTTTTAAAATTTTCTTAATCCCATAGTTTCATAAAGAGTTCCCAAGGAAAACTGTAATAATGGTCCTTGTCCTAATAACAACTCATTTTCAGTTTTAAAGTGGTATTTGCTATTGGGAAAATACATTTATTTAGAAATTATGTATATGGAAAAACTTGACCTTTTCATTTCTGTTTAAATAATTGAAAGTGTGCATGAAATTAGTTAAAACACTTTTATTAAATATTATCTCTTCATACTTAAAAACTTTGAAGACAGATATCTCTGGTTTGCTCTACTTAATGTTATTCTTTCCCACCTGAACAACATATTTCTTCAACAAAATTTGAGTTTAAGAATGTTCAAACAGGACTCTTGTCTCAATTTCAGCTGAGGCTTCAAACCGAGAAAAAATGTCTTAAGTGCCAGAACACAATGCAGGCCATGCTAAAAACTTATAAAACCATTTTTGTTTATCTTATTATCACCCATTTGAGGGTACGCAAGCAAAAGTGGAAAAGGAAGACCTTTAGCAAGGCTTCCCTTAGAAAGAGTTAGCAGCATGCTGTGCATGTCACCGGCCACAGTGGAGGGCAAGCAGCCTCCCCTTTACTTCAGGCCACATGAGGACGACTTCAACAGGAGCATCCGAGGTTTTGGCCTGTGTTCTGATAATGTGAAATTACCTCAGAACCTGACATGTGCTGAAAATTATACTAAAGCAAGAGGTTACGGTTACATCAGTTCAAAGCAGCAAAACTAACAGATTTTGGAGTAAACTGCACTTCTTAAAATGGTGAAGAAGAGGAAGCTTTCCCTGGGGGCCAAGGAGAACATCAGGAGAGCAGACCTAGTTCATTTAAAAGGAACTATACCCAGGAGGGAAGCCTATAGGACAAGACTCCCTGAATACATAGACTCTGCCTAGAGGACTACCAAAATCCAGGGACCAGAGAGGAATGAGTACAGACTGGGCTCTCTGACAATGCTACAAAGCGGCCCATAAGACAAAGAGCCATCAACTGATCTTCAGGCACGCAGAAGGCTCCAATGTCAGGCTCCAACTACACCAGTCAGATAATGGGGTTTGTGTACCAGTTCACTTGCAATTCATTAAGAGGGCCTGACTTTAAAGGAATCACAAACAGCAACTAGCAATAAGGAAGAGACAGATCATGGAAGAATGAAGAAACTGACTCTGACTCTCCTCTTGTCTCTCCTCTCCTCTCCTCTTGCCTCCTCTCCGCTCTTCTCCTCTCCTCTCTTCTCCTCTCTTCTTTTCTTTTCTCTCTTTCTCTCTCCCTCCCCCTCGCTCTCCCTCTCCCCCTTTTGCCCTCCCTCCTCTTCAGGTTTCCAAGAAGGCAGGCTCAAGTTGGGGAAAGGAAAAGTCATAAATTGTACAAGAGTCTGAAGTCTTTATTTTAGATTGGACTGGACTTTTTAATACTTTAAATGAAATAAGTGGAAAAAATCTATAGGACTTGCCTGGGATTTCATCCATGAGCAAGGAAAATGAGTCAAGAGTGCAGGTTTGCAGAGGTAGGGTGGGAAAGAATGAAGTTCCTGGTTACATGCCACTGAGTGTAGCTCGTGTGACTCATCTGTCATATGTGTAAGGGTAAACAGTATTTAAAGATAAAAAGGGTATACCCTTGGGGGATAAAATGAAAGCATAAAGTCACTTTCTGGAGTCAGTCCATGTCTACGGACAAAACATAATCTACATCTCTAGCTTTATGGGCTCTGTTTTGAAATCTTGTATTTATGTGCTAATATTCTTTTCCTCTGCAGAGACGGTGTCATTGTTTGTTCAAATAATAAGTTTGGTATGCAGTGGTAAATACGTTAAACCACCCTTCTGTCCGGGATCACTGACTATAAAGTGGGACAGATGGCCACAACACCATGAAATTCTGGGGAAAAACTATTTCCTGATAGAAGAGACACTCACAATTCAGACCAGTAGTTTCCAATTATTTTGACTATGAGGACCCATTTTAATGTAATATCAATATCGATTATTCAATCTAGAAATGATGCGTAATGCCATGTGAATGTCCTGTTCACTAACCTGAATTACCATTTTTAGAGGTTAAAAAAAACTTGCCCTTGTTACTCTACTAGACTTAATTCTAATTCTTTCCCTTTTCTTCCTTCCTTCCTCCCTACACTCCATCCCTTTCTCTCTCCTTCCCTTCCTTCTTTTTCTCCCCTTCAAAATTTTAATGGATTTACAGTGCAAGCAGACTTCTAATTATTCTTTAGAAGATTGGTTATGTGGTAAATACACAGAAAACGATGAGTATAACTCATTCCGTAAGAAATCAACTGCAGTGTGTTCTGTTTCGTATTGTCACTGCCGTGATATGAATGCTGGGTGACCTGTAGCTCAAAATTCTCTGCTACTGACTCTGGGACTCTGGGACTGCAGTGATTTCTTTAGTATTCGAAAGATATTTTATCTTAGTAGCTGCTCTCTGAAATAGGAACTTTATTTCAATGTCCAATGTTTATGAGGAAGTTCTTCAGTGAGTCAACCAGTATTTAATTCCTGTTTCTTCTGAAGATGATTTTTAATGTAACTTGCATCAAAGCCCTCTACTCCTCTAACCCCTTCCCGTATGCTAGGGCACTTACACAGCCATGCAGTGTCTTCTCACACCTGCTCCAGTCTGGCAATCCAGGCCCCCTTAGGCCATTAGAGGGATCTAGAATCTTCCCACCTTCAGACCTTTGCACCTAACACTCTCTCTGCCAGAATCACTCCTTCCCTTGCTCTCGGAATGGCTGGCTCCTTCTCATACTTTAGGTCTACTCAATGTTACCTCCCCAGAAAGGCCTTCCCGGACCACCCATTTACAGTATGCATCCCCTCCTCCATTCATCTCCATCCCAGTACCGTTTGATTCTTTCATAACAGCACAATTTGTTAGAACATGCCAAACTATATTTTCAACTTTTTATAAAATGTCTCCAACACTAGGCTGTAAACTCCATAAAGGCAGGAACCATGTCTGCCTGTACATATCACCATGTTCACCCTCTACATGCAGCACAGCCAGGAATATACAGACGCTCAAGAAATATGTGTCAGAGTGGGTGGGAGGGGACAGACGGAGGGAAGAGGGAATGATGTGAGCATTTCTGAACCTTTTCTTCTTAGTTCACATAAGAGGGTACATGAAATAACATAACAATACTCATGTTTATTTGGCAAGTATAACTGACGTCCTGTGAATAATCCCTTCCCTGCCCTATGTCCCTGCCTCCCCACTCCCCCGCGGGGTAATCATTCTCTTAAATTTAGAACTTTTCATTACCATTTATGTCTTTATATTTTAACAACATATGAGTGAATTACTCAAAAATACATAATATTTTATATAATTTTAACACTATAAATACTGTCATATTCTATATCATCTTTTGTAACTTGCTTTCTTCACTGACTATTATCTTTGTATAATTCATGTACACTGATGTTACGTAATTCCAGTTCATGCTTTCTACTGCTTATTAGTCTCACATTATATTACACATATATCTATTTTCACATTGAAATATGCTTGCTATTTTCACCTTTTTGCTATTACAGACAATACTGCTACAAACATTCTTCTTTATGTCTCCCCTTGCGCATGTTCCAGAGTGTCTATGGGGACAGACCTAGAGGTGAAACTCCAGGTCATAGGGTAGATTCATGTCCAGTCTCAAAAGGGCTCGCCAATTCGCTTTCCCCACATGAATATCAATATACAGTCCTCCAGCAATGCTCAAGGGTTCTTTGCTTCATCTACACTTGGTACTGTCAGGCTTTTAAATGTCTGTCAATCTCTTGGGTGTGAAATAAAATGTTATTTTTGTTTTAATTTGCATTTTTCTAAAGACTAATGAAATTGAAAAACTTTTTACTGGTCATTCAGGTTTCCTTTACTAGGGCTTGCCCCTTTTTCTCTTGAATTGTTTCTCATGTTTCTATTTGACTTGAAGAAGTTTTATTTTTATTCTGGTTATTAATCCTTAGTCAGTTATCTTTCAAGAGTCCATGACTTGTCTTCTTGTTTTTTTATAGTGGCTTTTGATGCACAAAAGTTATCATTTTAAAATATACTCCAGTTTATCAATCTTTTCCTTTGTAGTTTGTACTTTTTGCATGTTGCCCTACAGTAACAAGTGCATTTTCTTATATTTTCTAAAAGTTTTACTTTTTATATTTAGGGCTTAAGTCGACCAATAACATTATTTCACTATATAGAATAAACCCTAAATTCAATTATATCATTTTCCAAAAGGACAACCAATTATTCTACCATCAATTACTGCATATTTCATCCTTTAATGATCTGTAGTATAAGCCCTAAAAAAAAAAAAAGTTTCCATATATGTGCCAGTATGTTTCTGAGCTCTCCATTTAGTGCCTCTGATCTATTTCTTTATTCTTTGGCCAAAATCACATAATATTATTATGGTTGTATAATAGATCTTCACACCTAACAGGGCAACCCTGCCTCCCACGTTCTTCCTTAAAACTGTCATGGCTATTTGTTTTTATACATGCTATTCCTTTGTTTTTAAACGTGCTATTCCTTTGTTTCATAAGTGAAGCTCTCTGGCTTTTTCTATTTAAAATTAAAGAATGGGTCTAACTCTCTGGACTACTCTCTCTAAATTGAGTCCTAAAGTCCCTCATGAGGCCCAAGTGGAATCTTGGAGCCATTGGGGATTCATAAAAATCAAAAAGGTACTTTGCAAACCCCTTTCCTTAAACAAAAACAAAAAAAAAAAAGGAAATGTTATTAAAAAGCATACACAATGTTCCTACCACAAAATTAGGCTAGTCAAAATGCAATGTTTACCCTTTTAGAAAGAAAAAAAAGAATAATAAAATTAACAAGAAAAAAATAAATATTTTAACATGTGGTAGAGAGAATTCTTACTGCTAAATTTTTATAATTAGTAACATGCTCAGAAGATACAAGGAAAAGAAGGCACAACTTAAAATTAAGTTGTTGTGGAAAATATTTATATAATTCTAAAAGCATAGAGAGATAGAGAATGGTCACTCTTAAAAAAGACTTTTTACAAAACATAAATAAGTCCTTTCAGAGAATCTCTCCAGCCAGTAGTACACAGGAAACCCTACAGTTTTCTCAAAAACAAATTCTTAGTGAAATAGCTTTTTCAACACTGCCCCCTGTTGTTCATACTCAGCTTCCTCTGAGATGATAAAAGGATTGTGCTAATAAAAATAATCAGATCCTTCCTCCCTTGTGATCAGTCTAGCATTTTTGTCTCGCAGACCAGATTTCACAGCCTGAGGCAATCTCAACCACACAACTGTCAAAGTGCATTAAAGTAAACCTCCTAACCATTCTAAGATTACTCTCATCAGCAATAAGGCCAACATGGGAGTGAAAACAGACTATCTGGGCATAGACAGCACTGACAAGACAGCAATAGCACTGGGAACATCAGGAAAGTCTAGGGTCCCAATAACAACATGTGCAACTTTAGACTGATCTAATCAGTCTTACTAAAAAATAAAAAAACAAACATTGATTACCAAGAATATGAAACTTTTAAAAAAGAGATGGCCCTTGCTTTATATACACACAAACTCATGACTCATAAATGACCTTTGCTTCCAAAAGAATCTGTTGAAATTTAGACTCCCTGATGAGCAAATTTTTTTGGTGACTCCCACCATTGCAAATATGATTAACAACAAATGAAAGAGAATAGAAAAAATATATTTGTTTCAACTAAAATTGTTCAGTGTCGTGTAATCACAAAGTCCATGTCATCACTTAACAGTAATATATGTCTAAGAATGGAAAGCACAGAGGCACTTAATATTAAGTCAAGAAACCTAAATTTAAAACCCATCTGCTATTACATAGCTGTGTGACTTTAGGTACTGTAGCTATTCTACACCTGTTTCCTAATCAGGAAATAAAGGAGACGGTATTTACTGTATGGGTGTTTTTCTAATGATTGTGTGTGGATGCAGGAGATAATAGAATTACGAGAGTTGTTTTTTTCAGACTATACATGCCTCTCTCCATCAGCCCCTTATTCCCCCAGTCCTATCATTTAAAAGCATATGATACCCCCATTTTCCCCTTCGCTGAGAACTTCTGAATTATATAATCTATCTCCTAGGCTCTCTGCCACACTAAAATGTTAATGCAGGATTTAAGAACTGAAAGAAAAGAGATTCTCCCATCACAAGCCATGGCCCAGAGGAACTTTGGACTCTAACCACAGTTAGGTAGAGATGTAGAACTTTGGGAAGTATGAGACTTCCCATTTTACTTGGCTTGGTGATGTGATAAAATACATTGTCATTCCCAATCTCCACTCTTCTCAGAATCCACGTCCTTTGCCATGTGACTTTGTAGTTCCTGCCACTAGAGTAGAATATATTTCATCGCCCAGTGGTATTGGGCTTGGTCACGTGACTTTCCTCCATTAGCAGATGTGATGTAAGCAGAGGCTTTACCCTTGCTTGTGAGAACGGGTTGTTCTCTTGTGCTCCTGCCTTTCACTAGAAGGAGAATGGGCACTGGGCAGCCACTGATCTGAGGGGCATGAGACACAGAGCAGACTAGGCACCAGCCTACAACTTGGAGCCAAACCTGATCAGTCTAGATCCACTGAATCCCAGCCGACCCACAGTCATGGGAATAAGAATATTTATTGTCATATAAGATTTGCATTTGTCACATATGCAGTATTTTTATGGTAAGAGGGCAATTCAGAAAGTAATATTTTACCTATTTTAATATTTTAGACCTCAGAATTTCCATTGGACTGCAAGATTTTAAGGAACACTCCCTGTCTCACATATTGATAGAGACACAAAAATGAAAGTGTGATTACAGAACTATCAAATAGTACAGACAGAAAGAGTCAGATCTAGTGCCCAAGGCATCTGCTATGTACAGAGCCTGTGTCTCATGCTCACTCAGTAGAGAAGTGAACGATCGCTGGGCTCGTCATCATCTAAAATAACAACAAGCAGTGACACTTTGCAGTTCCAGCTTTAAAATACCACTACACAGATAATTACATTGTGAAAAGCACCATTTATACTAAAATAGCATGTCACAGTCAAAGTATCAAAATATCTCAACCTGAATGCACAGAAACAGTATTTTAATAGTTATTATTTTATGAGTAATAAATATTTTAAGATAACATGATTTTGTGGCTTTTACAGTATAACAAGATTTATACATATCTATGTATTTTAAGATAAATTTATTGAAATATAAGGAGGAAAATTTTTGCTTAGTTCCTTTTTAAAATCTTTTTAAATGTACTAATTCCCCTTCCTGCCTTAGGAAAAACCTAACGCATAACGACAATACGTGAATATTTACTTCATGGTGCAGGCTCTTTTGATACCTTACAGTAATGATCACTGTATAGAGCCATGGACAAACTGTAGAAGAAATAACAGATTAGGCCAACTATGCACTAACTCCAGGCTATCCTCTGAAAGTTTATTTGGAAAATGTGAACATAATATTTACCGCTCGGTATTATCTCCAAAAAGTGGACTGCACAAAAAAATGGCAGCTATTAAAAACTCTTTAATCAAGTTCTGCTTATTTATTCACTGATTCAAGAAACTCCTGTTGAGTCCCTACTATGTGCTCTGCACTGTGTGTAGAATTGAGAATAAACAGGGTAGTGGGGGAGACAGGCAAACAGAGAGGCAAATACAAAATGTGACAGAGAACACCCCACCCAATCTTCAAGGACCAACAAAGGCTGCACAGAATAACGTCCACGGCAAGAGCTAAAGGACAAAAAGTCAGCAGGTGTGGCTGGATAATAGAGGTCCAAGTAATGGAATGTGACGTGGAAAGGCTCTGAAGCGAAAGGCAGCACAGTGAATTCAGGAGCTGCAAGTCATTCCGGTCTATACATGCTTTATGTTCTAGGCCCTTCTGCTTAAACGTCTACACTTTAAAGCTTAAACTGTCTGTAAAAATAGACACTTTCTTCACTTGGCTTCCAGGAGGTTCTCCTCCCACCTCACTGCCAATTCCTTCTCAGTCTTCTTCACTGTGTTCTTGTCAGCTCCCAAACACCTAGTCATTGGAGGGCATCAGGCTGAGCCACTCGGACTCTCCTTTCTCGGTCTACATTCGGTCTCTAAATTATTTCAGTCAGGCTTCAAATACCATCTAGCTGCTCACAGCTACCAAACTTTACATCTCCCCTCAACTCTCAAGCCATATCCCTTACTTTACATCTCCACCTGCATATCTAACAGGCATCACAAGGTGAGTCACACTTCTTAAGGGACTTCTAAACTTTCAAAACCAAACTTTTAACATTTTCCCTACCAAAACTTCTTTCTACAGTCTTACTCAACTCAGCAAATAGCAATTCCATTCTTCTAATTGCTCAGGCCATGTGTACTCTTTCTCTGCTACCACATCTAATCTTTCTGCAAATCCTATCCCCTTTACCTTGGAAACATATTCAGAATCCTGTCATCCTTCAACTACTTCCACCACTATCACCCTAATTCAAGCAACCATCACTGCTCGTCTAGAACATTTCAATAGCTTCATAACATGTAGTTCTTCCGTCTGCAGCCTGTCCTCTACAGTCTTTTCTCAACACAGTAGCTAGAGTGATCCTTTTAAAAATATGTCAGGTCACATCACTCCTCTACTCAAAACCCTCCGGTAGCTTCCAATCTTACTCAGGGTAACAGTCAAATTCCTTTAGGAGTTTGGGGTCAAGAGGCCCTTTAAGATCTTGCTAACCAACATCGCCTGACTTTCTCCCATTACGTTCCCCCTCACCCAGGCTGCTTCAGTCGTCCCTGCTTGTTCTCAGACATGCCCCACACATTCCTACCTCAGTTCCTTTGCACTTACTAATCCCACTCTGTCAATATCTATACGACTCACTACTTTACTTCATTCAGGTCTCTGCTCAGATGCCACCTTATCAATGAAGGTTTTTCTCACCTCCCAGTATAAAATAGACCTTTTTCACCCCTCCCCCTTGCCCTGTTTTATCTCTCTCATTAGTCTTTAAAACTACCAAACTCAAGTTCAAAAACAAAAAAAGTGTATTTATTTATTGATTGATTACCTGTCTCCCTACTCTAGAATGTAAATCTCCTTGCGAGCACGGATATGGTTTGCTCATTGCTGTATCCCAGACCTTAGAACAATGCCCGGCAGATAACAGGCCTGCAGTAAGTATTTGGTGAATTAATGAATGAAGGACTGAAGACTGAAAATATTATGAATTTTTCTGACAAAAACTATAAGGTAACTTTCAATTTTCAGAGCCATTTTATCACATCCCTAACTAATAGTTATGTGCTTATAAAATATGTAAAACTAACGAATATGATGACTGTTTTTTCCCTTTGGCCTAAACACATATACAAATACACATATATGAGGTTCAATATAAGGGCTGAACTATCTGAAAGACGTCTTCCTTCATGTGGCTTAGCACTTTTGAATATATTGAAGGGATATGCTGAGTTCCTATGTTATCACAAGCTCGCTAACATTTCAACTGTAATTCTATATATGAGTTAATAACAGTATTTTGTATATGTTTGCAAAATAGCAATTTAAACAGTTGGCAAAAATTATAGGCCGACAACTCACAAAAATATAATTTGCCAATAAATA
Source organism: Rhinolophus hipposideros (assembly GCF_964194185.1). NCBI lineage: Eukaryota > Metazoa > Chordata > Mammalia > Chiroptera > Rhinolophidae > Rhinolophus > Rhinolophus hipposideros. The sequence goes on along the minus strand of NC_138064.1, from coordinate 53,712,872 downwards.
TATGAAAAATATTCATTTAGGTTAATGTTCTTTAATGGTTAATTTTCAGCAACCTAAAATGGCTTTGGAGGAGAGGAAGAGCAGAACAGCTTCAAGAAAACCAACACTAGTAAGAGGTTTCTTACAGACAAAGAAAACCAGAAACTGGAAACCCGCCCTCTGAGAGTGGGACTGCCATACCTGTTATGGAGCAGTAGACAATGTGCGGGGCGATCCTGTCTATGTCTGTATACCCCAGGCCCAGGGCGGACAGTTTGCCCGGGACGTAGTTTTCCACAAATACATCGCAAAGAGCTGCAAGCTGAAGGAAGAGGTAAAGATGAGTCAGGCTCCTCAAAGGACCTCCAAACTTTCAACAAATCCCCACATTCTAGAATTCTAATTTCAGTAAACACAACTGACACTCACTTTTGTAATAGCCCATAAAAATCACAGGAAAAGTAAAATTACAAAGTAGAGTTAGATCAACATAAAGGCGCTGGTCAACTACTTGAGATATTACTGCCAATAAAACCATGGCTATTAAAATTTTCAGTAAATACCATGGTATTAAATGGATTTTGCTTATCTTAAACGTAAGAAATATCTAGGTTACATGGTCCAAATATATTTTCAGAAGGTTAGGTAGAAAAATTAGAATATAAGTATATAATAAAATATATGAAAAACATCTTTTTAAACTCTTTATGAAAAACTAAACATGTTTTTACTACTCTTCATCCTTATTAACTGATGTTACTCATTACAACATGCACATATAGGCACTTAACACATGCACATATAGGCACTTAACACATGCACATAAATGTCATTCTGAAATGTTTTCATACTTTTCAGATGCTTTATTTCCAAAGAGTTTTAAATCTAACTAACAAACCATTTTTGAAAAATTATTAAACTATAACCCAGTGAATCAGTAACTGTCTGAAACAAGACATAGATTTTGATTCCAAGATCACTGCCATAGGAATTAGAGGACAATGAACCATTGAAAACCTACGTGTCTTTTATAGTGTTTTAAAGTCATCACATAAAGTAAATTATTTAATTATTAGTAAAATTAAATTTAGAACTGCTAATTAAATTATTAATTAAATTAGTATTCACTGTTAATTGAATTAAGCTATAGAAAAGATATAGAAAAAAACACAGTAAGATCAGGACAATCATCAAGCTTTGGGTTCAAAACATATCTAGTAAACAAAAATTCTAAATATGCTGGATTGATCCAACAGAAACAAAGTGGATGGTCACGGATTCTCATCTTAATAAGTTATCTTTCAATCAGCCAAACAGAAAGGAAAGTAGCAACAGAGCAATAATATCAAAGTTAATGATTTGGTATAAAACAAATTTTGGAATTTGGTTCTCTAATCAAATAGACATATATACATTAGATTACATTTTAAACTTTAACAAAGATGGCAAATAAGTTTTATCTCACATGATGAATCCAACTTCATGTGCATCAGAAACAATAACAATAATGACTATTTAATGAGTGTTGACTATGGCACTCTCCTACACATATTAACTCAATTCTAACAACAACCCTAAGTAGGTACTTTTATTATCCCCATTTTACTGATAAGGAAACAGAGTCATAAAGAACTTAAGTAACCTGCCTGAAGTCACATAGCTAATAAATAGAGAAGGGACTTGAATCTCACCAGTGGAATGCAAGGTATGCCCCAAACCATGGTGTAACCCTGCCCCGAAGGAAAGATGATAGATCAGGTCTGGACATACTGGCCATCTGAATGTTAAAAAAAGCTTTGGGCTCTCACATGATGTGTTACCCAGAGTCCAAATTCCAGCTATTCCCTTCACTAGCTATGTGATCTTTAGAGCATAACTTAAGCCCCATAAGACTCATTTCCCTGCTGTGAAAATGAGGATTCTAATACCTCATTCACAAGTCAAATTCTGAAGATTTGAGGAGATAATCTAATGTGCCCAAGCCTATGATCGGATATAGTGTAGGCACCCAGTAAATGGTAGCTAGTACTACAATTGAACACTCTCATGGAGAAACATGATACACAATATACAAGAAATTATAAAGAAAATTATACTTACTCTAAAAGTAAAGTTAAATTCTACAATGGCATTTACAGCAAAATTACAGATTGTCAATGAAATAAAATTTATAACACTTTTACTGCGATGTTCAAATCCCTAATTACAACCAAGGTGATAAGAGGCCCTCCATCGAGCATACTGTACCTCTTTGATGATTTTCACCCCTTTTGGATCCTTGATATTAACAGCAATACTCTAAAAATTAATATATATATGTTAAAATGGTATCATAAAGTTTTTTGTTTATTACTGACAGTTCAACAAGGGAGCCATTCATATCATAGATTCTCCTCTAAAAGCAAATGTATTTTCCTCCCAAAGGAACACTAAAATCATCTTTACTGATTTTATTTGCAATTTAGATATGTTACACTGTAGCAAGGATTATAGAAAAAATTCTTCAAATAATAATACAAAATATTACGTAGTTACCAATCTCCAAAATAATGACAAATGTGAAACACATTTAACGATTTTAATAAAACTATTTTCATTATAAAACCATTATAAAGATTCATGAAATGTTTTAAGTTAGTAGTGAAGGAAGATTAGTAAAAGCTCTGTTGTTTCTATTTGGTAACTGGTGAATGAATAAAATTTCACCTTATGTGAAATATTAGTTACATCTACAAAAAAGTATGCAAAGAAACAAGGATGATACCAAAAGTTTCGTCATTACAAGAAAATTACACAGAGAAAGCAAAAGAAAAAAAGGAATGATAGTCTTACTTTTTTATTTCTGTTTACACTGAGAAAATAAGTACTTTCTGTCCCCACAAAAGGTGGCCCCCAAGTTCGTGTATCATCACCAGCTCCTGAAAATAATATGAGCTATTAATTTTTAATTCTAAAACACCATGAGACATTTCAAACCAACGGGCTCACTCATCATATATGTACATTCACAGATGCCTGAACAAAATCTACTCAATTCAGTGGAATTAAAAACCTAGAAGAGGCCATAGGAGTGAGTCAGACTGTCCAAAATCTTTACCTGTTCATGTTAATCACTAAATCCTTCCTAAATCCTCTTTCACTAAAATCCATCCCTGAAAGTCAAAATTCAGAAAGTAATGTCCTACTGGCAGTCTTCAGATTTCATTAATGGCAAATTTGGGGGGAAGGAGGAATAACTCTGTTTTTGGCAAGCAAGACAGTCAGCTCTTTCTAAGTGTTTCTTGGTATCAAATATGCAAAGAAAATGTTGAGTCTACAGAAGATGCTTGTTAAATATTATTTAAATCAGAATAATGATCAGTTAGCCTTTATAATAAAATGGCATATGAGCCTAGGTATAGAACAATGATACATAAATTGTAAAAAAATTCTGTTTAGGATTTTTATATATGTGTTCATCAGAGATATTGGTCTGCAATTTTTTTTGTGTTATCCTTGCAAGTTTTTGATATCAGAGTAATCTTGGCCTCATAAAATGAGTTAGGAAATACTGCCACTTCTTCAATTTTTAGAAGAATTTGAAAAGGAGAGCTATTAAATCTTCTTTGAATGTTTGGTGGAATTCACTAGTGAAGCCATCTGGTCCTGGACTTTTGCTTTTGGGGAGGTTTTCGATGATTGTTTCAATTTCCTTACTGTTGATCAGTCCATTTAGATTTTCCAGTTCTTTGTGATTCAGTCTAGGAAGATTATATATTTCTAAGAACTTCTCCATTTCTTCTAGGTTGTTGAATTTGGTGGCATATAGTATTTCATAGTATTCTTGTACAGTCCTTTATATTTCTGTGGTGTCCATCATAACTTCTCCTCTCATTTATGATTTTATTTGAGTCTCTTTTCTTTAGTGAGTCTAACCACACGTTTATCAATTTTATTAATCTTTTCAAAGAACTAGCTCTTTGTTGCCTTAACTTTTTCTATTGGCTTTTTGTTTTCTATTGTTGAATTCTGCTCTACCTTTTATTATTTCCTTCTTTCTACTGATTCTGGGCCTCATTTGTTATTTTTCTAGTTCATTAAGATGAAATGTTTGTTTATTTGAGCTTTTTCTTCTTTCTTCAAATAGGTCTGTAATGATATAACTTCTCTTATTACCAATCTGGTTGTATCCAAAAAATTTTGACATGTCATATTGTTATTTTCATTCTTTATGTATCTTTTGATCTCTTCTTTTATTTCTTCTTTGACTGAGTCATTGATTAGTAGCATGTTGTTTAATCTCTATATATTTGTGGTTTTTCCCTTTCTTTTTGCATTGATTTCCAATTTCAAAGCACTGTGGTTGGAGAATATGATTGGTATGATTTCAGTCTTCTTAAATTTGATGAGGTTAGTTTTATGTTCCAGCATATGGTCTATCATTGAGAATGTTCTATGTGCACTAGAGAAGAATGTATAATCTGGTGTTCTGGAATGAAAGGTTATGTAAACATCGATTATGTCTATTTGGTTGGTATAATGGGTCATTTAAGGCTGATAGTTGCATATTGATTTTCTGTGTAAATGATCTATCCATAGCTGCCAATGGGATATTTAGGTCCACTATTTGCACTTTCATCACTGTGGATAATCTATCCATAGCTGTCAATGGGATACTTATATGGGTTCCCTCATATAATTGTGACTTTTTTCACAATAAAAAAAGTTTCTCCCTTTAGTTCTGTTAGTAATTGCTTTATATATTTTGGTGCTCCAAAAATGGTTGCATATATATTGACAAGTATTATGTTTTCTAGATATATTGTCCCCTTTATCATTATAAAATGTACAGTTTTATCTCTAGTTAGATTTTTTACATTGAAATCTATTTTATCAGATATAACCATATATTTATGGTCATATAATTTTTGACAAAGAAGCCAAAAATATACAATAAAAAAGAGAGCCTCTAAATAAATGGTGCTGGAAAAATTGGAAAGCCGCATACAAAAGAATGAAACTAGACTACTATTTCTCACCATACATAAAAATTAACTCAAAATTGATCAAAGACCTAAATATAAGACCTGAAACAACAAAATATATAGAAGAAAACACAGGTACTAAATTTATGAACCCTGGTCTTAAAGAGGAATTTATGAATTTGACCTCAAAGGCAAGGGAAATAAAATCAAAAATAAATGAATGGGACTATATTAAACTAAAAAAGCTTCTGTACAGGAAAAGAAACCATCAACAAAACAAAGAGGCAACCAACTGAATGGGAGAAGATATTTGCAAACAACACCTCCAATAAGGGCCTAATATCTAAAATATATAAAGAACTAAAACAAATCAACAACAACAAAAAAAATCCAATTTAAAAATGGGCAGAGGACACGAACAGACAGTTCTCCCAAGAAGACATACAAAGTCAGACAGTTCTCCCAAAAAGGCCAACAGATATATGAAAAGATGTTCAACTTCACTAGCTATTAGGGAAATGCAAATCAAAACCACAATGAGATACCACCTTGCACCTGTTACAATGGCTACTATCAACAAGATAAGAAATAACAAGCATTGGAAAGATTGTAGATAAAAGGGAACCCTAATACACTGCTGGTGGGAATGTAAATTGGTACAGCCACTATGGACAACAGTATGGAAGTTCCTCAAAAAATTAAGAATAGAACTATTTTTCATCCAGCAATCCTACTTCTGGGTATCTACTTGAAATTTTTGAGAATATTTATCATAAAGGTATATGTACCCCTATGTTCACTGCAGCATTACTCATCGTAGCCAAGACATGGAAACAACCTAACTGTCCTTCAATGGGTGACTGGATAAAGAACATGTGGTACATATATACAACAGAATACTACTCAGCCATAAGAAAAGATAAAATATTGCCATTTGCAATAACATGGATGGATCTTGAGAATATCATGCTAAATGAAGTAAGTCAGATAAAAAAGGTCAAGAATATGACTTTGCTCACATGTGGGATATAAAACAGAAAGCAACAGACAAACAAGACAAACAAACAAAAACTCATAGACACAGACAGCAGTATGGTAGTCACCAGAGAGAAAAGGGGGTGGTGGGGAGATAGAAGAAGGTCAAATATATGGTGACAGAAGGAGACTGGACTTTGGTGGTGAATACACAATGCAATTTACAGAGGATGTATTACAGAATTGTCCATTTGAAACTTACATAATCTTATTAATCAATTTCACCCCAATAAATTTAATAAAATAAAAAAGGTCTGTAGCAACAACAAATCAGAAAAGGCAAAATAAGTTACTGATTATCAAATTCAGTTAATTTAAAATACTATCTTAGAATAAAATTTTAGTTGTCCAGGTCTTGCTTCAAAATAAAAGTTTAAAAACATCAAAAAATAGGGTATTTTAGTCTAGACATCTACTTCAAGTAATTCTGAAATGTATTTGTGTTTGATTCAAATACAGAAAGAATTACAGAAAAAAGTTTTCTTCCACAATAAACAACTGGCAAAAAACACAGATAGAACTAAGAAAATTAATCAATAATTAAATGCATCACTTAAGAGTTTCCTAAGTTCAGATTAATATTGAGGTAAGAAACTAATCACTACATATGTGATTACACTTGAAGAATCTATCACTAGCCCCCCAAAAAAGAGAATTTGTGAATGTAAGTTAAAGCCTAAATTTCAATCTCATTTTAATGATATACCGTGTTTCCCCAAAAATAAGACCTAGCCAGAACATCAGCTCTACTGCATCTTTTGGAGCAAAAATTTATATAAGACCTGGTCTTATTTTAATATAAGACTAGGTCTGTAATATGATTAATATGATGTAATGTAATGTAATGTAATGTAATGTAATGTAATACCGGGACATATTAATTTTTGCTCCAAAAGACGCATTAGAGCTGATGGTCCAGCTAGGTCTTATTTTCAGGGAAACACAGTACCCAATCTATTAGCCCTCTGAAATAGACAAAAAAAAAAATAGATGCAGCCTTTTGGAAAATACAACCAGTGACTAAAATGGACTCATTTATTTAAGAAAAAAACTCACAAGAGAAACAGAAGACACAGGACAGAGGAAAAAGAAGCATTAATTCTAATGGGAGATGAACCGATAACAACACAAAGCAATAAATGATAAGTATCAAACAAAATATCATGTTCAAAACATCCTGGAAAAAATAAACTCCAAGAGCCCACACAGGAAATCTTCCAGCAGGAAACCAGCAGAGGCCTCATAAAAAATGTATGCATGAATCCGGATCTTCAAAATTAGACAGGACCTCTCACAGTCAAGAGAAAGTCCAGACACTTCCATTATTTTGCAGTTCCCAACACATTAAAAAAAATTTTAATGAAGCAATGCCAAGATAAAGTTAAAATCAAACAGTTTATTTTCAATGTACGTGTTCATATCTCAGGGGGAGATAATGTCAGAAATCAAAATTAGAAGGCTGTTCAGCTTTCCTGTCCCACCTGTCCCTGGTATACAACCAGGGTTTTAGAGAGGCACAGGTTCGATGCCAACGGCACATGACAGGAAATAAACATTAAAGGTCACAAACTGGTAAAATGGGCAAATGGAGAGACATATCTTATTTGACCCACACACAATTTAAAGTTTTTAACTAGCTGCCATGATTTCAAAATCTGGAGATCTCATATAAAAATTCAGACTGCCTTTCTTAATTGATATTTTAGCACATTCACTCATTCAGCAAATATGTATTGGGCATCTCCAAGGTCACAGACACTGTTCTATGCAGAGCAGACACAGCAGTGAACAAAAGACCAACATGCCTATCCTCATATCCCTGCCTACTAGGGACAACCCTGGAATATCCAGTCTACTTCACTCATTCATGTCAACTGCCTGGCCCTGGAGGCATGGAGTTAACACCCAATGACTGAGTCTAAAAACAGAAGAACACACTTAAGCTTGATATGCTCTTTGAATACACAAATAATCATAATTTAAGTCCTAAGCCAGAAAACTACAACCAAATTTTATTTTTAATTATAGAACTGGAGAAGTGGACACAAAAAGTGACTAGTTCTCTACTGAAATTTGAAAATACTGCCAAGTCACTTTTCCTCATATTTGTGTTGAATAACTACCTCAAAACCCAAAATAATTCAATATATAATAGGAACACTAAAATGTATTGGACAGGAGAGTTAAGGAAAAGAGAGCAATCTGTGGAAAAAGAGTGATGAACATCTGCTGGGAACAAAGCTTCATACCAAGGGTACAGCTATGGGACATAATGAAGCCCTAGACGAAGGAAAGTGGCCCTCCCTAGAATCAAAAAAGTATAAAGGAAAAATAGGCCTAAGTAAATAGGAAATAATTTCTCAAATTAACATAAATACAAATATTTGACCTAGTGATCGCCTGAAATAGTGAAAAATTAGATTGGATGCCCTATCTAGGGAATGAAAGACCCAGTGGTTGAAATTAGAAAGTGCTGTGGTACTGAAAGTGGATAACAACGTTGAAATTAGAAGTTTTCTGGAACCTGAAAAAGAAGATGTTCTGCTAGAAAGTTATTCAGCATGTATCCAGCAACAACTAAAAGCAGCAAAGAAAACTGACTGGATAAATGAAGCATTATCTCTGGAAAGCAGGATTCATCAGGTTCTTCTACCACCTGGAGCCTGATAAACAGAGTCAGATAAATATATAATATATATTCCCCATGCTGATCAGAGGATCTTCTGCTAACTGCTTTGGCATCCTAAGAAGATCTACTAGGCAGAAACCTGAATCTTCCAAATCAAGCATTCTACATTGAAGGTTTAATCAATATGGTAAATTAAGAAGTTAATGTAATTATAGCCTCTTGTGAGTCTTATAAATACAGGCACACTCTTCAAGTCTAGACCATTTTCACTGACTTGGGAACTCTGTTTCAAATCCACAAGGATTAGATAGTCAAGATTAAATAACGATGCTAATTTTTGAAACCTTCCCCAAAAAACTGCTTGTAGGATGATGTAGAGATATACAGAACACAGACTCTGCCCTTTGAGTGCTTGTTGGAGGAAAGGGGCACACAACAGGACACTTTTCTAAGCCACTTGACTAGCATGAACTGAACACCAAAATGCTAAGAAGGCACCAAATAAAAGTGAGATTGTGTACATAGAATAATTTTATTTGGTGAACAAAGGGGGAAGAATGAATGGAAAAGATGTTAGATGAAAAACATAAAAACAAAGAATTGATATAAGTTTAGGTGTTTTTCCCTCAAAATCTCTAAAATTATAAAATGGGAAAATGTTTCTTTATTAGAAATAGAAAAAGAATGACTTATGTTGGGGTGCGTGGGTTCCTTTTTCTTTTTCTTTTTTTTTAACTATCTTTCACTGGAAACCCGAATCACCTGTAAAAAGTTTCCTTTTTTACACTGCCAAAATTTAATTTCATAATTATCTGACTTACAGCACTGGGCACATCTGCAAAGTTTCTGTGCCTTCTAGACACATAAAAGGCTACTGTGATACCATTAAATATCAGCAATTGCTTTGCTGTGCTTTGAGTTTATAAGAGTGAAAGGTGATTGTTCAGGAAAATAGAGCAGTCTACTTGCTGTGAGCCAAGCACTAAGACCTCACTCCCATACTCAGTTATGATTCATGACAGTACTGGTGGGGTGCCCTCATCCCTCTATGGAGTGAATGCATCTCCACTGAAGCCTGCTGAGAGCACCCTGAGTCCCCACCCACCATCTGTGCCTTCACTTGCAAGCTTTCTCTCTCTCTCTTTCTCACTCTTTCCTGGGATCTCTTGGTGTTAATATTGTTGAGCTACTACTGCTTTGTAAGGTGGTTCTCCAAAAGGAAACTGTCATTTAACTGAGAAAGAGCTGGAAGGAACACATTACAGTGTTGTTTATGTCTCATTTAGAAAATGTCAATTAGGAAATGGACAGGGAAGCAGCAATTGCCTTAAACCAACAGCTGACTATCGGAGCGAAGGATGCACTGCCAGTCAGGAATTAGTAAGAGGCACCCATGGCCTGAACGTGGTGGGAGACCAGGGAGGCCACACAAAGTGTGCGTGACCATCCAAGTTAATCCTGTTCTGAACCTGAGTTCAGAGACTGAAGTCGAATCTGAGAAATGTCTGTCCACTGTCTCCAGTGGCTTGGACCAGCCAGTGGTATGAGAGCCAACCCAGTGCCCACATGCTGCCCCGATCTGTGATATGATGCCGCCCACTCTGAGAACCAGAGCTAACTGCCCTGGGGCTACCCAAGCCTCAGTTCAAAATGATCAAACCCTGGGCTTTACAGCGCCCCACTTAAACTAGCTGGGGTGACATGTGTGGTGCAAGTCACCTTCTGACGTTGAATGAGCAGAGATGACCCAACCCGCTCTTGGGTTCCTTGTTGAAGGACTTTGACTCCTTTTGCTTCTCTCCTTCCTCTATGTCCTATTTCTTCCTTTTACCTTCCCCTTATCCTTGCCATTACTTAATCGCATAGTGAGGGCCTATGACCAGGCCCACTCCAATCTGTCTCAGTGGTAAAGCTTGTGTGGGGCTAAGGAGGGCCAGAATCAGAGCTAAGTGCTTGGATATTCCTTATTAGCTGTGTGACCTTGGATAAATTGCTTTATCTCTCTGTCTCTGTCTTCTCATTTGTAATCTAGGAATAATAACATCAGCCCATAAGGTTGACGTACAGATTAAATTAACATAGGCCAAGTGCTCAGAAATGTGCCTGGCACTATGATAAGGGTTGTTAGCATCATTACATGTTGCATCTCAGTTTGTACCAGGGGCTTCCAGGTGCATGTGAAGAAACTGGCTTAAGGCTGAGCACTAGGAACCTATAAAGAGTAAAAAGAGACCATTAGCATAGGTTCAGAGGCAACTACCGTATTTCCCCAAAAGTAAGACCTAACTGGAAAATAAGCCCTAGCATGATTTTTCAGGATGCTCATAATATAAGCCCTACCCCAAAAATAAGCTCAAGTTAAGATCGTCAGCCAGATGGATGCATTTAGTACATCCATCGCAACACACGACGGACATATTGAATTAAAAAATAATAATATTGATAATTAATTAATATAAATAATATTATTGATATTAATACTTAAAATAAGTGATAATATAAATTATAATTAAGTACTTGTAAATACCCAAGCAGGTGCCTTTGGACAAAAAATAAACGCCTCTGTAAACAAATGAACTCGAGGCTCATTGCCAAATGACCAATAAGAATACAGACACAATGCACAAAAAATGTGTGCACTTGATAACGAACAAACGTGGTTGTGTCTAATATAAATCTTCATAATTCAATATATCATGTGTTGTAACAGACATACTTAATGCACTCGTGTGAAATAAAGAAACGTTTTCTGAATTTTGGTGCCTGCAATTTTTCATCGCTTTTGTGTGGACCATCATTCTTAACTGTCATCATTTTTGTTGCCACTCCTGTCTCGTAAGTCTTCAATTAACACTTGATTTAATGGCAGACTTAAAGGGAATAATATTTTGATCCCCAGACAAGATGAGTGCAAAAAGAAAGCGCTATTCCATCGAGTACAAGAAAGGAAATGTGGAGGACTCCCGGGGCAAGTATCTTCGGGTTTTCTGCAAAGAGAAGAAGTTGGATCTCTGTGTGGTCCAAAAATGGCGAGCAGAGTACACTAACCTCAGTCAACAGGTAGACGGGGGGGAAATGCTAAGAAGCGCAAGTGTGGATCAGGTCGGCAACCATTATTTCCTGAGCCAGAAGACATCATCTGTGAATGGACTACTAACAGGAGAGCAAAGGCTTTGGTTGTGTGCAAGACTGATATTCAAGCATTTGCCCTTGCAATGGCACCACAGTTAGAAATATCCCCAGAAGAATTCAAGGCATCTCAACACTGGCTGGATGGCTTCCTTCAGCGATATGAACTGTCTCTAAGATCGACAACACTGTTCAAGCGGGAAGATGCTGAAGTTATTAAACGTGCACTTGCATTCAAGTCCTTTGTTGATGGCATCGACTTTTCTAAATTCCAACTCTCCAACATGATTGCTATGATTGAAACTGCAGTGTTTATGGGCCAAGGATCTCAAACGACAATTGATCAGAGGGGTGCCTCGTCAATCTATATTCCCTCCATTGGTTACAAAAGCGCACGTTATCTGTATTTTGGCAATTCGTCTGGATGGAAAGAAAGCCCCACCTCTAATCATCACTAAGGGCAAGAAAGATAAGGTGGAACATGTTCCAGGCATTTATGTTCTTGAAACAGAAAAAGCCTGGTGCGCACAAGCAGTTATAAGGAAGTGGGTCGATTTAATGCTGCCACTTGTTTTGTGAGGTTGCCAAAGAGGTCTGGGATTCAGCCAGCACTCACCGCGCTAAAGACTTGAAGTTCCTCGCAGAGAGTAGATCAAATAATGATTCCCTCAGGAATGACTGCCTATCTCCAGACTCGATGTTGCAATAAATGAGCCATTCAAGGACCATTTTAGCATGGAAATCAATGACTACATTGAAAATAGAATGGAGAGAAATCAGCGTGGAAACTTTGTGAAGCCCAGCCTGCAAGAGGTCGTGACTTGGGTGAAGAATTCATGGGATAAAATCACTGACAGCTGTGTTGCCAATGCACTCCGAGCAGGCTACATGGACCAGAAGTGCTCATTGAAGGAGAGCTCTGTTGCTGGACATGAGAGATTGGGGCCAGTGGTTCTACAGGAAATGGAGTCGCAAGAAATTCAAACCAGAATTTGGGGTTTGAAGAGTTATGACTAAGTTCCAGAAGAAGACCACATGACTGTATTTGAATAAATGTAGATTTTTGTACATGAATAAATGAATAAATGTAGATTGTTGTACATGAAAAAAATAAGACAGCCCCTGAAAATAAGCCCTAATGCGTCTTTTGGAGCAAAAATTAATATAAGACCCAGTCTTGTTTTCGGAGAAATATGGTAAGGAATGGAGAAGAGAAAATAATCGTTGCATTTCAATTATTTCCTCATCCCACATATAAGTACATGGATATTTTTAAAACTATTAAAAATATTTATTAGCTTGTTTCTATGTTTTAAAGGAAGCAATAGCTTTACCTGGTCTTTCCACTTTTATAACTTCTGCTCCAAGATCTCCTAAATTCATAGTAGCAAAAGGTCCCGCCAGTACTCTACAATGTAAACAATGAAAAATTACCATCTTGAAGATTTTTATATTATTTTCTTAATAGTCAATACAGACAGCTCATATAACACTAGTAAGAATTAAAACGTTAGGACTGTTCAGAAAACTAATTTGGTCATATGTATAGAGAGCTTTAAAAAGTATATTTATTCCTTTTGGTACAGTAATTCTACTTCCAAAATTCTATCCTAAGGAAAAAAAATTAAAAGATTTCCTGAGACAACGACTTTTGTAAAAAGAAGACTAATTTACAACAGTGAAATATTGGAAGATGACTAAGTAATTTTGTAAAAATAGTAATAAGATGACTGCATTTTTGTAGATAAAACTGTAATTTCAATATGGTTCAAATTTTTGTATTTAAAAATTATATACTATAAATATGCAAATTGGAAAGAAATGAATAAACATTATATTAATTGTCCTTTAGAATGATAAAACTACAGAAATTTTTTTTTCTTTCTTTCCAAAATTTTTATAATAAGCATCCTTTTATAATCTAAAATAGAAATGTTTTTTGAGAGAAGGTAAAAACTCAACAGCCAAAACACAGATAAGCCAATACAAACCTTGTTAGATCCAGAATTTTTACACCCTCCAATGGCTTCACATTGTCAGTATCTGGCAAAACACAGAAAATATTTGAAGGGTATCAATTACTAATTTAGAAAAAGATTGCAGAATTCTTTATATTATGTTTTAAGTAATCTCTATTACTACCAAGAGGTGTTTTTTTCTTTACAATATCTCTGCTTTATATGTACACAGAAATCTTGACCTGATCCAATTAAGTCAATCACTAAAAATTAAAGCCTCCAATTCCAGATTATTCTCAATTAATTAAGTCCCCAGCTAGAGTTAAGATAGTTTGTCAAATGAAAAATAAAAATCGAGAGGAGAGATGGATATAGGCTGAGCAGAGAGGATTTTTAGGGCACTGAAAATACTCCGCGTGATACTATAATGTTAGATATGTCATTATACATTTTTCCAAACCCAAGGAACGTATAACACCAAGAGTGAGCCCCAGTGCAAAGTATGGACTTTGGGTGATTATGTCAGTGAAGGTTCATCAGTTGTAACAAAAGTACCTTCTGGTACAGGATGTTGATAATGGGGAAGGCTGTGCATGGGGGGGTAATATACAGGAAATCTCTGTACCGTCCTCTCAATTTTACTGTGAACCTAAAACTGCTGTAAAAATTTACCATCTTAAATAAATAAATAAATAAAGACCTTTCCAGACATCCAGAAGCTGAGGGAATTTTCTAATACAGGACCTGCACTACAAGAAATACTAAAGGAGGCTATTAGACCACCATCAACAGGGACAACTTGTGGCAACCGAAACATAAAAAGGGGGAGCGTAAAGGCCTGAACTGGAATATGGGAATAGAGAAAGTAAGCGTACTGAAGAAACTGGAATACTCTAAATATCAAACTTTCTTTTATATAAACTCAAGGGTAACCACTCAAAAAACATCCAAATCTGAAATATATACTGTAATAAAAGAAGAAACAGAGGGAAACATCATAGAATACTACCACACAGAAATAACAGACAACAACAAAAAGGCAAAGAAACAATGGAGACACAGCCTTACCAGAAAACTAAAGACAGAATGACAGGAAATCCTCACGTATCAATAATCACCCTGAATGTAAATGGACTGAACTCACCAATAAAGAGACACAGAGTAGCAGATTGGATCAAAAAACTAAACCCAACCATATGCTGCCTACAAGAGACACATCTCAGCTACAAGGACAAGCATAGACTCAAAGTGAAAGGGTGGAAATTGACACTCCAAGCAAATGGTACCCAGAAAAAATCAGGTGTAGCCATAATGATTTCCGATGAAACAGACTTCAGGGTGAAAAAGATAACAAGAGACAAAGGTGGACATTTCATAATGGTAAAGGGGACTATACAACAAGAAGACATAACACTCATCAATATTTATGCCCCCAATCAGGGAGCACCGAAATATACCAAGCAACTACTAACAGAACTAAAGGGAGAAATTGACCAAAACACAATTATACTAGGGGACTTAAATACATCATTGACAGCTATGGATAGATCATCCAAACAGAAGATAAATAACGAAATCGCAGCCCTAAATGACACATTAGAGGAATTGGACATAATTGACATATATAGAGCACTTCATCCTAAAACATCAGACTATACATTCTTTTCTAGTGTACATGGAACATTCTCAAGGATAGACCATATATTGGGACACAAAATCAGCCTCAGCAAATTTAAGAAGATTGAAATCATACCAAGCATATTCTCTGATCACAAAGCTTTGAAATTGGATATCAACTCCAAAAAGAAAGCAGGAAAAAACACAAATACATGGAGATTAAACAACATACTTTTAAAGAACGACTGGGTCAAAGAAGAAATTAGAGGAGAGCTCAAAAGATACATAGAAACAAATGACAATGAAAATACATCCTACCAAAATTTTTGGGATGCCGCGAAAGCAGTTTTAAGAGGGAAATTTATATCATTACAGGCCCATCTCAAGAAACAAGAAAAATCCCAAATAAATAACCTCATGTTACACCTTAAAAAACTAGAAAAAGAAGAACAAGCGAAACCCAAGGTCAGCAGAAGAAAGGAAATAACAAAAATCAGAGCAGAACTAAATGAAATAGAGAACAAAAAGACAATAGAAAAAATTAATGTGACAAAAAGCTGGTTCTTTGAAAAGATTAACAAAATCGACAAACCCTTGACTAGACTCACTAAGATAAAAAGAGAGAAGACACTAATTAACAAAATCAGAAATGAAAAAGGGGAAGTTATCACGGACACCACAGAAATACAAAGGATTATCCAAGAATACTATGAAGGACTATATGCCACCAAATTTAATAACTTAGAAGAAATGGACAAGTTCTTAGAAACATATAGCCTTCCAAGGCTGAATCATGAAGAACTGGAAAATCTTAACAGGCCGATCACCAGTAAGGAAATTGAATCAGTCATCCAAAACCTTCCCAAAAGCAAAAGTCCTGGACCAGATGGCTTCACCAGTGAATTCTACCAAACCTTCAAAGAGGATCTAATACCAATCCTGCTCAAACTCTTCCAAAAAATTGAAGAAGAGTCAGTACTCCCTAACTCATTTTATGAGGCCAACGTTACCCTGATACCAAAACCTGGTAAGGACAACACAAAAAAAGAAAACTACAGACCTATATCTCTGATGAATACAGATGCTAAAATCCTAAACAAAATTCTAGCAAATCGAATACAACAATGCATTAAAAAGATTATTCATCACGACCAAGTGGGGTTCATCCCCGGGGCACAAGGATGGTTCAACATTCGCAAATCCATCAATGTGATACATCACATAAACAAAATAAAGGACAAAAATCATATGATTCTATCAATTGATGCAGAAAAAGCATTTGATAAGATACAACATCCATTTATGATTAAAACACTTACTAAAATTGGTATAGAAGGAAAATACCTCAACATAATAAAGGCCATATACGACAAGCCCTCAGCTAATCTCATAATTAATGGTGAAAAGCTGAAGCCCTTTGCTCTACGTTCAGGAACACGACAAGGTTGTCCCCTATCACCTCTGCTTTTCAACATAGTGTTGGAAGTCCTCGCCAGAGCTATCAGGCAAGAGAAAGAAATAAAAGGCATCCAAATTGGGAATGAAGAAGTTAAATTGTCACTCTTTGCAGATGACATGATGCTATACATAGAAAACCCTAAAGACTCCACCAAAAAGCTATTAGAAACAATTAATGAATATAGTAAAGTTGCTGGCTACAAAATCAACGTACAAAAGTCCATTGCTTTCCTATATACCAACAATGAAATCTCAGAAAAAGAGATAGAAAAAACAATTCCTTTTGCAATAGCAGCAAAAAGAATAAAATACCTAGGAATAAACTTAACCAAGGATGTGAAGGATTTATATGCTGAAAACTATAAGACATTTTTGAAAGAAATTGAAGAAGACACAAAGAAATGGAAAGACATTCCGTGCTCATGGATTGGAAGAATCAACATAGTTAAAATGGCCATATTACCCAAAGCCATATACAGATTTAATGCAATCCCCATTAAAATCCCAATGGCATTTTTTAAAGAAATAGAACAAAAAATCATCAGATTTGTTTGGAACCACAAAAGACCCCGAATAGCCAAAGCAATATTAAAAAAAAAGAACAATACTGGAGGTATCACACTCCCTGATTTTTCCTTGTACTACAGGGCTACAATAATCAAAACAGCTTGGTATTGGCGGAAAAACAGACACATAGACCAATGGAATAGAATTGAGAACCCAGAAATAAAACCACATAAATATGGACAGATAATTTTTGACAAAGAAGCTAAAAACATACAATGGACGAAAGACAGCCTCTTCAATAAATGGTGCTGGCAGAATTGGATAGCTACGTGCAAAAGAATGAAACTGGACTGCTATCTGTCACCATGTACCAAAATTAATTCAAAATGGATCAAAGACTTAAGCATAAGACCTGACACAATAAAGTGCATTGAAGAAAACATAGGTACTAAACTTATGGACCTTGGGTTCAAAGAGCATTTTATGAATTTGACTCCAAAGGCAATGGAAGTAAAAACTAAAATAAACAAATGGGATTATATGAAACTGAAAAGCTTCTGCACAGCAAAAGAAACTATTGACAAAATAATGAGGCAACCAACTGAATGGGAGAAGATTTTCGCAAACAGTTCCTCTGATAAGGGGCTAATATCCAAAATACACAAGGAACTCATGAAACTCAACAACAAAAAAACAAACAACCCAATTGAAAAATGGACAGAGGACCTGAAGAGACATTTCTCCAAAGAGGATATACAAATGGCAAATAGACATATGAAAAAATGCTCAACATCGCTAATCATCAGAGAAATGCAAATGAAAACCACAATGAGATATCACCTCACCCCAGTCAGAATGGCTTTCATCAACAAAACAAATAGTAACAAGTGTTGGAGAGGCTGTGGAGAAAAAGGAAGTCTCATACACTGTTGGTGGGAATGCAGACTGGTGCAGCCGCTATGGAAGGCAGTGTGGAGGTTCCTCAAGAAATTACGAATAGAATTACCATATGACCCAGCAATCGCTCTCCTGGGTATCTACCCCAAAAATATAAAAGCATTTCTCTATAGAGACACGTGTACGCCAATGTTCATTGCAGCTTTGTTTACGGTGGCCAAGACATGGAAACAACCAAAATGTCCTTCGATAGATGAATGGATAAAGAAGTTGTGGTACATATACACAATGGAATACTATTCGGCGTTAAGGAAAGATGATATAGGAGCATTTGTGACAACATGGATGGATCTCGAGAGAATAATGCTAAGTGAAACAAGTCAGACAGAAAAAGCAGAGAACCCTATGATTTCACTGATATGTGGTATATAAACCAAAAAGAAGAAGACAAACAAATGAGAAACAAAAACTCATAGACACAGACAATAATTTAGTGGTTACCAGAGGGTAAGGGGGTGGGGGGTGGGTGATGAGGGTAAAGGGGATCAAATATATGGTGATGGAAGGAGAACTGACTCTGGGTGGTGAACACACAATGGGATTTATAGACGATGTAATACAGAATTGTACACCTGAAATCTATGTAAATTTACTAATAATTGTCACCCCAATAAAATTAAAAAAAAAATAAAAAATAATAAAATTAAATAAATAAATAAATAAATAGTAAACTAAAAAAAAGTACTAACAACAAAAAAGTAACAACAAAGTCCTCTGCATATTCTACATTTAAGACAAGGAAAAAGATAGACTTTAAAAGTTTATTAAACAATATACAATCATATGTGTATTTCCTTTTTCTCTTCACCCATCAGCTTTAAAAATAAGTAGATAGGTCAGTAATTATATCACTACTTCACTAAACATATTTAACATCAAATCACAAAATCAAATTCTAGTCAAATGCCTTACAAAATTTACATCATGATGACTGAGATCAGGTTGAACTTATGGAGAAAAATGATGGAACTACTGGTTCGACACATTTTTTTAATAATAGGTTTCATTTTTTTGGATTTAGTTTTAGATTCACACCAAAATCAAGCAGGAAGTACAGAGAATTCCTATGTGCACTTTTCCCCCACACATGCACAAACTTCCCCCTCTTTCAACATCCCGGCCAGAGTGGTCCACTTTTACAGTCGACAAACCTACACGGACACATCATAACCACCCAAAATCCATGGTTTTCAGTAGGGTTCACTCTTGGCATTATACTTGAATGTTTGGAAAAAGCATAATGACATGTATTTATCAGTACAACATCATACAAAATAGTTTAACTGCCCTAAGAATCCTCTGTGCTCTACCTGTTTATCGCTTCCTTTCCTCTAACCCCTGAAAACCAATCTTTTTACTGTAACCATAGTTTGCCTTTTCCAGAATACCGTACATTGGAATTATACAGTATGTAGCCTTTTCAGATTGGCTTATTTCATTTGGTAATATGCATTTAAGTTTCCTTCATGGTCTGATAGATCACTTCATTTTTAGTGCTGAATAATATTCCATTACCTGGATATACCCCAGTTTATTTATCCATCACCTACTACTGAAGGACTTCTTGGCTGCTTCTAAGATTTGGCAACTATGAAGAAAGCTGCTATAAACATCAAAAGGTTTCCATAACACATAAGGAACTTTGACAACTCAGTAAGAAAGAATGCTCAATGGTAAACAGGAAAAGGACATGAACAGCTGATTCACAGATAAATAAAAATTTCCAGTATGCATAGCACAAGATATTCATAGAAATTTCATTTATAATCAAAAAGATGAAAACTAAATGTATAGCAATAAGAATTTTTTTCTCACCAGACTGGCAAACATTTATAATATCTCCAGTATTGGCAAGAGTGTGGTGAAATGGGCACTTTCATAAACGAGGTGTGATCAAACAATATGGTGAATGTTTAAATTAAAAACATGTATTACAGTAAAAGACACATTGCCACTAATCCCCCTCAAAATACTCCCCTTTCTTTCAAACACACTTATCCCACTTTCTGAAGCAGTTCTGGAAGTCCTCTTTCGTGAGTGTCTTTAGTTGCACTGTCACGGCTGTCTTGATGTCCTGAAGCATTCTGATTTTAGGGAAGAGCTAGAAGTCGCACGGTGCCAGATCCCATGAATAAGGTGGATGAGGACAGACCATAATGTTTTTATTTGACAGAAACTGCTGTCCCAGAAACAATGTGTGATACAGAGCGTTGTCATGATGGAGGATGATTTATGGCATACTTCCACATGTATACTAAGACACAGGTAAAAAAATATGTCATTGCAGAACTTTTTTTTAATGTTCTGCTATACTTTAGATGTCTTTTAATCTACTTTGTTGGAGAATAATTTACATATAAGGTATACATTTAAATCAGTTTTGACAGATGCATGCCTGTGAAGTCACCTCTACAATCAAGAAACAGAACTTTCCATCACCTGAAAGTTTCCTCAGTCCCTGTGCAAACTACCGCTCCCTTCATTCCCAGCCTCAGGCAATGAGTGATTGGCTTTGTCACTATAATTTAGTTTGCATTCTCTAGAATTTTATATTAATGAAATCATACAGTATGTATTCTTTTGTGTCTGGCTTCTTTCATTCAGCGTAATGACTTTGAGATTCATCCATACTGTTGCATTTTTATAAGTGAGTGGTGTTCTACTACATGGAATATACCATATTTGTTTATCCGTTCAGCTGCTGATGGACATTGAGTTGATTCCAGTTTCAGTACAGTGAATCAAACTGCTATGAATACTCATGTAAAAGTGTTTGTGTGGACATATTTTCATGTCTATTGAGTAAATACCTAGTGGAATGACTGGGTAATATGGTTAAGTGTATGTTTACCTTTCTAAAAAATTGCAAAACAGGTTTCCAATGTGGTTGTATCACAGTGCATGAGAATTTTAGATGCTCCACATCTTTTCAACACCAGGAATTGGTAATCTTCTTAATGTTAGTTATTCTCACTCGTATATAATGTTTCTCATGGTTTTAATTAGGATTTCCCTAATGATTAATGATGTTGAACATATTTTCATCTAATAATTGGCCATTCATGTATCTTCTTTAGTGAATTGCCCCAATGTTAATACTGAAGCAAAACATTCAAAACAATGCAAAAATCCACCAACAGGCGAAATGTTCAATAAGCACTTGCAAATCCATATAACAGAATACCATGTAGATATTAAGAAACATTAGAGATTTACATAACCTGAATGGAATGTTGGCCAAGATAACAAATGCATAAAAGAAACTGCAAAACAGTTATTCTCAGGAACATTTTAGATCTTGATTCTTGGTCTATGTTGTCAGTTTGGCTCAAATAGACTCTTATAAAAATTCTCAAAAAAAAAAGGAATACACACACACACACACACACACACACACACACACACACACACACACACACCAGGGGTGCCAAAAATTTTATACACATGACTTGTATTTATCTTTTGTTATCAGTATATATTGAGTATTGTAATTTTAATAGTATTTTTCCTTTCTTGAAATGTGATACATTTTTTGGCATCCTCTGTGTGTGTGTGTGTGTGTGTGTATATATATATATATATATATATATATATATATACATATATATATATTTCTAAGTTTAAAAATAAAATAAAATTGTAGAACAGAATGTATATGATCTTATTTTTGTAAAAAAATAACATTAATAATATATGTTGGTAGTTGCAGAAGCATTCATAAAATGTTATCACTATTCAACTCCTAGGGAAACAATTTATGGAGAACTTTCACTAGCTAAGTTACATATTTCTGCAATATTGCTTAATTGTAATTGTGTGTATAATCAGCACAAAAAAAGAGACAAAAAGCAAAAAAGTGAAGACATAAAAAATAAACAAAATGGGAGAGAAAACAAAATATTTTAGAGAAAAAAAACATAGAAAATACCTCAAATATAAAAAGATATTTTGACACCATTAAGAATGAATAGGCAAATAATTCTTTATGTTACATAAGTCTCTAAAATAACTGGTCTTCTGTACTCA
The DNA here is from genome assembly GCF_964194185.1 of Rhinolophus hipposideros. Taxonomy (NCBI): domain Eukaryota; kingdom Metazoa; phylum Chordata; class Mammalia; order Chiroptera; family Rhinolophidae; genus Rhinolophus; species Rhinolophus hipposideros. The sequence goes on along the minus strand of NC_138064.1, from coordinate 53,690,613 downwards.
GATCTCTTCTAAGGCCTTTATTTCAAGTGACACAGGAACTATGTTTAAGGGTCTTTCCATCCCATAAATCTTATTACAAATCTATGAAGAGAAGTCTAAATTTCACTACTAATGTCATCTCGCAGTGATAATAAATTAGGAAATTTTTGTTCAATGAAGCAAAAACTTTTAAAGTGAATTCATTTGACATCAGTCAAGAGAGTTTACTTTTATTATCTAAGAAGACATCCAGAAAGAACTTCTAGAGGACATGTAAGTCAAAATCAATGAATGAGTTGAACACTTAACAGCATAAACTTTGGAAACTGGATTTAATTCCCGACTCCACTACTTACTACCCAAGCGACATTGGGCAAGGTAACTTACCTTCTCAGGGCTTCAGTTTCCTCATCTGAAACATCTATATCTCTATATCAAGCGTTTCCAAAGATTAAATGAAATGTATGTATAGTGCTTAGTGCACTTCCTGGCAGGTAGTAAGTGCTATTAAAAGTGGACAACTGTTCTTATCAGCAGCATCATTGTCATCATCTATATGTATTGTACAGTCACACCCCCTATTAAAACCTTAATCCAGATTTGAAAACAAGAAAAATACATGAGTATTTTAAGGATAGAAAAAAAAAAACACGATTCTAAATACTCTATACTTAAAAAGGACATCTACAGCCAATATTTTGCCTGTTTGTGAAAGACCACAGTAGGCTGGATGGGAGTGAGGGGTCACTACAGGGGAAAAACAGTTGGAAAGGGCATCCATTATAATTTGTTGAGATACATTGAGCAGCTTGTATATCACTCTATCTTATTTGGACTGTATGATGGAAACCTGTTATGATAGGCACAGCTGAACAACCATGTAAACAAGTACAATTATAATGAAGCTGCCATCAACACTATACTTGCCAGAACTGCTTCTAGGACTTTCCTGGTATTGGGCTCTAAGGTTTACAGGTCACAAATAAACTTGAGCAGCACCAAAGTGGAGGTAACTGACAGGTGCACACACAAGTGGCTCATTTGTGTGACAGCAATCATAGCATCTGGATTCCCACCACACAAGCTAACTACTGAGGCATTAAAAATTTTTTTTAAAAAAAGCGCCAGGTCAAAAAAACAAGCTGATCAAACATCAGTAGCAAACAGACCATGTGATATACACCGAAAGAATTATTTAATTTGTTATTTTACAGAGAATCTGACTACCAGAACTTAGAAGTTAGAAAGCAGAAAATGGACATCTCTTCAAAACATGCTCTCTTAATTTACTGAAGCTTTATTTAGAGTAGTTAGCAGGATGTTTTCATTCTAGAACAGGTTAGAAGTCTTGAAAAAAGCTCTATTCCTAATTGTATATAGCTTGGCAGGTAATTTTAGGAGTTTAGGGTACTTGGAAAATTAGTATACACTGGAAGACATTCCAGGAAAATTAAAATTTTTGAGTTATAAAAAGGTAGTATGGAAGTGATGCTAACGTTATAAGGCAATTACACCATCTAGAGACAACCAGAAAACAAGTTAAATGGATAATAATTTATAATAACTTATTATTCACCATCTGTTGACACCCAATTTCTTCAGAACTGCCTTTCCACTCTAAGAATTCGATTATTACTGTGGAATTTGCAATCAGACAGGTTTTGGAAATGCTAGCTGTTACCATTTTAATGAAAACTTGAGAAATTTACAGTATGAATGATGCAAAAAAGAACAGAAGAAGGCTTTTGAGTTATGGGTAAAGCATGCCACAACCAAAGTATAAATCAGTGCTAATCCCAAATCCCTCTGCTTTTCTGCAATTTCCAGCTTCTTTTGCAGTTAGGTTGGGGCCAAATGCCTGAAATCCAGCCAATGAAACATAAGCAGAAGCAATATAAGTCAATTCCAGGCCTAACCCTCAAAAATGTCCCATGAAATCCTCTAGGCCTCTATTCTGCTGCAGTGACTTTAGAGGCTTGCACAATGTTTCAAATTGTGAAGCTTTATGTGCCCGAACAATGTTTTCACTGTTTGTATTGTCAATGAAAAAACATCCAGCCTAAGAAAAAGCTTGTAAGAGTTTATTTGAGCCAAACTGACAACAATTGCCAGGAAGCAAAAATCTCAATGGATTGAGAAGATGCTCCCAAAAATGGCATATAACTTATTTTATATGTAGAATCAAAGGAGGATGGTTACATGAAATCCATTGGTTGTAGATTAAGGGGGTGGGAGAAAACAAAGCAGGGAAATTTCTGGGATTGGATGAAAGTAAATTGGAGACAGTTACTTCTTCTACATAGGTGGGTACAGGATCGTTAATAGTTCACTTTTTACAGCACATAGAGATGGTAATCTGGGGACAAGAATAATAATGAGGGATTCTGTAGTTTCCTGCTCTGGTCCGGAAAGGGATGACTGACATTCCAAGATGTTATCCCAGATGATGCAAAAAGACAACAGACAGGCTCATTTAAGGTCAAGATTGACTTTACCAAGGAAGCTTCACGCTAAAGATGTGACTTCCCGCCATGGCCCATCTTAGTTAGGAATTTTTATGTTCACACCATCCTATGTGGTTATTTTCAGGCTCCTGAGCTTGTCAGGTTTAACATGTGGCCCCTTTACCATCAACAGTACAAACCACTGAGACTGGGGGCTAATTTGCACCACGGCACAGCCTGGCCTATCCTGACCAACAAAGATGCCAAGCACTGGAGGAAAAGAAATGGTAGCCTCTATGCAATTTCACAGCATCAAAACCAACACCTGGGAAGTCCATTTCACGGGGAGACTCTTTTACTGTCCCTTTGGCAGCAGTCCTCCAACTGAGATATGAGAAGACCTTCCCAAGAGATATTGAATCATTTTAAAGAAGTCAATATACAGGTATTCAACTTCCATACATATTCTTTCCTAAAATCAATCAGGCTATAAATAAATCTTTCACAGCAAGCATTCTCCACTAGACAAAAGGGAAGCAAATTCCTCACACATCCCAGATCTTACTCTCACTTTAGTTCGTATAAAATTTACTTAAGTGATAAAAAACTTTTCAATATTAACTTGATGTATGCAATGGATTGTTTTTCAAGTCATTTAGGAAATAGAACACTGCTATCAATTAGTATGTGAAAGGGTGGAAAACAGTACCAATTTATAGACTTTATAAATCAATTTATATTAGGTTGGTGCAAAAGTAATTGTGGTTTAAAATGTTTAAAAAAATGGCAAAAACCACAAGTACTTTTGCACCAACCTAATAGTTACAGAATTCATAACCAAGAGTCAGCAAGCCAAAGGAAACAATTCCTTCAGTGTTCAGGCATCTTTAACGGGCCATCCTGAAGCAACTACTCAAAGGATCAGACATGGTTGGACCAGGAACTGATGAAGTAAACAGTAGTTATGAATTCCTAAATATGAGTGCTCACAAACGCAAGAGGCCCCTTGAATGTCTGTGTTGGCAATATGGCTCTCCAATGGGAGAAAACTGACTAAAGGCAAGTCCTCTGCGCAATTTAGAAAAAGGCATCCCTTCCATGGGACAACTGAAAAAACAGCACCCACTCTAGGTTGATGAAATACTGTCATAGGTACTTGAGGTGGAATTAAAAGTATCACAGCAAGGAAGAAAACGTGGTGTGCGTCAGGGGGTGCAACGTTAAACTGAATGCAATCAGGCTCTTTCAACCCAAAATAAATTGTGGGCCCTATTTTGCAGAATACTGCAGATACTTAAGTAGGCGAAACAGAAGGGAAGGGAAGAGAAGCCTGGAAGAAGTGTGTGAGGTGGATACATATATTTCATGATTTTATTTGTTTTTTAAAGATTCCAAGGGTAATTCTGAAGAACAGGGGAGATGCCTAGAGAGAATTTAAGATGCTTTCTGTGTGAAAGACTGTGGAACCCTTCCAGAGACTTCACTTCAAGAAGTAAAGACAAAAAATTATTCTTTAAGGCTTTAAGAGTTTTGGGAAATGGAGAGGGGGAAATGAGGAGCATGTTTCCAAGGACAGAGGCAGGCCATGTCCATGTTCCAAACTCTTTAAAACTTTTAATACATGCCAATTGTTCACCAGAAAGTCATATTAATATATACTGGTGGAAGGCCAGTTGGTTCAGTGGTTGGAGCACAGTGCTCATAACGCCAAGGTCACCTGTTAGAGTCCCACATGGGCCAGTGAGCTGCACCCTCCACAACTAGACTGAAGACAATGACTTGACCTGGCGCTGAGCTGTACCCCCCCCCCACAACTAGGTTGAAAACAAAGACTTGACATGGAGCTGACGGGTCCTGGAAAAACACACACTGTCCCCCAATATTCCCCAATTAAAAAAAATAAAAAAACAAAAGTGTGTGTGTGTGTGTGTGTGTGTGTGTGTGTGTGTGTATAAATAAATTATTCTTTAAGGCTTTTAGAGTTTTGGGAAATAGAGAGGGAAAAACGAGGAGAATGTTTCCAAGAACAGAGGAACAGAGGCCGGCCAGTGTATGTATGTATATACACACACACACACACACACACACACACACACATATATGCATGCCAGTATATGCATATATACATATACATATATATACACACACACATATATATGTGTGTGTGTGTATATACTGGCACCAGCAGCATATGAAAATGGTATTCTCCACCAACTTTTATAACCCTGAATATGATCTCTTAGTTTTGTAGGGTATTGTTTGTTGCAAATTTGGAAGTTAAAAGTTTGCATGTCGGGGCCGGCCCGGTGGCTCAGGCAGTTAGAGCTCCATGCTCCTAACTCCGAAGGCTGCCAGTTCGATTCCCACATGGGCCAGTGGGCTCTCAACCACAAGGTTGCCGGTTCAATTCCTCGAGTCCCGCAAGGGATGGTGGGCAGCGCCCCTGCAACTAAGATTGAACATAGCACCTAGAGCTGAGATGCCGCTGAACTCCCAGATGGCTCAGTCGGTTAGAGCGTGTCCTCTCAACCACAAGGTTGCCCGTTCGATTCCTGGAGTCCTGCAAGGAATGGTGGGTGCGCCCCCTGCAACTAGCAATGGCAACTGGACCTGGAGCTGAGCTGCGCCCTCAACAACTAAGACTGAAAGGACAACAACTTGACTTGGAAAAAAGTCCTGGAAGTACGCACTGTTCGCCAATAAAGTCCTGTTCTCCTTCCCCAATAAAATCTTTTAAAAAAAAAGTTTGCATGTCACCTCCACTTTATTTTCCATTTATTTAATATCTTCTGAAATTAAACGTTGTTTTTCATAACTGCTTTATTTCATATCTTCTTATAAATTACCTGTTCTTACCGGTATTGTTGGCCCATATTTTTACGGGCACATTTTTCTTTTTCTTATTGGTTTGTATGGATTCTTTATGTAGTATAAACATTAACCTTTTATAAGTAATATTTAGTAAAGGTGATACGGAAGAGCTCCCTCACTTTAGAAGTCTCCTTTTCCCTAGTTTCTTAGCTCCCTCGTCCCTGGTCCTAATCACTGTTTAAATCAGTTTCTTAATCTTAAACAAAAGATTGTTCCTAACCTGAATCATAGAATGTCTCCTGCCCCCTGCTTCAGATAATTACACAGAAGCTTCCAATTTAAGCTTGATGATCGTAATCACTGTGGCAAAGCATTCTTTCCAGGCCATTCCGGGCCCAACTCCTGGGTAACAATGCCACCTGAATAACTAGTTAAAACCAAAGGAAAAGGTCATAGGCCCCATAAAGCAAATGGACTTTCACCCTGCATCAGTAGCCTTGAGTCCTGCTCCTTGGGCCAGCGCTTTTAGTCTATTAACCAAATCTATCTCTCCTCATCTAGGGGCCATCATACATCCTTACCAAAGAGGTCAACAGGGTCTTCCAGGTGGATCCCGAGACCTCCTTCCTCTCAGCTAAGATCAGATAGGGCAATAGCTCCGTGAATCCCTGATAGGTAGGGACAACGACCACATTCAGCAGGAAGCAGATACAGAACAAGAGACCTCCTGTCCCTTAACTTTCCATAGAGATTTACGGGGATCATGTTTCTCAGGGGGAAACGAGGCAGGCAGTTAGAGATAGGAAAGGGGTCTCCAAACATTCCTGCATGTTTACATGGCCTACGGAGAGTGACCGCCCAGAGACCTCCCAGAAACCTCCCCCTACATCCAAATTTTTCCATTATCTACCATAACCATTAACCACTATGAAGACACAAACTACCTAACTAGATTAGACAAGTCATTCACATCTGCACAGTAAAGACCACAACGACCTTCATCTCACCTTGGCCTCTTTATACCATCATTATAATATCATGCATATGCTCAGAAGTTCATTAATATCATTATAACAGACTGAATTCTGGGACGGAACATGCGCAGTCTGAAAAGATGAGGTAATGGTCTCCTGTCAGTCACAAGTGCCAGCAAGAGACCCCACACCCAGAGAGGAGTAGCCCAATCTAGAAGAAAAGGAAATAAAAATTCGAAGTACTCGCCAGTCGTCACCTTTTGAGCCACGCTTTTGCGCAGGCCTACTCCTATCCTTTGGAGTGTACTTTTGCTTTTAATAAACTGCTCTTTCCCCACTGCCTTTTGGTTTCCCGCTCAATTCTTTATTCGGGATACCAAATCCTGGATACCATACTGAGAAGAGTTTGTTCTCCAGTAACAAAAGTACTTTTCCCCTATCTGCTATTTGCTTTTTGAATTGTTTTCGAATTTCACTTTCAAAAAATCAATTGTTGTACTTTCTGCCTTTGGTATTTTTCCAGAGTTCCTCAAGACTACCCAGACTTTTAGTGATTTGCTAAAAGGATTCACAGGACTCAGCATATAAATGTATTCATAAGTAAACTAGGGATTATTATAGCAAAATGATATATGACAGGATCACCAAGGGAAAAAGACAGGCAGATTCTGGGAAAATCCATGAATAGACATCTTATGTCTTCTCCCTCCCAGGAGGCGCCACTCCAAGCATGCTTCTTTCTCTAATAACAAAAAATACGGTAACGTGAAATGTTTCTGCTCAGGGAAATCTATTACAGACTCAGAATCCAAGGTTTTGTTAACGGCTATTCACATATGCACTCTGATTTCCATGTACCAAAATCCCATATTCCCAGAAGAAAAGAAAGTGTTCATCATAAATCATATTTATTGTACAAACCATCTGGGCACCCTTTTAATTAGGAAGCAGTTCAAGTGTCAAGTTCTCAGATGCTAACCAAGGGCCAAACTTATTAGAGGGTCCTTCTAAATAACAGCCTGAAGCCTGCTATTTTAACCCTTTTCTGCACAGGTATCATGTTTTTCAAAGTCCAGATTATATAAAATATTCATGTATAGTTGGTTTTCCCATGAAAAAGCTTTTATTTTCCTCTTTAAAGATTTAAACTAACAGAGGTTTATTTTCTCTACTTAAATATCATGTTTCCCCAATAATAAGACCTAGCTGGACAACCAGCTCTAATGCATCTTTTGGAGCAAAAATTAATATAAGACCCGGTTTTATTTTACTATAAGACTCGGTCTTATATAAAATAACATAATATAATGTGATATAATATAATATAATATAATATAATATAATACTGGGTCTTATGTTAATTTTTGCTCCAAAAGACACATTAAAGCTGATTGTCCGGCTAGGTCTTATTTTCATGAAAAAAAAGTATTAGTAGTTGCTGTTTGGATAAGAGATTAATATTTTGTCTTGCTTCTTATTTTTCCAAACATTTCAGGTATTCTACAAAAAAAATCTGTATTGTTTTTATAACTGTAAAAATAGGAAGATACAAATTCTAGCTACATTAAAATTTTTATGTACTCATTTTGAAACAAAAATTTATGTCTGAAACACAATATTCATACTCTTACATTTTTCTTCATATCAAAGTATTCTGTCAGCAATTTTATTATTTTCAATGAAAACTTTTAAGTGTGAATTAATGCATTAATACCTGTGTTACACCTGAGTGAAGAATATTAGTCTACAAAGAAGTAAATATGTATAAAACATTTCACCGGTGCTTCATTACCATGGACAATGGATACATGCTTAGAATTAAAAGGATCATCAAGAGTTTGGCACTCAGACTCTTGAACAAATTGTTTCTAATACTGGATTTACCAATGAGAACATTGCTTAAGTAACAGTTAAGTGGTCTAATGTGTTCAGTGCATGCCTAACACTATCAATGCCAATTATCTCCTAAAGATGCATTTCCATTTCTACTATTGTCAGGCTTTATCATGAAACAATAGGACCACTATAAGGAAAACTGAAATGATCTAAAAAGTTTCAGGAAATAAATATTCAGTATGCTCTAAGTATACACACAAATATTTCTTAACGCAGAAATTAATTCATTCTCCTGTCCTAAAAAAAAGTTTCACATCAAAAATGTTTTTAATATCAAAATGGTGGCGTGAGGTGAGCCTCTGTAAAGCTCCCCTGGAATTTACAATTAATCGTACAACAATAACTCCACAAAAAACTCCCTGCACAGCAGACAGGCAAGACGAAGAGCCCCACTACTGAATTCACCTCCAGTTGGGCGAACTGCACGAGCAGGGGAAAAGGAAAGGGAGAAGTGCAAGGACAGAGCGGCACAGGGGCAGGACGCAGACCTAGCTCAAAGCTCCAAGCTCACAGCATCCCGGAACTACCGCAGCTGCAGGAGAGGGAAGGACTCAGACTACTAGGGCTCCGCTTACAGCCCACAGGGCTGAGGGGGCAGCATATAACACGGCTGAACCCAAGGCTCACAGCAGAGACCTCGGAACAAAGACTGAGGGAAGAAGGCTGAAAATGGTGGTTTAAGCCCTCACTGCCAAGCAGAGAACGGAAGCCTTAGGCACTTAGACTAGCCGCCCCCTCCCTACCCTCCCAGAGCTCGCCCCGCCCCCACCTGCCAAGTGCTAGAAGCAATAAAGTAGCAGTGTCAGATCAAAAGAACAGGATGTTTCCTGTTCTGAGAACTGTGGACAGCAGACACAGATTCTCAGCCCAACTAGTTCCGGCAAAGGGGAGGGAGCTGTGGAAGCAGGACTGGCTGTGGTGGTGGTCGCCACCATTGCTCTGGGCAACCTCTCACAACTCACCACGCCCCTGGCCCCACCTATCTGGGCGGATCCCTGCAGGAGTAAACAGAACTGCTGAAACATACGGGCTCTGAATGGGGTGCACAAAGAGCTTTGGAACTTCAAAAGCTCTCTGCAACCCCACAGGGACGAGGCGCCCTATGACCCAGGTGAAGTGTTAACAGAGGAGAAGCCCATCTCCCAGAGAATCTCCCCATTGTTTGAGAAGCTGGAAAAGTGCAGAGGAAACGTAGCACTACTGTGTCAGAGAGAAAAGAAAAGGCTGCAGTCAGACAGAATATAAACCATTCTACCAACAAGTACTGGAAAACAAAACAAAGACCTCTTCCTATCAACCTGTTGCAGAAGCTGCTCCTGTAGATGTCCAGGAAGAGAAATAATAAATCACTAATTGCCATGAATAACCAAGACAACAAGACAGCTCAGAAAGAAAGTGAAAAGTCTCCAGAAAAGGAACTTAAAGATATAGAAATATGTGACTTAAATGATAGAGAATTCAACATTGCAGTTCTGAAAAACCTCAAAGAGATGCAAGAAAACACAGAAAGGCAATTTAATGAACACAGAAACACAATCAAAGAACAACTTGAGCATTTTATGAAAGAGATTGAAATTTTAAAAAAGAACCAAATGGAATTTCTGGAGATTAAGAACTCAATAGAAGAAATTAAGAATGAGATAACCAGCTTAGGTAGTAGAGTTGACTAGATGAAGGAAAGAATCAGTGACATCGAAGATAGACACCTGGAAATTACACAGATGAAAGAAGAAAGAGACTTGAGATTTAAAAGAAATGAAAGAACTCTACAAGAACTTTCTGACTCCATCAGAAAGAGCAATATAAGAATAATGGGCATACCAGAAGGAGAAGAAAGAGAGAAGGGAACAGAGAATATACTCAAAGAAATTGTTAATGATAACTTCCCAAAATTGTGGACAGAACTGGATCCTCGAATCCAAGAAGCAAATAGAACACCTAATTACCTCAATCACAACAGGCCTTCTCCAAGGCACATTGTATTGAAGCTGTCTAAAATTAACACCAAACAAAGAATCCTCAAGGCAGCCAGGGAAAAGAAGACGGTAACCTACAAAGGAAAGCCCATTAGATTATCATCAGATTTTTCAGCAGAAATGCTACAAGCCAGGAGGGAGTGGAACCAAATATTCAAACTATTGAAAGAGAGAAATCATGAGCGAAGAATAATATATCCAGCAAAGATATCCTTTAGATATGAAGGAGGAATAAAGACCTTTCCAGACATACAGAATCTGAGGGAATTTTCTAATACACGACCTGCACTACAAGAAATACTAAAGGAGGCTATTCGACCACCATCAACAGGGACAATTTGTGGCAACTGAAACATAAAAAGGGGGAGTGTAAAGGCCTGAACTGGAATATGGGAATGCAGAAAGTAAGCGTGCTGAAGAAAATGAAATACTCTAAATATCAAACTTTCTTTTACATAATCTTAAGGGTAACTACTCAAAAAAATCCAGAACTAATATATATACTGTAATAAAAGAAGAAACAGAGGGAAACATCATAGAATACCACCACACAGAAATAACAGACAACAACAGAAAGGCAAAGAAACAATGAAGTCACAGCCTTACCAGAAAATTAAAGATAGAATGACAGGAAATCCTCACGTATCAATAATCACCCTAAATGTAAATGGACTGAACTCACCAATAAAAAGGCACAGAGTAGCAGATTGGATCAGAAAACAAAACCCAACCATATGCTGTCTCGAAGAGACACATCTCAGCTACAAGAACAAGCATAGACTCAAAGTGAAAGGGTAGAAATTGACACTCCAAGCAAATGGTACCCAGAGAAAATCAGGTGTAGCCATAATGATATCAGATGAAACAGACATCAGGGTGAAAAAGATAATAAGAGACAAAGATGGACATTTCATAATGGTAAAGGGGACTATACAACAAGAAGAAATAACAGTCATCAATATTTATGCCCCTAACCAGGGAGCACCTAAAAATACCAAGCAACTACTAACAAAACTAAAGGGAGAAATTGACCAAAACACGCTTATACTAGGGGACTTAAATACATCATTGACAGCTATGGATAGATCATCCAAACAGAAAATAAATAACGAAATAGCAGCTCTAAATGACACATTAGATGAAATGGACATCATTGACATATATAGAGCACTTCATCCTAAAACATCAGACTATACATTCTTTTCTAGTGTACATGGAACATTCTCAAGGAAAGACCATATATTGGGGCATAAAAGCAGCCTCAGCAAATTTAAGAAGATTGAAATCATACCAAGCATATTCTCTGATCACAAGGCTTTGAAATTGGTTATCAACTGCAAAAAGAAAGCAGGAAGAAACACAAATACATGGAGATTAAACCACATACTTTTAAAGAACAACTGGGTCAAAGAAGAAATTAGAGGAGAGATCAAGAGATATATAGAAACAAATGACAATGAAAATACATCATACCAAAATTTTTGGGATGCGGCGAAAGCAGTTTTAAAAAAAAATTTATATCATTACAGGCCTATCTCAAGAAACAAGAAAAATCCCAAATAAATAAGCTCATGTTACACCTCAAATAAATAAATAAATAAATAAATAAATAAATAAATAAATAAGCTCATGTTACACCTCAAAGAACTAGAATAAGAAGAACAAGTGAAACCCAAGGTCAGCAGAAGAAAGGAAATAACAAAAATCAGAGCAGAGCTCAATGAAATAGAGAACAAAAAGACAATAGAAAAAATTAATCTGACAAAGAGCTGGTTCTTTGAAAAAATGAATAAAATCGACAAACCCTTGGCTAGACTCACTAAGATAAAAGAGAGAAGACACTAATTAACAAAATCAGAAATGAGAAAGGGGAAGTTTCACGGACACCACAGAAATACAAAGGATCATCCAAGAATACTATGAAGGACTATATTCCACCAAATTCAATAACTTAGAAAAAATGGAAAGTTCTTAGACACATATAGCCTTCCAACGCTGAACCACGAAGAACTGGAAAATCTAAACAGACCAATCACCAGTAAAGAAATTGAATCAGTCATCAAAAACCTTAACAAAAGCAAAAGTCCGGGACCAGATGGCTTCACTAGTGAATTCTACCAAACCTTCAAGGAGGATCTAATACCAATCCTGCTAAAACTCTTCCAAAAAATTAAAGAAGAGTCAGTACTCCCTAACTCATTATGAAGCCAACATTACCCTGATACCAAAACCTGGTAAGGACAACACAAAAAAAGAAAACTACAGACCTATATCTCTGATGAATACAGATGCAAAAATCCTAAACAAAATTTTAGCAAATCGAATACAACGATGCATTAAAAAAATTATTCATCATGACCAAGTGGGGTTCATCCCTGGGGCACAAGGATGGTTCAACATCCGCAAATCCATCAATGTGATACATCACATAAACAAAATAAAGGACACAAATCATATGATTCTATCAATTGATGCAGAAAAAGCATTTGACAAGGTACAACATCCATTTATGATTAAAACACTTAATAAAATAAAAATAGAAGGAAAACACCTTAACATAATAAAGGCCATCTATGACAAGCCCACAGCTAATCTCATAATTAATGGTGAAAAACTGAAGCCCTTTTCTCTATGTTCAGGAACACGACAGGGCTGTCCCCTACCACCTCTGCTTTTCAACATAGTGTTGGAAGTCCTTGCCGGAGCCATGAGGCAAGAGAAAGAAATAAAAGGCATCCAAATTGGGAATGGAGAAGTTAAAATATCACTCTTTGCAGATGACATGATGCAATATATAGAAAACCCTGAAGACTCCACCAAAAAGCTGTTAGAAACAATCAACGAATACAGTAAAGTTGCTGGCTACAAAATCAACATACAAAAGTCCATTGTATTCCTATATACTAACAATGAAATCTCAGAAAAAGAAATACAAAAAACAACTCCCTTTGTAATTGCAGCAAAAAGAATAAAATACCTAGGAATAAACGTAACCAAGGATGTGAGGGACCTATATGCTGAAAACTGTAAGACATTTTTGAAAGAAATTGTAGATGACACAAAGAAATGGAAAGACATTCCGTGCTCATGGATTGGAAGAATCAACATAGTTAAAACAGCCATATTACCCAAAGCAATATACAGATTTAATGCAGTCCCCATCAAAATCCCAATGGCATTTTTTAAAGAAATAGAACAAAAAATCATCAGATTTGTCTGGAACCACAAAAGACCCCGAATAGCCAAAGCAATCTTAAGGAAAAAGGACAATGCTGGAGGTATCACACTGCCTGACTTTAGCTTGTACTACAGGGCTACAATAATCAAAACAGCACGGTATTGGCGGAAAAACAGACACATAGACCAATGGAATAGAATTGAGAACCCAGAAATAAAACCACATAAATATGGACAGATAATTTTTGACAAAGAAGCTAAAAACATACAACAGAGGAAAAGCAGCCTCTTCAATAAATGGTGCTGGCAGAATTGGATAGCTACGTGCAAAAGAATGAAACTGGACGGCTATCTGTCACCATGTACCAAAATTAATTCAAAATGGATCAAAGACTTAAGCATAAGACCTGACACAATAAACTGCATAGAAGAAAACATAGGTACTAAACTTATGGATCTTGGGTTCAAAGAACATTTTATGAATTTGACTCCAAAGGCAATGGAAGTAAAAGCTAAAATAAACAAATGGGACTATATGAAACTTAAAAGATTCTGCACAGCAAAAGAAACCATCGACAAAATAAAGAGGCAACCGACTGAATGGGAGAAGATTTTTGCAAACAGTTCCTCCAATAAGCGTCTAATATTCAAAATATAAAAGGAACTCATGAAACTCAACAACAACAAAACAAACAACCCAATTGAAAAATGGGCAGAGGACCTGAAGAGACATTTCTCCAAAGAGGACATACAAATGGCAAATAGACATATGAAAAAATGCTCAACATCACTAATCATCAGAGAAATGCAAATAAAAACCACAATGAGATATCACCTCTCCCCAGACAGAATGGCTATCATCAACAAGACAAATAGCAACAAGTGTTGGAGAGGCTATGGAGAAAAAGGAACCCTCATACACTGTTGGTGGGAATGCAGACTGGTGCAGCCGCTATGGAAGGCAGTGTGGAGGTCCCTCAAAAAATTACAAATAGAATTACCATATGACCCAGCAATCCCTCTCCTGGGTATCTACTGCAAAAATCTGAAAACATTTATCCATAAAGACACGTGTGCTCCAGTGTTCATTGCAGCTTTGTTTACAGTGGCCAAGACGTGGAAACAACCAAAATGTCCTTCGATAGATGAATGGATAAAGTTGTGTTATATATGCACAATGGAATACTATTTGGCGGTAAGAAAAGATGATATAGGAACATTTGTGACAACATGGATGTATGTTGAGAATATAATGCTAAGCGAAATAAGTCAGACAGAAAAAGCAGAGAACCCTATGATTTCACTGATATGTGGTATATAAACCAAAAACAACAAAAGAACAAGACAAACAAATGAGAAACAAAAACTCATAGACACAGACAATAGTTTAGTGGTTACCAGAGGATAAGGGGGGTGGGAAGTGGTAGATGAGTGTAAAGGGGATCAAATATATGGTGATGGAAGTAGAACTGACTCTGGGTGGTGAACAGACAATAGGATTTATAGATGATGTGGTACAGAGTTGTACACCTGAAATTATGTAATTTCATTAACAATTGTCACCCCAATAAATAAATTTTAAAAAAAAAGTTCATGACACTCTTCAGAAATTCTATATCTTACTAATAAAAATTTTGCCTAAGTTGAATAATTTACCCATCTGTTTAAATACATCGGTTTCTACCGGTTTTCTCAGACATCTTCAAAACTAAACGAGAATATTTAGTCATTCATAAATTGGACCTAGAAAACATTATGCTAAGTGAAATAAGTCAGAATGAGAAAGACAAATACCATATGATCTCACATATGTAAAATCTAAAGAACAGAATAAACGAGCAAACAAAAAAGAAATGGACTCAGAGATGCGGAGAAAAAAACTGATGGTTACCGGATGATGGGAGGGGTTTGGGGATCTGGGTGAGAAAGGTGAAGGGATTAGGAAATACAAATTGGTAGTCAAAAAATAGTCACGGGGATGTGAAATACATTTGGGAAATATAATCAACAAGGTTGTAAAGATCATGTAAGGTGACAGATGGGCAGTGGACTTCTCAGGGGGATCACTACATAGATTGTGTAGATGCCTGACCATTGTGCTGTACACCTGAAGCTGAAGTAGAATAATATTGCATGTCAACTATAATTTAATATATATGTATAGTCACAGGATGTAAAGTACAGCACAGAGAATATAGTCAGTGGTATAGTAACAGCTATATATGGTGTCAGAGGGGTAGTAGACGGGGCGGTGGGGGTTATCACTTTGTGAGGGGAGTAAATGTCTAATCATTATGTTGGTTTGTATACCTGAAACTAGTATAATAATAAAAAACATAAAAATAAATACATAAATTGCTCTTAAAAATGTTTTTAGTATTTATGTTTATTTGTAATATTTCAAAGTAAACAGGTATCTAGATCAGAGATCAGTTATTCTTACTTATATCAAGAAATGCACCATTTCCCACATCTAATTTGCCACAGGCATTGTAATGAGATCCAACTGTTCAACCTACACATACAGGAAAGGACCCCAAAATTATGACTCTGGAAGTCTGTATAAGATAGCTGCCTGGCTGCCACCTTCCCTGAAAAAGGAAGAAAAAGTTAATCTCCCTAAGGTAAGCAA
This sequence comes from Rhinolophus hipposideros, assembly GCF_964194185.1. Classification (NCBI taxonomy): domain Eukaryota; kingdom Metazoa; phylum Chordata; class Mammalia; order Chiroptera; family Rhinolophidae; genus Rhinolophus; species Rhinolophus hipposideros. Next base: position 53,674,724 of record NC_138064.1, on the reverse strand, counting down.
ATTCTCCTTGGGAAGAAAAGGGAAAGGTCTCTGGGTTCTTACCCTCTGGAATATCTCCAGGGGGAAGATAAACTTCACTGGTTTTACGACCTAACTCTGTGGAAATATCTCCAAGGCTCTGAGTTTTATACCCCTCTGAAATATAAACATAAACTTCCTGGGAGTTCCTTAACAATCTATTCAGTCATCTTTTAACTTCCAAGGCTTGTCCTTTAACCCAGGTTCTAGTTTCTAGTTTAGAAAACCCTGACCATGCAGAAACATGAAAATATTCACTTCTTGATGATAGATAGTAAAATTAACCAAAGTATTTATATTTGCAGCACTCGTTAATACTTGACAACTCCTACAAAACTGGATTTCAAACCCTTATTAGAAATCCCTGGGAATTCCTCAGAGATGCCCCAGAAGCCCATTTTCAGTAGGGCAATTAAAGTAGAGATACTGAGTTAGAGCTGGGCTCTAGGATCCCAATTCCTGCTTCAAACACAGCCCATCTGTACTCATATTTTGGACTTCAAAGTATGGTGTGTGTTTTTTTTTTTGAAGATAAGATTCTACAAAATATATATATATATATATATATATATATATATATATATATATATATATATTTATAATTATATGTATATAACTTATATACATATATATATATATATATATATATATATATATATATTTAAATCCAATGAAAAAAGAAACGCCAAAACATCTTAGTTAACTGTTAGCCAGTCTCATCAAGACACAGAGAGGAACCAAATGAATAAAATCAGAAATGAAAAAGGAAAAGCGACAACAGACACCACAGAAATACAAAACATTTTAAGAAAATACTACGAGCAACTATATGCCAACAAATTAGACAACTGGAAGAAATGGATAAATTCCTAGAAGCATATAATCTTCCAAGGCAGAATCAAGAAGAAACAGAAAAACTGAACAGACTGATTACTACCAATGAAATTGAATCAGTAAATCAAAAAGTTCCAAACAAACAAAAGTCCTGGACCAGATGGCTTCACAGGTGAATTTTACCAAACATTTTTTAAAAAGAAATATCACCTATTCTCCTCAAACTATTCCAAAAAAACCAGAAGAACGAAGGCCCCCAAACTCATTTTATGAGGCCACCATTACCCTGATTTCAAAACCAGACAAACACTTTACAAAAAAAACAAAAAAAAAAAAACTATAGGCTGGTATCCCTAATGAACATAGACACAAAAATCCTCAATAATGTATTAGCAAACCGAATTCAGCAATACATTAAAAAGATCATATACTATGATCAAGTGGGATTCATTCCTGTTATGTAAGGTTGGTTCAATATCCACATATCAATTAACATGATACACCACATTAACAAAATGAAAAATAAAAATCATATGGTCATATCAATAAATGCAGAAAAAACATTTGATGAAATCCAGCAGCCACTTCAAAAACTTCACTTCCTTAAAAATTATTTTTTCTCTTTTCTTTCCCCTTGATTCAAACTGGCCTTGAAAAAGTCTAATAGCACCATGGCTCACTTGCTTCTGTTCTTTCCTTATCCTTCCACCTTTGTGACCCCTCTCTTACTCATTAAGCCCTTAGGTTACTCTCAAACAGTCTTAGCAACAAAGCCTCAGGTCTACTGACCACAGAAACAGAGTTTCTGTCAAACTAAAGGTAACACCTCGACAACAGTTGTGTTTTGATTCCAGACCCTGAAGGTTTTTGGAGCCGACCAGCCACATCCCCTCGAGACCAGGAAGAATGATGCCACGACTGACATCAGGACCTGATGGAATGATCAACTGCCTCCTACCCTTGCCCTGACCAACCAGTAGAGCCCACCACACCAACTCCCTTACCACCAGGACTAATAATCTTTCCCCTATATAACCTATCCCCTAGGGGTCATGGGGAGCCAGGTCTTTAAGCACAAGACCACCTGTGTCTCCGGCTTGGAACCATTTCCTTAAATAAAGCTTTACTTTTTTTGCTGCAAATCCCTGGTATCTCGTTTGGCTTTGATGCGTACAGGCAAAACAAAACGCTTTTTGTTTAACAGATGCAAGAAGACTGAGTTCTGATCCCACTTCTACTTGCAATGTGAATTAAGGCAAGTCACTTAACTTCTCTAGGCCAGTTTCTCACCTGAGAAGTGGGCTATTCTCAGAAGTAATCCAAGTGGAATATGGAGTTGTGATATTCAGGAATAGAGTGAAGAAATAAAATAGAGTCACTATAGTCAAGCTGCTAAATTACTGAAATCAAATACGTTGAAGTATGAGGAAACTATTCTATTCAGATAACCGTCTGATTATTCCCTGAAGGGCTAAGGAAAGAATGTTCAGACCACCTAACATCCATTATCAAGATCACCAGTCATCTAGAGGATTACTATCTCGAACCAATTCAGAGGCTAAGAATTCAGGGTTAATTCTTCTCAAAAATGTACTTCTCAAAAATGTACTTTAACCTGAAGTGGGTTGCAGTGCGGTGATATTTCTGTGTTTGGAGACCGGGCCTTGGCAGTGAAAAATGGAAGTAGTTGTATACTCGAAACCATAAATAAGGGAATGTGAAGTAAACATCTATGCACCCAACTTGGAGCACCTAAATATATAAAACAGGTACTGACTGACATAAAGACAGAGATCAACAGTAACACTATCATAGTAGGGGACTTCAACACATGTCTGACAACAAGGGACAGGTCTTCCAGACAGAAAATCAATATGGAAACAACAGCCTTAAATGGTACATTGGACCACTTGGATTTAATCGACATTTTCAGAGCATTTCACCCCAATGCTGCAAAATACACGTTTTTCTCAAGCGCTTTGCAGGTGAATTTTACAAAACGTTCAAAAAAGAACTATCACCTATTCTCCTCAAGCTCTTCCAAAAAATCCAGAAGGAGGGAAGACTCCCAACACTTTTTACAAAGCCACTATCACCCTGATCCCAAAATCAGACAAAGACACCACAAAAAAAGAAAACTACAGGCCGATATCTCTAATGAACATAGATGAAAAATCCTCAACAAAATATTAGCGAACAGAATTCAGCAATATACTAAAACAATCGTACACGATGATCAAGTGGGATTCATCCCTGGTATGCAGGGGTGGTTCAACATCCGCAAATCAATTAATGCGATACACCACATTAACAAAATGAAAAATAAAAATCACATGATCATATCAATAGATGCAGAAAAAGCATTTGATAAAATACAGCAACCATTTATGATAAAAACCCTTAAGAAAGTGGGAATAGAGGGATCATACCTCAACATAATAAAGGCCATATATGACAAACCCAAGCTAACATCATACTCAAGTGAGGAAAAGCTAAAACCATTCCCCCTAAGATCAGGAACAAGGCAAAGTTTCCCACTCTCTCCACTTCTATTCAACATAGTGCTGGAAGTTCTAGCCACAGCAATCAAACAAGAAACAGAAATAAAAGGCATCCAAATTGGTAAGAAGGAAGTAAAATTGTCATGATATGCAGATGATATGATACTATATAGAGAGAACCCTAAAGACTCCACCAAGAAACTTTTACAGCTGATAGATGAATTTAGTAAAGTAGCAAGATACAAAATTAATATTCAGAAATCAGTTGCATTTGTATTTACCAATAATAAAACATCAGAAGGAGAAATTTAAAAAGCAATCCCATTTATAATTGCTCCAAAGACTATAAAATACCTGGGAATAAATTTAACCAAAGAAGTAAAAGATCTGTACTCAGAAAATTATAAGACACTGAAGAAAGAAATGAAAGAAGATATAAATAGATGGAAACACATACCATGTTCATGGATAGGAAGAATTAACATAGTTAAAATGTCCATACTGCCTAAGGCAATATACATATTCAACGCAATTCCTATCAAACTACCAATGACGATTTTCACAGAAATAGAACATATAATCCTAAAATTTATATGGTATCATAAAAGACCCGGGATAGCCTCAGCAATCTTGACAAATAAGAACAAAGTGGGAGGTATAACAATACCTGACATCAAATTATACTACAAGACTACAGTAATCAAAACAGCATGGTACTGACATGAAAACAGACACATAGATCAATGCAACAGAATAGAGAGTCCAGAAATAAATCCATGCCCATATGGCCATTTAATCTACGACAATAGAAGCAAGAATGTACGGTGGGGTAAAGACAGTCTATTCAATAAATGGTGCTGGGAAACCTGGACAGACACGTGCAAAAAATGAAGCTGGACCACCTCATTACACCATATACAAAAATAAATTCAAAATGGCTTAAAGACTTAAATGTAAGATCTGAAACCATAAAATACCTAGAAGAAAATATAGGAAGAAACTTCACAGACATTACCCGGAGTAAGATTTTTACAGATATATCCCCTCGCGCTAGGGAAGTAAGAGAAAAAATAAACATGTGGGATTACATCAAACTAAAACGTTTTTTCACAGCAAAGGAATCCGTCAATAAAACAAAAACGGATCCTACTGAATGGGAAAAGACATTTGCCGATGATATATCTGATAAGGGGTTAATATCACAAATTTATAAAAAAACTCACTCAACGCAACTCCAAAAAACAAACAACCCAATTAAAAAATGGGCAGAGGACATGAAGAGACATTTTTCTAAAAAGGACATACAGATGGCAGACATATGAACAAATGCTCAACCTCACTAACCATCAGAGAAATGCAAATAAAAACCACAATGAGATACCACCTCACCCCAGTCAAAATCGCTATCATCAATAAATCAACAAACAACAAGTGCTGGCGTGGATGTGGAGAAAAGGGAATTGTGCTTGTGCTTGTGCACTGTTGGTGGGATTGCAGATTGGTGCAAACACCATGGAAAACAGTATGGAGGTATCTCAAAAATCTGAAAATGGAACTACCTATGATCCAGTAATTCCACTCCTAGGTATCTATCCGGAGAAATCCAAAACTCCAATTCAAAGATCTTTATGCACTCCTACGTTTATTGCAGCACTATACACAATAGCCAAGACATGGAAACAACCGAAATGCCCATCGGCAGATGACTGGATTAAGAAACTGTGGTATGTTTATACAATGGAGTATTACGCAGCCATAAAGAAGAAAGAAATCTTATCATTTGCAACAACATGGATGAACCTAGAGAACATTATGTTAAGTGAAATAAGTCAGACAGAGAAAGACAAATACCATATGATCTCACTTATATGCGGAATCTAAAGAAAAGAATAAGTGAATGAACTAATCAGAAACAGTTTTGGAGACAAAGAGGAAAAACTGAGGGTTGCCAGATGGGCGGGGGGGTGGAGATAGGAGGAAAGTGAGGGGATTAGAAAACAGTCGGTAATCACAAGATGGCCACGGGGTTTTGAAAATTAATTTGGGGAACATAATCAATAATGTTGTAAAGATTTTGTAGGGTATCCGATGGACACGTGTCCCATTTGGGAGACCACCTCAGGGATGATGTAGATGCCTGATCACTGCACTGTACACGTGAACAATAATGAATGCCAACTATAATTTTATATATATATGTATATATGTATGTATATACTTACAAGAAGTGGAGTGCAGCATTAGAAATAGAGACAGTGCAAATGTAATGGCTCTTTGCGATGTCAGAGGGATAGTGGATGGGAGATCGTGGAGAGGGGTTCACACAGTGTGAGGGATATAAATGATAAACGTCTAAGTATTTATCTTGTGCACCTGAAATAAATAAATAAATAAATAAATAAATAAATAAATAAATAAATAAATAAGAGAGAAAAAAAATGTACTTTAAGAACTCAGCTTTTGTGTCTTCTTCTGGGTATTGCCTAGTTGTGTTTCCTGTTTGCAAACCCTAAACCCTTGAACAAATCTTTATCATTTATTTCTAGCCAAAGCCTCGAGACTCTTTTTAGTTTGTTCTACAAGGTAATTATTAATAATTTATTCTCCCTCAATCCTCATATATACCTGCAAAGGTGATGAAAGGCACACTGTCATGCATAACATACCTGTCAAAAATTTTCCACTGTATTTCTTTTCTCTCCCTTTTCTAATGCAAGTTCACATGTGCAGAAGATAGCAAGATATCACTATACGGAAGTGTATTCTAGAAGTATAAGCCACGTAAAAAGACCATTTACAGTATTTTACGCAATTCTGGAAATCATTTGCCAGTTATGAAATAATTAATAAAGGCATTCTGGTTCCTATCACCCTCATTTTCCTGCTCCCTCCACCCAGGAAAAGTAGATTGGTTGATGATATGAAAAGGACATCAGGTGGGAATCACTGACCAGTATGATGTGACTCATTCATTCATTTAAGAACTGAGTGCCCAATTACCAAGTACTAAACTAAGCACCAAAGACAATGCCCAGACAGGAGAATTTTGGGCCAGAACATAAGTATATAGTAAAGTACATAATCTGGGTTCCTCGGGCCTTAATTGCATTGAAAGTCTTGATGACACTGTACTGCCTTGATTGATTCTACAATTTCCTTCAAAGGAGAAATTTGGTGAACCAAATTCCCTCAGAATGAACAACAAAAGAAAATTGTGGATCTCCATCCATCAAAGAGTATGGAAGCTGAGAAGGCACACTCCAGCTAGGCATATCACAAAACATGTAAAAGAGACAGTGAGGAGTGGCAGCTGCAAGAATCAGTCCTAAAGTTCTTTGTGTTTCATACAAGCTTATTTCAGGACTCAGTGATTATCATTCCACATTCTGAGGTAGTAAAGAAAGTTCTACAAAGCTGTAGTAAATCCAAATTTCAAATTCTAAACAAATTCTAGGACAGCTGCCTGGTACAAAGGCGTTTTATTATACATTAGGTGTCATTCTTGAATTATCACATTTTTCTTTATAACTAAAAATCTGTGAAAGAATCAAGATTTTAAGAGCTTTGGCCAAATTTTGCTCTTTGAAAATGAGTATCCCTGCTTCCTAGCCACCTGCCTAACCTGCTAATCCAAGGAAGGGAGTAAAGTCCGTTTGTTAGCACAGCTTCTCCCTCAAATTAAAGAGGCAATCTGAACTCCCTCCTGAAACGCGGCCGGGTGTACATGTCTAGTTATCTACACGTGGGGGACGAGGGTAGGGGGACCCCGGAGAGGGGAGACGTCCGCCAGTAGGACCGCGCGCGGGGCGACCCGCTGCCGCGAGCTCCCGACCCCGGGCGCCGGGCAGGGTGGCCCCGGGGCGGCGGAGAGCGGGGCAAGGCCCGCCGCGGGGCGACGGAGCCAGTGCGCGGGGGGGCAACGGCCAAAAGGCGGGCTGCGGGGGCAGCAGAAACTTCAGGAGAGCATGGGCGCTCTACTCAGGATGCCGCCTGAGGTAGGGGTCTGGGGCTGGGATCCCCTTCGCCGCACCAACCGAATCTTGGAGGGTACCTGACTGCGGGCGGCCCGTCCACAGCTCCCTCCTGCTGCCCGGGCCGCAGAGAAGGCCGGTTCTCCGCAGAGGCGCGACCCTCGCCAGGGCTGCCAGCATCGCGCGCCTCTCAGATACCCTGGGTCCCACCGGTGAGGAGAGAACACAGCGCGCGCGCCGCCCACAGCCGCTGGGGGCGCCCACGGACACTCACACCCCGCCCCGAGTTAGCGGGGCCCGGCCTCGGCGGGCGGAGCCACGCTGGGCGGAGCGCTCGCGTGCCGCGTCACTCGCTGTGCGCGTCTGGCAATGGGTCCCGGGCAAAGACCGCGAAACGGCAAAGGCCGTGCTGGGGCTCGGTTTTCTCGGCTTTCCTGAAAAAGAAGAGAATTCTTCTTCCTCGACTCTGTTCACTTAAATTTGGTCATTCGATACCCAATTCAATAACCCACTTATCCCTCTGCCCCTAGCGGAACCTTTTGTGAGTCCGGAACCAATGTGTTGTACGGTGCTAGCAGGCGGAGGACTGTTTTGGTAAAGGACCACCGATGCTCTGTGAAAGGTTGATCGGGACAGTTCCGGGGAGAGAAGGCGGCGGTGAGGTCTTCGTCTCCCGATATGCACCGACAGAATTTTCGACCCCCTACCCCTCCTTACCCCGGCCCGGGTGTAGGAGGTTGGGGTAGCGGGAGCAGCTTCCGGGGTACCCCTGGCGGAGGCGGACCACGGCCGCCCTCCCCTCGGGACGGGTACGGGAGCCAGCACCACACGTCGCCTTACGGGCCCCGGTCTAGACCCTACGGGAGCAGCCACTCTCCGCGACACGGCGGCAGCTTCCCGGGGGGCCGGTTCGGGTCTCCGTCCCCTGGCGGCTACCCTGGCTCCTACTCCAGGTCTCCCGCGGGGGCCCAGCAGCAATTCGGCTACTCCCCAGGGCAGCAGCTGACCCACCCCCAGGTAATAAATAGCCAGCGTTTGCTGAGCTCTTACTGTATGGCAGGCATTGGACTAATAATCCCTTTGCGTGGATTATTCTGTTTAACCCTCTATGAGGTGAGACACTATTGTTAGCCCTGCTTTTTAGATGAGTAAACTGAGGCTCAGAGAAGTTAAGTAACCTTCTTAGATTACCCTAGAAAGTGGCAGAGCCCTGCTTTCCCGAGCCCTCCTGCTTTTTAGCCGCTACACCGCCACTCATTCACTGGAGACTTCCCTAATTCCATCTCCGTTGTCAGGGGCCTTGCCGACTGCTCCCAGTAAATTCTTCTGAGCCCGGGCCTTGTAGAGGGAAAAAAGCAAATGAATTCCCACATAGCCTTCATCTAGTTTAGAGGGTTGTTTATAGGCTAGTACCATCCTTCTATTTGCTGGCACTTTTTTCCGGCCTTTGTTTTCGAACTAGGCTGGCTTCTGCTCCAAGTCCTCTCGAGGGAACGTCGGTGATGGCTGTAAGTTTCCCGTTCCTCTCGGTGAGAGTGAATACGGGACGCTGAGAGAGAGGAGTTGTGGTGTGGGTAGGATTTCTGTGGTTTGTAACTGACGTGTGCTCGGTGCTTTTCCAACTTGCCTTATGCTAAACCAGCTCCACCCCTTTGAGTCTGGAACTAATGAGACGGAAAGGTTCTAGAAATTTTGAAGCTGAAGGGTTAAAAAGTTTTAATTCTTCAGAAGAAACTAGAAATTTTGAGGAAAAAATGAAATATAATTATTTCTTCACCATTTGATAATTCTGCAAAGTTACTACATTAGAAACCCAAAAGTGAGCTGACAGTGGGTATGGAATTATTAATAAATGAGCATATCAAATTAGTTTAAATGCTTTTTATAAACAAAAACACTAGATTGAAGGAAGACTTTGCAGTTGAACATATTTGAATTCAGGGCACAACTTTTAACTAGCAATGTGATCCCAACTAGCTTTTAAAGAAAAAGTACCAGTTATTGCTACTAAATGTTATTTTTAACTGATTTTTTTTCTAAAGGGTTCTTCTCCAAGGACATCTACACCTTTTGGATCAGGGCGTGGTAGAGAAAAAAGAATATCTAATGAGTTGGAAAGTTATTTCAAGCCTTCAATGCTTGAAGACCCTTGGGCTGGCCTAGAACCAGTATCTGTAGTGGATATAAGCCAACGATACAGCAATACTCAAACATTTACAGGCAAAAAAGGAAGATACTTTTGTTAACATTTCTGAAATTCAACTGGAAGCCTCATGTGTCAGGAACATCTTGGACAAAACTTTTACTTGTGTAATTAAGTTGAACCCTAACATGCTGACTTTGATTGAGTTAGGGCTTCTTGGTATTTTTCATCTTATCAAATATTGTTGGTGTTAGAGAAGACATACGGTAGAATAAATTGCAATATTTAGCTCTTTTGGAAGTGCCTACCACAAATTAGAAGATTTATAGTTTCCAAATAGTTAACATTCTTGGAAATATAATGGACGTTTGTCTTTTAATGTTTTTCCAGTGTTTTAAAATAAAACATTTTGTCTTTCTAGCTATATTGTGGTTTTGTCATATGCTAAAGAAGTAGAATTATAAAGTAATGCTTTGTAATCACTTAGTTAGAATTCATAAGTAAATATTTTGCCTACTACATTTGAAAATAAAAGAGATAAACAATCCTTTGAGCTGTAGACAGTTCTATATTTGTTCATAAATAAAAGGAGTAAAAGAAGTGAATAAAGGAGATTTCTATTCCTATTATAACCATTGTTCTATGTGCATATTTTATGTAATGCTTTTGTAAAAATGCATTGAAACTTGATTAGAAGTCACAGGCACTCACTTAAGTAAAAAAAAGTTTTTAAACCCTTCATACTCATCTAGCTGGAAAGGGCAAGGATATATTTATTTCTTGCATAGTTAGATCAAAATATTTTGTGTCTGAATTTCTCCACATCTCTCAGTATTGTAGAGTCATTTTCTCTTGAGGACTGGCTACCGGCCATCTCACTTCCATTGTGAAGAGGATATTTCCCAGGGATGACAGATTAACCTTGCTTAGATCATGTTTCGGTAGTCCTGATCCAATAACTATGACCAAGGCAGTGTGGCGTAATTAGCTTGAACAGTGGACCTACCCCAACAATGAGGTAGGGTCCTGTGATTTTCAGCCCCACTAGGCCTACCTTGATTGGAGAAATGGTTTTCCACAGGAAGGAATGCTATGTATGTTTACCTACAGTAATGGGAAGAAAAATATAAAGAGATTTTTCCCAAAAAATATTTAAACGAGGCTTTTTAGATATTTTGAGGTCATAATACATGAAAATAGAGCTAGTTAAAATTTTGCTTAAACGTTCCCAGAAATAAATGTCTAAAGATGAAATGGCCACACCTATTTGAGCCATTCCCAGTACTATTTGTTTGCTGAGTCTTTCATAGAGGCAAAGAAGAAAATGAAAAGGGAAGGATTTTAGATTAATAAAATCTCCAGGAAAACCCAGGACTACTACCACCGATTACTAGCTGGATGAATTATTTAACTTCTCTATGCCTCAGTTTTCTCATATGTATAATGAAGAAATTAATAGTACCCATATCATAGAGGTGTGTTTGAGGATTAAATGGGTTTACATATGTGAAACTCTTAAGCCAGAGCCTGGCACATAGTAAGCACTCAATAAATTGTAAGCTATTTCTCATTCACCCCTATCTTCTCAGTTCTTAGAATGATGCCTGGAAAAATAGTAGTTGCTTAAATCTGTAGGAAATGGCTTTTGGAAATAATTATTAAGCCATCTCTTAGAGATCACTGGGTTATTGGCAAAGATAAAAGAAGACAGGAAGGATTTTGTGCTAAAGTTTTTAATATTTGGAAGACTTTCAAACTGTAACTGTTGTAATGGTTTATGTGCATTTTATTTTTACTACTTTATAAGTGTGATTTTAAACAACTAATTCTAAGATATTTTCCATGTTACCAACATCTACTTCCAGAGGTCTGATCTTTTCTAATTTTCTTTAGAGGAATATTTTTTGATTTCAGCATTGCTAAAATGCTGAAATGCATTGGTGCATTGCTGTATTGCTCTAGTCGGTCATGTGTTCAGTTGTCAAAGTTCTTTCCACATTGATATTTTGGGTTGTTTCTATTATTAGCCTATTTTTGTTTAGCTGAGTGAAAAAAAATGGATTATTCTTTAAATGATTTTTCTTAGTGTTCTAGAATATCCATTTTTACCTCTACAGAAATACTAAATAATTTTGTTAGAAAAAAAATTTATACTAAGTAAGCATCTTAAATATTCATATAATTAAAGAATGGAAAAATAATCTGTAGCTGGGTCTTCAAACAACGGTATGTATACTCCTGGAAGTAATCAACTTTCCAAGGGGTGTACAAGCATAGATAGCTTTGGGGATCCAGAGCCAGATCCTCAATTCCCATATGTACTCTCTTAAAACTGATCTACCTAAGGAGCATTTACATGATCAATTGCCTATTTCCCCTTCTGCCTTTTCACAGTCACTCTTCCTTACAAGAGAAACCTATCCTTACAAGAGAAACCTGTGACAGACTGTATTTCTCAAATGACCCCAACAATATTTTAGGTCTCACATACTCTCCAGAACCTTGCCACTACCCCTTCAAGATGTGGAGTTATGTCCCTTCCCTTTGAACCTAAGCAGACCTTTCTTTCTTTCCAACAAGGAAGTGTGGTGAAAATTAATGTATTTTCATCATGGGTGGAGTGTGATCTTAGAAATGAGTTGTATTGGCCCATGTGGAGATGTTCAGAATTTACATGTGTTGTCAAGTAGAGAGAGAGTGGTGACAGTTTTTGTTTAATGACCTTGCCTTTTTTCTCATGACTATTCAAAAAAACACTTTTCTTGGGGGTGAATAGTGTGAAAGTAAAAGAGAGCACGAGGGAAAGTCACCTTATTTTTAGGTAACAAATCATAAGGTTGCTTTCCTCATCTAGCTTAGAATATTCAAGATTGGTATAAAAGCATGATGGGTTTTGGTAAATCTGCTGTCAGGCAAACTGACCACGCATGATCAATAATGGTAAAGAGCAGTGAATATGTCTCAAACCTGTCTCAGTAGCATAATTTGCATGATTCCAAGAAGGAGGAAGTTAAGTTTTATGTTTATTTCTGACAATAACATTACATCTTAAAGTTGAAAGATCATTTCAGAGGTAAGTTCATGGTTTTATATTTTCTAGAGCATTTTTCAGATTCCTAGGAGAAACATTTTCGTTAACATTTCCCAGGTTCATTATTAGATTCTGCAAATTCGTATTAATTTTTTATCTGGCCAAAATCTCCTGCTCATTGTCTCCAAGCTATTTCTGTGCTTTTTTTCATTCCTGTGTACTTAGGTTTAAATTAACAAATGTATTGTGGGTTTTACTGTAGTCATCAATAGTAGTCATAAAATGTGATCGCTATCAGTATACCTTGCATAAGCCCTGAATTTATTAGTGACCCAGTATCTTTTTGCTCTGAATTTCCAGTCTAACTTTTCTTCTAATCTAAGACACAATTATTATATGATTCACCATTATATACCATTTAGTAAAAACACTGTCAACTAAACTATGATATGCCGTTCAATTTCAGAGATGTTAAAATGTGTGTCTTAGTTTGATGAAATAGCATAAATACTCTTAAAAGCAGAACATGTACTTACATATAGGTAGGTATAGGCATAAAAGTCCGTAAAACACAGTTTCAGGATACAATGCATTCAACTTTAAAAATCTAGCTTTACTCAATTAGGATTAACTCTTCTCAAATTTTTAAATTCTGTTCTAATTCTATAAAAAGCATAAATGGTTTTCAAACAAAATTTATAATCTATATATAATATAATCACCCTTAAAAAAAACTATGCAACTTCTAATTTTTATGGGGGTGCTTTTACTCAGTTTGTATTCACGATCAATAAGCAAGGTGACCCTAAGTGTAAGAGTTGTAGGTAAGTCTTAGTAAATCTTTTTGGTTAACACTCCAAAAAGCTGAGAAGGAAAATGGCCTGAACAAGGTCTTTAGTAAGAGTGGTTTTTAATTCTTTGCTTTCAGCAAAATTGAAGAAACCTTAATCAAATTGTCAATTAGTGATCATTAAAAATAATTTAATGATCAGTTTTATGATTTGTGGTATATTACATAAAAAGCATCCAAGAACTAAGTGGCATTACTATAATAAAATTCGCTTTTTATTTATATGTGTGAATGAGTTCTCAGCATTTATATCTATACTTTAAAAATAGAAATAAAACTGATGTCTCATTTTAGCAATGAGTAGTATTTACCCTTGAATATAGACAAATTCAGCACTATCCATTTCATTAATAGATACATTTCCAATTAAACTTTATTTTGTGTTTTAATAACATTAAAATTGATATATTTGTTGTTTTTATCATTTGAATACTAATGATAATTCAGACAACAGTCTTTAACATTTGGAGGTTTACAGTCATAAGAAATGGAATTTTTTAATTTCCAAAAATATTTTTTTATTTCAATAAATATATTTTTATGTATTTTGAAAAGCAGCTATATGACAGGGTAGCAGTAAAAGATTTTCAAGAATCACCATATTTTGCCATGAGATAAAAATTACATGAGGCAGTAAAATGGAAATGAATTGCAAATAAAATAGTGTAGAATTTTTACTAATTTAAGGAGTGATAGTGGATATCAAATTGCAGTGATACTTAAATTGAATTAATGTAATGGATTTACCTTAAAATATCACTACAACAAAAATGACTTCCTTTGCAATTTCTTGAACTTAAGATAAAAGTGTTTTTATATTGACTTGAAAATACGTAAAACAGTACATCACTTTTCAAAATTACTTTAAAGAATAGATGACCAAAATTTTTAAGGATCTCAACACAGCAGAGGGGGTAGAAAGGGGACTGTAGTAAACTATAAATCCAAGAGAAGTCAGAGAAGGAAGAAAAAAATAAAAAATGACAGCAATAAGTCCAAATATTTCAGTAATAACAATGAATCTTTAAAACGTAAAAAAAAAATTTAAAACATTATCAGATTGGATTAGAGAAATGGAATCGATCTATTTGCTAGTTTAGAAAAGTGATATCGAATTTGTAAGGATATACAGAACTGGTATACAAAGTAGAGATTATATGTAATACCAAGGATACCCAAAAATGTACACATTTTAAGAGATGTTATCTATGTAGTATTACTTTTTAAAGTTGAATTACAGTAGCAATGTGTAGTATGACTTTCACTCAAAAGATGGTGTGAATCAAATGAATCCTAAAAATCTTTTAAAATGTATATTTTTTGGCACCCTCTGTATATATGTATTCTTTTCAAATATACACAGTATAGAATAAATTTTTAATGTTCTAAATCACAAAGAGTTTCTGCAAATTTCAAAGATTTGATAGATATGCAGATCATGTTTTCTGACCAAAATGTTCAATAAATTTAAGAACAAAAAGTACCCTCCCTCAGAAAATAAGTCAGTGAAACAGAAGGCAAACTATAGAGCTTGTCAACAAAAGTAAAAGCCTATTCTTAGGGTTAAAGTAGACCAAGACTAATGGAAAAAAAGAACAAGAGGAAAAAATATAAGCAATATTAACCTTTAGTGTAACATCAGGAACTATGCTGAAAAAAAAAATGACTGCAGTAAGAAAACAAGTGATGGATCACTTAGAAGGATAATGCAACAGTGAAATAAATTATCACTTACATTACCCTTCAGTTTTCGTATTTCATGGCCTCAAATATTGCATCATCTTAAAAGAAGGTATAAAAGAAGTCTAGCAACACAATTTATGTAAATGTTTTTTTAAGCTTTTATTTGGGCCCAACTAGGAATTTAACACTTTTCATTTTTCATCCATAATGGCAAAGAAAATTAACAGATGTTTCATGATTATTAAAAAGATCAGCACTCTGGACTCAAGCAAAATCTCAAGACAAAAAATTTTCTCAAACTCTAGATTCAATGAGCAAACAATATGTTTCTAAGGACAAAAGGAAATATGATACTCTCATCCAGTTAGTCATCCAAAAGGAAGGATTTTATCACACAATAATTTGTGACAAGAACATCTTTTGTGTTTGTTCATCATAAATTTACATGATAGGGTTTGTAAGTAGACAAATACTAAAGGCAGGTAATTGAAAAAATAGGTGATGTAAGTGAAAAATCAGTTGGATTTCCCATTTTAATTGGTGTTTAGAAATCAGAAAGTGAAAACATTCTGCAATTATGAAGCAAAAAAATCGCCATCCTCTCTTCAACAGAAATGTGACATCAGAGTTCTTAAATGCATTGCATTTTGAAGATGAAAGTGCAAAAAGAATCAAAGTAATAATAAACAAGAGCCCATTAGAGATACATTTGAAATCTGGAGTCAAGATTCTTAAGATGAATATATACTAGGTTCATGACAGTTGATGAACACCTAGCTGTGTTTAAGGGATGTTACCCATCTTTTGCATTAAAAACCTTCAAAAGCAGAAAAATATTAAATAAAAATTTGTGTTTTTATGTTTACATTCTTATTAAAATTTCTGATAAAGTTGTTTCTAACTATCTCTTTACTCTCTACATTTTCACTAAAGAACAAAATATTTTTCAAAATTAAAGGGTCCGTTGGACCCAGGTGACAAATGATGACTGGTTTTCCTGGTATGCTGAGGAGTAAGATGAAGAAATTCTATTACTACCAATAAAGTCTTTGAAAATCATACAAACAGGATGACCAACTCTATGCCAAAGTATTTAAAAACATAGATGAAATAAGTACTATTTTAGAAAATACATTATCATAATCAACTTAATTAGAAAGAAGAAACCAAGCATTACAGATACCAAGTTGATAATCATGTCTTCTCCCCACAAATAACATCAGATTTACCAAGCCTTCATAGGATACATAATTCCTGTATTATAATAATTTTTAGTAAAAGAAAAAATCCAACACAGTTTATTCCTATGGAATTAATTTGACCTAAACCTGGCAAAGAACCCTAAAAATGGAAATTGTGGATCATTTCATTTATGAACATATTTGTTAAAAATCCTAAATAAGACATCACAATTAAGCAATTACAAACAAAAAAGGAACTAATGGGGTTTATCTCAGTAATCACAATGGTATTTCAGCATCTGGAAATTTATTTCTGTAATACACCTCATTAATTAGTTAAATGAGAGGATCTATAATAACAGTACATGAAAAAAATATTGCTTAAAATCAAATACACGAAAGTTGTCAGGAAATGGGAAGAGATCTGAGACTTGTAAATGGAGAGATGAAACTGATCTTGTTTCCAGATAATATTGTCTGCATATGACTCCAAGAGAGGCAAACGTTTTTGAACTACTGTGGATCAAAAAATGATACAATTAAAATTCCTACACAGCTGTCAAAAAAATGCAATAAAATGCCCCACCCTCCAAAGCAAGCTGCAATAAATTCTGGCATATGGAGAAGGGGAAGACAACAGAAAAAGAACTTTTTAGAAAGTATGACTAAGATTAGTCATGGATGAAAAGATACAATATTGCATGTATGTCCATTCTCCTTAAATTCATCTATAAAGTCAATCCAATTCCATTCAACATCTCAAAATAATTTTTGTGGACCTTAAAAAATGATTCCAATATTTATATGAAAGAAGGAAGGGTCAAGTTTCACCATAAAAAAATGTAATGTTGAACGAGAAAAATGTAAGCAGGCTTGCTCAACCAGATAAACTTGTAAAACTAATCACTGATCGATGCAAGAATAAACAGACTAAAGAAACAAAAATAGAGACTTCAGAAACATTCACACATATATAAAAACTGGATATGTGGTTTAGATAGCACTAGATCAATGGGACAAGAACAGACAGTAAGTGGTAATAGGTCGATTGCTTATGGTTTTGAAAAAAATAATAGTATATCCCTACCGCATACCATTTCAAAACAAAATTCCAAGTAGAATAAAGGCCTGAATGTGAAAAGTAAAACTAAAAAGAATTTTTTTAAATGTTTAGAAGAAAATGTAGGCAACATTTTTTATAACTTGAATAGGGAAGGATTTCTTATGCAATATACAAAGAGCACATAAAAGGTTGAAAAACTTGACTGTATCAATATTAATTTTAGTATATGTGCTGCCGAAGCGAGCACAACTGTATCAATATTAAAAACAACAAATAGCATAAAGTTAAAGGATATGCTATTTGCAATACAGATGACTAATAAATTATTCATATCTAGAATATGTAAACAATTTCTACAAATCTATTAGAAAGGCAAGCAACCCGATGGGCCAAGAAATACAATTATAGAAGAGAAAACCTAGTTGGGCAATAAGCATGGGAATCCTTTATAATCAAAAAGAAATTCAAGTCACAATGACTTCACATCACTTTCATCAGGTTGATAAAACTGTAAAAGTCTGACAATACAATGTGTTGAAGATGTCGAGCATCCTACACAACTCATGGGAATATAAACTGGTAAGAAGAATCACTTTAGATTAGAGAGCATTTGGCAATATAGTAAAGCCGAAGATGCTCAATATCCTGAAACCCAGGAAATCCATATCTAGATATTGTGGAATAAAATTATTATAAACCCCAATTAACATAATTCAGCCTTTCCTAAAATTGTAGCTGGAAACAGCCACAAGTTAGAATAGTGTAGAATGAGAAAGCTTTCTAACATTGTCAGAAGTACTTTGGGGGAATGAAAATATGTTTAGAAAGATTTTTTTGTATGGTCAGAGACTATATAGCAGAAACCATAAAATCTAGGTTAGATGTACTTGTTAAGTGTTGACTCAGAAGGACAAAGACTCATTCCTATACATTCTTAGATTCATATTTAATATTATCCTCCAAGAATTGTTACCTGTCAACATGAGATTATAGAAAAGTAAACTTTTAAAAATATTTTTGCATAAAATTTGTTTATTAGAGTTGGAATAGTAGGTTGAATTTGCTCACAAACTTTGTATAACAACCTGCTGAACATGACCTCATCGTTTTCATATTAACTCAGCATAAAAATATTGTTAATTTTCTTGCTGAATAAAAGTATATGAAAGCCCTCCTCCTAGCAGAAATTATTCTTGCAAATAGGGAAGTAAGACACAAGATGAATTATTTTCCTTTACAATATGTAACCTACAGAAATCCTTGCATTTGAATTTGTGCCGAGACATTCAAGAATGTTCTTTACAGTAATCAAAAGATTAGCAACAGTCTGACCACCAATAGGAGAAAGGGTGAATAAGTTATTTGTATGCACAATGTAATAAAATTCAACAATTGAATTAATTAGAATTTCATGATATGAATTAAATCCAAAACAATTTTGAGCAAAGAAAAGAAAAAAAAGCCTATATGATAGTCTTCACTTAAAATGTAAAAGCCTGCAAAACAATATTTTGTATTATTTATAGATGTATAAGTGTAAAGTAATAGTATGAAAACATGAATAAAAGTAACAAATACTATATTCATAACAGTAATTATTTGGAGATAGGGTGGGGAGTTAAAGGCTTCAAATAAATTTGGGTAGGTGGGTGTGTGTTCCAATCTATCCAAGTTTCAAAACTATTACGATTTATTAAGGCTGGCTATGGGGTACACACATGATTTTCTCATTTCTTAGAAATATAACTCTGATCTCTTAACACTTTCTGTAATGCCAGAATTAACGCTAATACCAAAATCAGACAATGACTTTACAAGGGAAAACTACACCAATATCTTTCATGAATATAGATGCAAAAATCCTCAACAAAATAGCAGCAAATTAAATTTGACAATGTTTTAAAAGAAATGTACCATGAACAAGTAGGATTCCAGGTATACAAGGCTGATTCAGTGTTCAAAAATCAATTAACGGAATCCATCATGTATTACCAGACTAAAGAAGAAAAATCATGCGATCATATCAATAGATGCAGAAAAGGCTTTTGACAAAATCCAACATCCATTCATAATTAAAACTCTCAGCAAACTAGGCCTAGAAGGGAACTTCCAAAACTGGATAAAGAATATCTACACAAAACCTACAGCTAATATGCTAAATGGTGAAAAACCAAATGCTTTCCCACCAGGATCAGGAGCAAGGCAAAAATGCCCCCTCTTACCACTACTTTCCAACATCAGACTGGAAGCCCTAGCTAATCAGTAAGACAAGAAAAGGGGAATATGGTATACAAATTGGGGAGGAAGAAATAAAAGTCTATTTGCAGATGACATGATTATCTACATAGAAAATCACAAATAAAAAGAAAAAAGTCCTGAAACTACCGTGTTTCCCCGAATATAAGACCTAGCCAGACAATCAGCTCTAATGCATCTTTTGGAGCAAAAATTAATATAAGACCCAGTCTTATTTTACCATAATATAAGACTGGGTATAATATAATAATAATATAAAATACCAGGTCTTATATTAATTTTTGCTCCAAAAGACGCATTAGAGCTGATTGTCTGGCTAGGTCTTATTTTCAGGGAAACACGGTAATAAGCAATTATAGCAAGGTTGCAGTATAAACAGTTAATACACAAAAGTTAATTCCTTTCTTATATACTAGTCATGAACAATTTGAATTTGAAATTTAAAAATCCAATACCACTTATATTAGCACCAAGAAAATTAATTAGGTATAAATCTAACAAAATATACACAAGATATATATGAGGATAACTACAAACCTAGCAAAAGAAATAAAAAATTTTAACTACATGGAGATATTCCGTGTACAAGGATTGGAAGACTCAATGTTGTCAAGATATCAATTCTTCCCAACTTGATTTATAGATTCAGTGTAATCCCAATCAAAGGAAGTTTTTTTGTGGATATTAACCAATTTAATCTAAAGTTTAATTGTAAAGGCAAAAGACCAAAAATAACCAATACAATATTGAAGAAGAACACAGTTACAGGACTGACACTACCTGACTTCAAGATTTATGTAAAGCTACAGTAAACAAGACCATGTGGTATTGGTGAAAGAATAACCAACTAGGTCAAAGGAACAGACTACAGAGACCAGAAATAGACCCACACAAATTGATCTTTGACAAAGGAGCAAAGGCAATTCAATAGGGAAAGAATAGTCTTTTCTGCAAATGGTGCTGGAACAACTGGACTTCCACATGCAAAAAGAAAACGGTGAATCTAGACACAGATTTTACAAAAATTAGATCAAAATGAGTCATAGACCGAAATGTAAAACACAGACCTATAAAGAAGATAACACAGGAGAAGATCTAGGTGACCTTTGATTTGGCAAAAACTTTTTTTTTTTTAAGGGGAACAGGACTTTATTGGGGAACAGTGTGTACTTCCGGGACTTTTCCAAGTCAGGTTTTTGTCCTTTCAATCTTAGTTGTGGAGCTCAGCTCTAGGTCCAGTTGCCGTAGTTAGTTGCAGGGGGCGGAGCCCACCATCCCTTGCAGGAGTGGAGGAATTCAAAGATGGATTCCTCCAAATCACAGAAAGTCATGGAGAAACCTTAAATGAATATTACTAACTTAAGGAAGCCAATCTGAAAAGGCCACATACCCATATGATTCTAACAATGTGACATTATGGAAAAAGCAAAACTGTGGAGACTGTGAAAAGATCAGTGGTGCCAGGAGTTGGGAGGGGTGGATGAGTGGAGGGAGGGTGGAGCACAGAGGATTTTTACAGCACTGAAACTGCTATAATGGTAGGTACATGTCCTTCTACATTTGCCGAAATGCATATAATGTACAACACAGTGAACTCTTATCTGTGCCTTTACTTAGGAATGTATCAATAATGGCTCATCAATTATAACAAATGTTACCACAATAATGCAAGATGCCACTAATAGGGAAAGTGAGGGTGGGAGGATATATGGGAATTCTTTGTATTTTCTGCTCTTTTTCTGTAAACCTAAACTACTCAAAAAAAAAAAGTCTATTGTTATTACTATTAATTTTGTTTTGCTCTGGATTCTGTGTGGAAAACAGAATAGAGAGTTGACAGTGGATTCCCAGAGGACATTTAGTAAAACCACAGAAATAGTCATGGTTAAAGACTGTCATGCATTAAAATAGTGAGCATGGATCTGGGAGTGAGCAGGTTCCAGGTGTAAGAATCGGAAGGTGTTAGACCTCCAGCTGATCTCTGTGTGAGGGAAAAGTATGGTTCCTTCCTTGGTTTTCTCAGTCCTGCTATTACCTTGTGTATGATCTGTGTTAAATGTTTGTATACACCAATACCTAGAATTAAATTGTCATTATAATACTTAATTTTACATGCCTTAAAGTGTACATTTATAAAAATCAACACAAATTATATAAAAAGCATGTATATAGTAAATACTTCAATTGGCCCTCAACTTTTATTTCATGCACCTTTCTTCTCTTCGGAAAGGTTAGAAAACTGGGTTTGTTTGTTTGTTTCTTTAAATTGTTCTGGTTCCCTTGCACCCAGAGTTATGAACATAAACCCCATTTTGCCAGTCAGATGCACTCGCCCAAGATTTGGGAGGCAGAAGTGAGTCGGAGACCATCTTCAGTACGGCTTCTGGCTGCCACCGCTCTTAGGGAGACTAGCTTTTCTGAGATTCGAGTTTTCATTTGCCGGCTGTTTCGATGTCTCCAGCTTCTCGATCAAATTCCTCAGTCCCTGGATGCATCTTCAGTCCCATTATTCATTCATATTGCAGTTCAGAAAAGTTCTGGATGGTACGGGTTTCTGACTTCTAGTCTAGATACACTACAACGGCTTACGGAAAATTATAGCTAAATGACAGTGAAACAGTTCCACCATACTCAATATGCAGTGGTATAAAGAAGACAGGGTAATTAGAATTGAAAGAAATAGGAGAAGGAGGAGAGAGGGAGGGAGGGAAGGAGGATAAAGAAAAAAGAAGCGAGAAAAAAAAAAGAAACTTCCATAAGGATGGGAGAGAAATGGAAACATACAATGGTCACCATATACATATAACATACGCTAACTGAAGAGAATAGCAGAGACTCCGTATCCTGCCAGTAACGTGAGTTTTTGCTCAGCCATGGTTCTATCTGAATCTCCTTTGTCATTCTCACATGATGATGGAGATAAGCAATGAGACTTTTCAGGCAACTGCATCTCTTTACCTACCTACTTCTTGTTCTTATGAAGGTTCTGCCTTCCTTGGAATGATTGACTTAATTTTGTTCCATTTTATTCTCTTAATATACTGTTATAATTCTACTTCCAGTAAAGGGTTTCCCTTCTAGTACATCCATTCATGTTATATATAAATGGATATATTTATCATATATATATATAATATAGAATACATATGTATATATAAAATATTATAAAATATCTATGTATATATAAAATCAGCCTTTGTTCACTAAATATTGAATTTGAACAACATACCAGACACAATTCAAGATGCTGGGAGTAGAGAACAAAATAAAAAACTCTGGACCCCTTGGAGCTTATATTGGAAAAAATTAATAATGCAGGAGAGAGGGGTGAGCTGGAGGGAAGCTCTTTGTTTGGCAAGAAGGGATTTTCTAAGAGTACAGATAGTTTATCCATAGTAACAGGAAAGACGTTCATGAAATGGAGACGGTTAGTGAAAGGTAGGAGCTTTGGAATTTCTCTTATTTATTTCTCGATCTACGAAATGGGGAAAAGTCATCAACTGAAATTTAGGATGAGGGAGTGTTATAGACTGAGTTGTGTCCCCTCAGAATTCATATGTTGAAGTTCTAGATCCCAATACTTCAGGATGTGAGTATATTTGGAGTACGGTCTTTAAAGAGATAATTAAGTTACTGTGAAGCCTTTAGTGTGGGTGGGCTCTAATTCAATATAGCGGATGTCCTTGTGAGAAGAGGAAACTTGGACACAGAAGGAGACATGCGAGCACACCGGAAAGACCATGTGAGGACACAGCATGATGGCAGTGCAGCCTCGGCAGCTCCAGCGAGTAATACAGGAAAGGAGGTCTGGAGGTCTGTGAGGAGGACAGTATTAGATGACCGTGTTAGAGAATGAAAATGACTTGAGAATTGTGCTGTACTTGATCACATCTAAGATGTCAGTGAATAACGGTGAGCCACACCGTTATTCCAGGTTCCACTAACAAAGTGAAAACCCTACAAATTAAATAGGACATGCCACAGTGGCACGTAGAAGACACATCCTCATTTCAGAGCTAGCTACTAAGTGTGAAATGCGTATGTTTTAGATTTGGTGAAATATGGCAGCGTAATTGTTGGGCAGCCTGACGGGCCCACAAGAGCTCAGTGGTCATGAAGTGCAGGGAAATTGCGTGTGGCAGTAGTGTTCAGCTGTATGGATGTAGGCATAGAGTGGATTTAAATAGTGTTTTGGGAGTTTGAGTCGAAGCAGAGTGTTGGTTTTTTCAAGTGAGTAAAAGAAAGCAAGAAGGTGACACAGCAGTTAAACATGTGTTTAAGGGAGTGAGGGAGTGATTATAATGAAAAAGGTAGTTGGAGGGAGTGAGCTGCAAACTTATGGGGAGGGGTTTCAAGGAGTAGTATAAGTAATCTGCTTTAAATTGGGGCTTAAAGGGGGATTATGGAGTTGCGGTTGATAAAGTCCAGGGTTTGGCAAGAACATCAGTAGCTGAGATGAGGTGGAGAATGAGATCGTGGGAAAAGTGGTCAAGAAACAAAGAAACCAAGATTTGAAGAATCATCCACAAAGATGTTGAAATCAAGATAGAAATAGGAGAGTGATAGTGAGCCATGAATTAAAATCTTACAAGAAGGGGTAGGAAGTGGAGTATGCTGGGGAGGGTGAAAGGAAGAATAACTCAGAGATCAGTAAATAACAGCAACAGGGAGAAGTGAGTGATATAGTCTGATGACATGACAGTCAAAGCTGTGTAGTTTTAAGGAGGCAACAAGAATGGTCTGAAAGTGAAAATGACAATCAAGAATGACACCTGATAAACTCCAGGCCCGTGATACATGGGAGAGAAAATAGCCATCACTTGAGAAGGCTGCAGGGCAATCAGTGTTCTCGGGAAAGAGCCACAGTTCAGTCAAAGCAAGAAGGCCAAGGGAACACAACTCTACCTTAACACACAGAGTATGGCATTCTGAGGTCAAAATTATTTCCCTGAGATGCTGCAGCAACTTTTAGCATGTGTTAGTGTGACAGTGTTAGTGTGACAGATCGGATGCCAGTCTGATTCTTTTGTAGATAGTCTATTTTTGCTAGTTCCTCAATAGAAATAAAGCTAAAGTTCCATTAAATTTAAAATTCCAAGATATTACTTTGATGTAGTTCAACTGTAAATTGTTTACATCTTGTTTTGCATTCCATGCAACTCTTCAATTAGAATGAACAATTAGGTCGAATGATGTCTCAACCCTGGGAAAATTGTCTTCCAATATTTCTTTATTCCTCTCCATTCTCTCCATTCTCTACTTTTGGAACTCTTATCAGATGAACAGTGGGATATCTAGATCTATCCTCCATTTCTTAATTTTCCTTTTACACTTTTCTTCATTTGAATTTTTAGTGGTGAATTTTAGACAGGATCATCCTAGCATCTCAGCTTGATGTTCGGGCTCACTAATTTGATCTTCAGCTGCGGCTATTCTTTTTTACAGCCCATCCACTTTTTTGTTTGCAATCATGTTTTTAAATACAATAACTCTGATTCATACTTTTGTCCACATTTTTGTTTTTTAATTAATGCCTACTAATGATTATAGGTAACACTCCAACATTCCATCTACCCTGGTCTAAGGCAGGCTGGTCATTTCGTTCCTCTTTTCAGTGATTGACTTGGCAGTGTGTATGTAGCTCAATTTTGGCTTATGAGATGTACTTCTGAAGAGATGATGCTTTTTGCTCTAGAGAACTTTGTCTGACTGGGATGCCTGGAATTGTCACAACAATCTTGCCACTGTGCTGAAAATGAAACTGACACTCAGAGAAAGACAGAACCAAGAGAACTACAAAGAAGTAAGCCTGCAGTCCTGATAGACCGTGTCTGAAGCCTAACCTATTCTGGATTTATGTGAGAAAATAAATTTCCCTATGGATTATGCAACTTTTAGCTGGATTTTCTGTTATTTGCAGCCAAACACATACTGACTTTGTACAGAGTGTAATTAAATGAAGTGGGGTGCTTCAAGCAGCAAATCATAGAATGTGGAATTGACAAGGTGAAAGAGATAGAGAATTGGGTTCAGATGACCCTTAAATTTGATAAATTGTTACCTTACACATTAAGACACTAACCATGTACCTACGGAAGTGTAGTAGTACGGAAAATGGTAGGGGAAAAATTCAAGCTGTTGAAATACGTTGGTTATTTCTTGTAACATGCATCCAGCTGAAGGAGGCCTATCTGAAAGCAGACATCCCCTCCAGCTTTGGCCTGCAATCTGATTCTCTGCCCCAGGAAATAGAAGACTTAGCAGGAGATAAGATTGAGGGAGAAAAGATAAACTTTGTTACTCCTTTCTCAGATCTGTAGGACTATGAAATCATTCCTTCCTACCCGAGGCCATTGTTTCAAATTGCCTTAAGGCCAGATATCATTAGATAGAATGTCAGAGGGATGAATAGGTTACAAAAATGAAGCACAGAATGAAGGCTATCTATTATGCTATCACACTGTTTCATCAGAAAGATTATACCAAAAAAAGAAAAGGGGTGATTCAGTTAGTATCATTGTAACCATTAGCCTAGTTGCAATTATAACCAGAATTTTGTTAACTATAAATGTAATACTTATTTTCATAGCTTTCATAATCGTTGAAGATCAAGTACCAACCAGACTTTTTCCCCATTATGGTATTCTCCTCTGCCCTTCCCCTCCTCCATCCTCCTCCACCCCATTGTAAGTGATTTTCTGTAACTAGGTTTTTGCTTCACTGATTATACTGGCATAAGAAAGACCTCCTATATTTAGTGTCCCTGAACTTGAAAACTCTGGAGTATTTCACAATGTGGTAGTTTACTCCTAAGTTTTCAGTTGTTTACTATGCTAGTTCCTCCAACTTCATTTGCTCTCTACCAAGAATTTTCAAAAACTTCTAGGACACAGAGGCCTATGTCCCAGTGCTATTATTGAATTGTTACAAACACATACCCACATTTTGGGAGGAGAGTGTGCGCATATGCTAGTCTGTCCTTGCACCAATTTCTTAAAGAAAGTTTCCATGTGGGCCTTAAAATAAGTGGTTCTATATGGACTCTGAAGCCAGACTGTTATGAATTGAATGTCCCCCCACAAATTCATACTGACACACTGACCCCCAGTGTAGCTATATATGGAGTAAGGAAGTAAGGAAGGTTAAATGAGGTCATAAGAGTAGGGACCTGATCCAATAGGATTAGTGTCCTTGTTGAAAAAGAAGACACCAGAGATCTGGCTTTCTCTCCATGAACTCCAAGAAAAGGCCATGTGAGGACCCAGCAAGAAGGCAGCCGTGTACAAGCTGGGAGGAAGTTCTCACCAGAAACTAAACCCTGCTGGTCCTTGATCTGGGACTTCCAGCCTCCAGAACTATGAGAAATAAATTTCTGTTTAAGCCACCCAGGCTGTAGTATTTTGTTATAGCTATGTTCAAATCCCAACCCTGGGACTGTGGTCAATTTGCATAATGTCTCTTTATCAGTACAGTAGTCCCCCTTATCCATGTATGATACGTACTGTGCCCCACAGAGGATTCCTGGAACTGCAGATAGTACCGAACCCTGTATGATAGCTTAGACATAGCAAGGCATAGACAGCTACGAAGCAACTTACCGAAGGGTGTATAAAAGGTAGATACAGAGAGTAGTCCAAGATGGTGGATTAGGTAAACGCTATGCATACTGCCTCCCAGGATCACACCAAAATTATAAATAAATTACAGAACAATCAACCTCAAGAATCATCTGAAGACTAGCTGAACAGAACCATTATAACTAAGGATATAAAGAAAAGGCCATATTGAGACTAGTAGGAGGGACGGAGATGCTAAACGGGCTGGCCCCAAAACCTCAGAGAGAGGCTGAAAACCGCGAGGGACACCTCAGTGGCAGAGGTTTCCCCCAAGAAGAGGGTGGGGTCCCAGCCCCATTCCAGGCTCCCCAGCCGAGGCGTCCTGTGCCAGGAAGAGGAGTTCCCGTGGCATCTGGCAGTGAAAATCAGCAAGGACTCTGTCTGCCCTTCGCAGTGGAGCAGAGGGCAATTGGAAACCCAGAGCTGGCACGTGGACTCGCTGGTGGGCACTCACCTGATCTCTGGAGGAGGGGCAAGAGCTAGGGCCCAGGGATGTGCAGGGAAGGACTGAGTTGTGTGGCATCAATGTGGGAGCTGGAGTGACAGGAGCCATTGTAGTCCCTGTGTGGAGCCTACACACGTGTAGCCTACAGGAGGGTGCCATCTTTTCAGTGCTGAGCCCTCCCGCAAAGGACCAAGTCAGGGACTGCACTTGTCTGGTGGAATCCATGCACACGCACCACCTTGGCGATGGCCTGGGTCCCTGAACCCGCATGGCAGGTGCTACATCACCTGGGAGACTCTTGACTACTGGGCTGCTGGCAGAAGCGTGTTTGAAGTAGGCAGATGGCCTGCGATGGTCTGCGAAACATTTACCTGTGGGCAGTAACCCAAGACAAGCACATCTCTTGTGCAGCTCTTGGGAACCTGAGGGCCTGAGAAAGGCAGTGGCTGGCTGTGATGTTCTCAGGGCATTTTTGCAGGGTGGCTACAGGCCCAGCACCAGTGCGGAAGCCAAAACTGCATTGACTTTGTAGAAACCACCAACCACAACCCTTAGCTCCCCCCACCCAACCCACCTAGAGCTGCATTGCCAGGGCCTGCACTCTGGGTGCCTGGTTGGCCGGCCCTGTCCCACAATCGTCAGAGGACTTTTATAGCAGCAGTCAGTCAGCGACAGTCTGGAGAGATTTTGGTGGTGGACAGTGACCCAAACCTCCACCACAGCCATTCTTGGGCAGCTCTTGGGGATTTGCTGGCCTGAGGCACATGGCAGCTGGCCGCAGTGTTCTTGGGGCACTGTGCAAAGTGGTCACAGGCTCTGCACTGGTGTAAGAACTGAATCTACATGAACTTTGTCAAAACCACCAGCCACGTATTGTGACTCCCTAGGACTCCACCCCACCCAGCTTGTGATGCATCACCAAGGGCACTCTCAACACTGGATCAACTAGACCAGCATGCACATCTAAGGGGGCTCTTTTAAGGATGGGCCTTACAGGCAGCCAGCATGTAGCAATAGGCCTAGGGGCTTCTGAGCCTTTTGCTAAGCTGCCTCAGGCCCACTATTGGTGGCAGTAGCTTCAGTTCACAGTGAGGCTACCCCCACGTGCCTCCAGGTCCAGCACAGGCAGCAGCCAACCACATATAGCTTTGTGGTCTTACCAGGTAGCCATGGGCTAGTCACAAGCAAGACTGAAATTGCCCTGCACAGAAGACTCTTCCAAGAGATACCAGAAACAACACACCCAAAGGCCAGCTTCAGGCCACCAGAGCACTACCTGGTTAGTCCCACAAGTGGCATACCCAAAGGGGGGTCTAAACAGGCACAAGAGCCTGCAGAGGTGAAGCCTCCTCTGAGGAGTCAGCCCCCACACAGCAGCTCATACACTGTGGGCGTAGCCAATCCTCACAGTCAGTCAACCTGGGAGTCAATCCCACCCACTAATGGTCCAAAAGCAATCAAGGCTCAACTACAACAGGAGAACACATGCAACACACTGTAGAACAATGCATAAGAGTCAGGGAAACTGCTTCATTGGACCACGGAGGACACATAACTACATAAGGCCAAACAACAAAAACCGAGAGACATAGGATATCTACCAAATACACAGAAGCAAATACGTTCTGGCAGCCAGAATGAGGGAACAAAAAAAGTCTCAAATGAAAAAACAGGGAAAACCTCCAGAAATAGAATTAAATGGACGCAACCAACCTACCAGATACAGAGTTTAAAACACTGATTATAAGAATGCTTAAGGATCTTAGTGAGAATTTCAACAAAGAAATAGCAGATATAAAGAAGGACATAGAAACCACAAAAAAAAGAAACAGTCATAAATAAAGAAAACAATAACTCAAATAAAGAATATATTAGAAAGAAACAACAACAGAATAGATGAAGCAGAAAATCAAATCAGTGATTTAGAAGACAAGGTAGCAGAATACACCCAATTGGAACAACAAAAAGAAAAAAGAATTAAAAACAATGAAGATAGTTTAAGGGACCTATGGGACAACATTAAGCTTAACCACATTTGTACCATAGGAATATCAGAAGAAGAGTGGGAGCAAGGGATCGAGAATCTATTTGAAGAAATAATGACTGAAAACTTTCCTAACCTGGTGAAGGAAATAGACATATAAGCCCAGGAAGCACAGAGAGTCCTAAACAAGATGAACCCAAAGAGACCCACACCAAGACACATTATAATTAAAATGGCAAAGGTTAAAGACAAAGAGAGAATCCTAAAAGCAGCAAGAGAAACCCAACTAGTTACTCACAAGGGAGCTCCTATAAGACTCTTAGCTGATTTCTCAACAGAAACTTTGCAGGCCAGAGGGAGTGGAAGGAAATATTCAAAGTAATGAAAAACAAGGGCCTACAACCAAGACTACCCACAAGGCTGTCATTTAAAATTGAAGGAAAGATACAGAGCTCCCCAGACAAGAGAAAGCTAAAGGAATTCATTACCACCAAGCCAGTATTACAAGAAATGTTAAAAGGATATCTTTAAGCAGAGGAAAGGAAAAACAAAGTACAAAAATGTAAATAATAAAATGGCAATAACTATATATCTATCAATAATCACTTTAAATGTAAATAGATTAAATGCTGCAGTCAAAAGACAGGGTAGCTGAGTGGATAAGAAAACAAGACCCATACATATGCTGTCTACAAGAGACCCATCTCAGATCAAAAGACACACACAGATTGAAAGTAAATGAATGGGGAAAAAAAGAAAGTAAATGAATGGAAAAAGATATTTCACACGAATGGAAACAAGAAAAAACGGGGGTAGCAATATTTATATTGGACAAAATAAGGACTGTAATAAAAGACAAAGAAGGACATTACATAATAAAAGGATCAATCCAACAAAAAGACATCATCTAGTAAACATTTATGCACTCAACATAGGAGCACATAGATCTGTAAAATAAACATTGATAGACATAAAGGCAGAGGTCAACAGTAACACAATCATAGTAGGAGACTTTAATACCCCACCTGACACCAATGGACAGATCTTCCAGACAGGATACCAACAGGGAAACAGCAGCCTTAAATGACACACTGGACCAGATGACTTTAATATTTTTAGAGCATTTCACCTCAAAGCAGCAGAATATATATTCTTTACAAGGGCACATGGAACATTTTCCAAGATAGACCACATGTTAGGCCACAGAAAAAAATCTCAATACATTTAAGAAGATTGAAATCATATCAAGTATCTTCTATGATCATACTGATATGAAACAAGAAATCAGTTATAAGAAAAATACTTAAGAACACACAAACACATGGAGGCTAAATAACATGGTAATGAATGGGTCAATAATGAGGTAAAGGAAGAAATCAAAAGATACCTTGAGACAAACAAAACTGAAAACTCAACGACCTAAAATTTATGGGACACGGCAAAAGCAGTCCTAAGAGGGAAATTCATAGCAATGCAGGCCTACCTAAAGAAATAAGAAAATTCACAAATCAACAGCCTATCTTTAAACCTAAGGGAACTGGAAAAAGAATAGCAAACAAAGCCCAAAGTGAGTACAAGGAAGGAAATAATAAAGATCAGAGTGGAAATAAACAAAATAGAGACCTCCCCCCTAAAAAAGATCAATGAAACCAAGAGCTGGTTTTTTGAAAAGATAAACAAAATTGACAAACCTTTAATAAGACTCATCAAGAAAAAAAAGAAAGGACCCAAATAAATAAAATCAGAAATGAAAGAGAAGTAACAACAGACATACAAAACATTTTAAGAAAATACTCCGAGCAACTATATGCCAACAAATTAGAGAATCTGGAAGAAATGGATAAATTCCTAGAAGTATACAATCTTCCAAGGCTGAATCAAGAAGAAACAGAAAATCTCAATACGTTGATTACTACCAACAAAATTGAATCAGTAATCAGCAAGCTCTCAACAAACAAGTCCTGGACCAGATGGCTTCACAGGTGAATTTTACCAAACATTCAAAAAAGAATTAACACCTATTCTCCTCAAACTGTTAAAAAAAAATCCAGAAAGATGGAAAGCTCCCAAGCTCATTTTACGAGACTACCATTACCCAGATTTGAAAAACAGACAAACACATTACAAAAATAGAAAGCTATAGGCTGATATCCCTAATGAACATAGACGCAAAAATCCTCAACAATGTATTAGTGAACTGAATTCAGCAATACATTAAAGTGATCAAACACCATGCAGAAGTAGGATTCATTCCTGGTATGCAAGGTTGGTGCAATATCCACAAATCAATTAACATGATACACCACATTAACAAAATGAAAAATAAAAATCATATGGCCATATGAATAGATCCAGAAAAAGCATTTGACAAAATCAGCTCTAATTTATGATAAAATCTTTCAGCAAAATGGGAATGGAGGGAACATATTTCAACATAATAAAGGCCATATATGATAAACCAACAGCTAACATCACTCAATGGAGAAAAACTACAAGCATTCCCCTTAAGATCAGGAACAAGAAAATGTTGCCCACTTTCACCTCTTTCACTCAACATAGAACTGGAAGTTCTAGCCACAGCAATCATACAAGAAAGAGAAATAAAAGGCATCCAAATGGGAAAGGAAGAAGTAACATTGTCATTATTTGCAGATGACATGATACTATACATAGAGAACCCCAAAGATTCTGCCAGAAAACTATTACCATGTGTACCTGAAAATAAGACCTAACCAAACAATCCACTCAAATGTGTCTTTTGGAGCAAAAATTAATATAAGACCCAGCATTATATTATCACTATTATATTATATTGCATTATATTGCATTATATTATATTATATTACATTATATTATATTATATTTATTATATTATATTATACCCAGTATTATATTATGGTAAAATAAAACCAGGTCTTTTATTAATTTTTGCTGCAAAAGGTGCATTAAAGCTTATTGTCCAGCGAGGTCTTATTTTTGGGGAAACGTGGTAGAACTGATAAATAAATTTAGTAAAGTAGCAGGATACAAAATAAAAATTCAGAAATTTGTTGTATTTTTAAACACCAATAATGAACTATCAGAAAGAGGAATTAAGAAAACAATCCCAATTACAATTATATTTTAAAATACTAAAGAATAAATTTCACCAAGGAAGTAAAATTTTCTATACTCAGAAAATTATAAGACATTGAAGATAAAAATTAAAGAAGATACAAATAAATGGAAACATATACCACACGTATGGGTAGGAAGGATTAATATAGTTAAAATGTCATACTACCCAAAGCAATATGTAGATTCCACACAATCCCTATCAAAATACCAATGGCATTTTTCACAGAACTAGAACAAATCATTCTAAAATTTATACAGAACCATAAAAGACCCCAAATAGCCAAGGCAATCGTCAGAAAGAAGAGCAAAGCTCAAGGTATCATGTTACCTGATATCAAATTGCACTACAAGGCTATAGTAATCAAAACAGCATGGTACTGGCATAAAAACAGGCATATAGATCAATGGAACAGAATAGGGAGCCCAGAAATAAATCCATGTCTATATGGTGATTTACTCTATGACAAAGGAAGCCAGAATTTACATTGGGGTAAAGACAATCTATTTCATAAATGGTGCTGGGAAAACTGTACAGATATATGCAAAACAATGAAACTGGACCACCTTCCTATGCCATCTACAAGAATAAACTCAAAATGGATTAAAGACTTAAATGTAAGACTTGAAACTATAAAACTCTTAAAAAAATATGTAGGAAGTAAACTGTTAGACATTACCCTAAGTAATATTTTTACTGATATTGGGCAAGAGAAGCAAAAGAAAAACGTGGGACTACATCAAACTAAAAAGTTTTTTCACATCAAAGGAGACCATCAACCAAACAAAAGGATAGCCTACTGAATGGGAGAAGATATTTGCCAATAATACATCTGATAACGAGTTAATATCCAAAATTGATAACAAACTCAACACCAAAAAACCAAACAATGCAATTTGAAAATGGACAGAGGACATGAATAGACATTTCTCCAAAGAGGATATACAAATGGCCAATAGACATATGAAAAGATGCTCAACGTCTTTAATCATCGGAGAAATGCAAATTAAAACCACAATGAGATATCACCTCACACCTATCAGAATGGCCATCATCAGAAAATCAGCAAATAAGTGTTGGCAAGGATGTGAAGAAAAGGGAACCCTTGTGCACTGTTGATGGGATTGCAAATTGGTGTACGCACTATGGGAAACAGTATGGAGGTTCCTCGAAAAATTAAAAATAGATCTACCTTATGACCCAGCAGTTCCACTCCTTGGTATTTATTCAACAAAATCCAAAACACTAATTCAAAAAAATACATGCACCTCTATGTTTATTGCAGTGCTATTCACAATAGCCAAGATAGGGAAACAACAGAAATGCCTCAATAGACCATTGGATAAATTAATGGTGGTACATTTATACAATGGAATATTACTCTGCCATTAAAAAATAAAATAAAATCTTAACATTTGCAACAATATAGATGGACTTAGAGGGTATTATGATAAGCGAAATAAGTGAGACTGAGAAAGACAAATACCATGTGATCTCACATATGTGGAATCTAAAGAACAGACTAAACAAGCAAACAAAACAGCAATAGACTCATAGAGAAAAAAACTGATGGTTGCTAAATGGGAGGGGGCTTGGAGATGGGTAGAAGGTGAAGGGATTAGAAAGTAAATTGGTAGTCACAAAATAGTCACGGGGATGTGAAACCCAGTATGGGGAATATAATCAATAAGGCTGTAAAGACTATGTAGGGTGTCAGATGGGGACTGGACTTATGAGGGTGATTACTTCATTAATTATGTAAGTGCCTAATCACTGCACTGTACACCTGAAACTAATATAAAATAATACTGAATATCAACTATAATTATGTGTAAAAAATGTATACAAGCGCCAAAACATGTATAGAAGTGGACATTTTGGTCAACATTGCTCAAGCAGTAGGTCTCCGTAATCAGAAGTGTCTGGACGCTTGATGGTAACCACTTTGAACATCTCCTGTAATTGCAGACGTCAAACGTGATTTGTATTTATCTTTTGTTACCAGTATAGAGTATTACAATTTTAATACAGCTTTTTCCTTTCTTAAAATGTGTATACATTTTTTTGGCATCCTCTGTGTGTGTGTGTGTGTATATATATATATATATATATATATATATATATATATATATGTATATATATGATGTAAAGAACAGCATAATGAATATAGTCAATGGTTTTTTAATAGCTATTTACAATGTCAGATGGGTAGTGGACTTGGAGGCACTATCACTTTGTGTGGGGTGTAAATGTCTAATCATGTTGTTTTGTAACCTGAAACTAATAATAAAATAAATAATTAAAGGGTAAATACACTGGACAAAGAGATGAGTCATATGCTGGGAGGGATGGAGCAGGTCAGTATGAGATTTCATCACACTACTCAGGTGGGATATTTTAAATTTATGAATTGTTTATTTCTGGAATTTTCCATGTGATATCTTCCAACCACTGTTGACTGTAGGTAATGGAAACTGTGGAAAGTGAAATCGTGGATAAGGGAGGACTACTGTATCCTCTTCTGTAAAATGTGGTTTTTTTGTCTTATTTTTTTATATTTTTTTATTGGGGAATATTGGGAAATAGTGTGTTTCTCCAGGATCCATCAGCTCCAAGTTATTGTCCTTCAAATTAGTGGTGGAGGGCGCAGCTCAGCTCCCAGTCCAATCGCCATTTTCAATATTTAGTTGCAGGGGGCGCAGCCCACCATCCCATGTGGAATTGAACCAGCAACCTTGATGGCTCTAACCAACTGAGCCATCTGGCCACCCCTGTAAAATGTAGTTTTGAATAGTATCTACCTCATAAGAGTCATGAGGATTAAATAAGTTAATATTTATAAAGTGTTTAGAACACTGCCCAACCCACAGTAAACACCACAAAGTGTTGGTTAAAGAATCAACTGTAGCAAATGCAGTAGTAATTTCAGATTTCCTATAGTGTCCTTTGATAAAAAGCTGAAAGCTGAACAGAAATATTGTAGTTAAGGCAATTTTACTAACTATCAGGATGATGATGGAAATTCTGAAGGTCTAGCTTGATCTGAGATATTACTGACTACTTAGAGTAAGTGCAAGAATACATGAACTTCTTCCTAAATTTAATGAAGTAATTTTAGTGCTTTTGTGTTTTGTTCAATGTCATAAAAAATCATTTTTTCTACAAGCTTTGCTTTTATCCCTTTTGCATTTAGGCCTATGATTTATCCCAAATTAATTTTTGGAATATGATGTGACGTAGGGCTCAAGCTTCATTCTCCATCCCCACACGGATACCAATTACCCCAGCAACATTTTTAGCAAAGATTGCTTTATCTCCCCTGAATTTCATGTAGGTGAAAGTGTATGTGGGAGTCTGTTTCTGAAGTTGTATTAGTTCAAAATCTTGGGAGCTTCCCAGATGAAATCTGACACAGGCCCCCATACACAGAGGGCAAAGAGAGACTTGAAGAAAGAGCAGACCACTGCAGTTCGGCAGACAACAGATGTAAAAAGCAAGGGAACTTAACCGTATTTCTCCGAAAATAAGACCTGCTGGATAACCAGCTCCAATGTGTCTTTTGGAGCAAAAATGAATATAAGACCCAGTGTTTATTATATTGTTATATTAGAGACCCAGTCTTATAGTAAAATAAGACCAGGTATTATTATTACACTATATTATATTCCCGGCCTTCTAGTAAAATAAGACCAGGTCTTCTATTAATTTTTGCTCCAAAAGACGCATTAGAGCTGATCATCTGGCTAGATCTTATTTTCGGGGAAACACGGTAGTATGAGGCCTGTCTTGGGCTCTGCAAGACAAGTCGATTTCCACCCTCCCACTGGAATCTTAAAAGTTTATATAGAGTCCTTAATGAGTTTAGTCACATATACCGCCCAGTTAAGCTCAACAAAACATTTCTCTCAAGCCTGTGTCCTTAAAAACTCCCACTGTGGGAACAGTGGGCAGAACCTATATTCCAAGCACAGTGGGTGTGGAGTCTCCGACTGCCCAGATGGAGCTCAGTGTCAGCCCGTGGTCACGTTTTCAAAGACCTTCAACAACCTATATTCTGTACTATTGCTCTCTGTCCATACTTGTGCCAATACCTCACTATCTTAATAGCTGTTACTTTATATTAAGCATTGGTTAGAAAAAATTCTTCAACTTTGGTCTTCCTCATGGTTGCCTTGACTATACTAGTTCCTTTGCATTTGCATTTTAATGTCAACATGTCAATTTACACGTTAGCGTGAGTACGCGCACACACACACAATATGCTGTTTCTGATAGATTGCCCCATGTGAGAATTGACATCATAATATTGAGACTTCCAACCTGTGAGCTAGTGCGCTGTCTCGCGCGCTCTCTCATCCTCCATAGCTTTACATCTTTAACTACTCTCAACAAAGTTTTGTAGTTTTTAGTATACAAGTGCAGTTTTGTAGAATTTATTCCTAAGTACTTGATTTTTTATGCTAATGTAAGTGATGTTTAATGAATTTCATTTTCCAATTTTGCTAACATATATAAAAATGATTTTTGTATATTGATCTTTCATTCAGTTTTCTTGCTGAATTATTTGTGGATTCTTCCATGTTTTCTATATACAAAATCACATCATCCACGAATAGGCAGATTTATTTTTTCCTTTCCAATCTTTACACGTTTTATGGCTCAGGCCACTAGTAAAATATTGATAGGAAGTAATGATAGTAAACATCCGTGTCTTCTCTGGACCTCAGGGAGAGAGTGTTCAATATTTCCCCATTAGCTTTGTTACTGTAAATATTTTATTATCATCAAAATAAGAAAGTTCCCTTCTATTTCAAGTCTGCTGAGAACTTTTATCATAAATGGATGTTTAATCTTATACTCTTTTGCCCTTACTGAGATGATGCTATCTCAAAGTTGTTAATAAGAGTATGTACTGTCCGGTTCCCTTACTATAAAGCTTAGAACAGGGAAAAGTACCCTAAGGTGATAAAGTTGGAAAAGTAGTTCCTTCGAGGAGTAAAGATTGGAAAGGAGCACAACCATCTGAAGTAACGGACATGCTCTCCATTGTGATCTAGGAGGTGGTTACATGTGTAGAAACAATTAAAAATTTATTAGGTGAACTTAATATTACCTTAATTAATACATTATACTTACATAAAAGCTTTAAAATAAAATTAAAAATAAAGCTTAACATGTCATTCTGATGCCCACACGAGCCTCATGCGCACGAGACTGTGCAGGTGCGGCCTGCGAGCCAATCTGGACGCCTGATAGAGACCAAAATATCCGAAGTGAATGGTTCCAATGCTAGAAGACATACCATTTCTTCCGAGCAACTGTAGAATTAGCTTACCATCATCCCTTCCCATGGAGACAGAGAAATCATTTCTCTAAATTTGAAAATAAAATCTAATGTTTAAAAGAAAAACAGATGAACTACAAATACTTCAGACAGTTCTCCAGTAATCACTTCTTTCAGATATTTAAGATGGAACTAGATAGAAGATAGTTCAAATATTTTATATTCTGTGGAAAACTTTAATAGTGAATATTGCTATTTGTTGACTGAAACCAATACCTTCCAACATAAAAATTTATTTTATTACAAAGACATTTTTCTAGAGATAAAAAATAAGCATCAGTGATGAAACATAATTTTCCCCTTCACCACACCGTCCCAATCTAACAGCATCAAATATTCATAAGGCAATTACCATAGACCAGGCACTATGAAGTTACTCACTCCTGAAAATTTTAGGTATTTTACATTTCGCAAAAGTAAAAACTAAGAATCAGTGTTTCAATAACTTGTCTAAAGTTATACAGATTAATAATGGTAAAAGCTAAGATTTGAACTGGCTTGTAAGCCTGCTTTTCAAACCAATATGCTCTATAATAACCATAACCAGCTTGAGTTTTCAAATTCTTTTTCTATGCACTACACATAGACATATTTTTTTAACCAAATGGAGTCATACTATACTTTTATCCATAATATTTAACCATGCTCCTATAAATATTTAAGATATTTATTTACTCATTACTTTATATAAATGATACATGGGTTATTTCTGATTAACAGATTCTCAGAAATGGAATTGCTAGGTCAAACAAAGTACATTTTCACTTCCTCAGTATTTTTAATTTTTGTCATTCAGACCCATGAAAATGCGTATTTTCAACATTTGTCTTTTCTTCACTTTATTTTACTTGTGTATAACAAACTGTTCCAGGAATCTCAATATCTGGTAAAGCAAGTCCAAATTCTTGTTTTTTTCAAAATTAGCTCTTCGTTCTTCTATGTAAATGTTTCTAGCAACTTGCTCAAATTTCGTATGAATGCTAATAATTTATCTGTAGGTTCTCTCGGATGTTCTACAGTCATATAGTCGGCCATCAACAATTTTTTCTTCTTTTCCAAACCTAGTTTTTCTTTCTCTTCCTTCCTCCCTCCATCTGCCCCTCTCTTTCTTAACTGTGTAACAAAGATCAGCCACAAAATGTTCAATACACCTAATAATGGGCGTCCTCATCCATTCCTAATCTTAAAATGAAATGTGTGTAACATTCTACCCAAGCATGTTTTTAGCAATAAGTTTCGGAAATGTTTATAAGTTATATAATTTTTTAACTGTGTCTAAAATCATGAATTTTAGTACCAAAAAAAGAGGAAATAGGTGTTCAGAATAAAGTGAAAGTGCAAATTTCATTTTATATAGGGAACAGCCTGTAGCAACTCATTCCTGAAGTCATTCATTCAAGAAATAGATTTAAATATCTTTGAAATATTTAAAGCTAAATAGAAACAGTCTGTATACATTACAAATCAACAAAAGACCCCAAAGTACAAATATAACGAAGAGAAAACGAAAATCAGTTTACCAAAAGATTAAACGCAAAGCCAGCAATGTAGCATTAAAAACAAATTTTTAAAGGGAAGCAGAGAGTAACATAAACTGACAGAAGCCCACTTAATGGTAGTAATATTAAAATCGGCCATAGCAGAATTCGAAATGTTAAAAGAAACTTCAATAAATGGAAAAAAGAATACACATTTATGAAATGGTATATGATGAATATAGCACTGAACATATAAAGCAAAATATAGAGGGTGCCAAAAAAAGTATACATATTTTAAAAAAGGAAAACCTATTAAAATTGTAATATTCAATATATACCAATAATAAAAGATGAATACAAGTCACTTCTTCAATTACAAGAGGTGCTCAAAGTGGTTACCATCAGCATCCAAACACTTCTAATTACGGAGAACTACTGCTTGAGCATCGTTAACCAGTGTCCATCTGCATTTTTATTTTTTTTGGTAACCCCATATATGTATATATATGAATATACACAAAGCAGTGTAAGAATTTATTTTACATGTCTTACTCCTTGGAGATATAGAGAATCTCACCAGTGTTTAATTCATGACATTGATTTAATGGTTATGTGAAAATTATACCAAAGGACATACCCATTCTAGCATCCGGAAAATATTTACAAAAGTTGTTTGATTAGCAACCTAAACAGAAATCCTTAATAAATTCGCAAAGCAAACTACCTGTAATACAAATTATAAGTTATTAACAAAAACTAAACTAAAAATTAAAATAAAGCCAACCACCTGGAAATGGAAACGCACTATACTAAATAATTCTTGGGTCAAACAAGCAATCAAATTTGCAGCCACCAAATATTTAGAAAATAATGAAATTAAATACAACATTCCTAACCTACAAGATGGAGCCAAAGAAATTATCACAGAGTTCATAACATTAAAAGTTTCTTTTAGAATTGGAAGAAAAATAAATGGGCCAATTATTCAACTCAAGAGGTAGAAATAAATAAGGGAAGTAGAAGGAAGGAATCAAAGCCAAAATGCTGAAATAAATTAGAAATAAATGATAGATTATTATTCCCTGGTGGTAAGAAAGTGGATGAAGTAGAAAGGCGCAAATTGTAGTTGTTTAGTCATGAGAAAAGACACTTAAAATATATTTAATAATAGATGATATGTGTATTTAAAACACTGAAAGTATTAAGTGCACCTATATGCTGAAAGCATTTTAAATACAAAGTAGACTGTATGACAAATTTACAGAAAAAGGGTAATTACCAAGATTTAGTCAAGAAACATAACCTTGGACAGAGCAAGAACACATGAGGAAATAGAAAAATTGTGAAAGAATTACCTTCAAGAAAAGAGTCAGGTGGATCTGCATATAAATAAAACAGCATCACTTCAGTAAACAGATAATCCGTAGGACACATAAACTATTATGAAACAGATAAAACATGAAATAGTTTTCCAGTTTATTCTGGAAAGCTATTAAAAGTAGACATCTCTTATGAATAAATATAAATAGAAAATCCTAAATACAGGGTTAGTCAACAGAATAGAACAGCATTTTTAACAAAAAGCTCAATATTAGATTCTATTAATGCAATTGGTGTCTACCATCAACAGATCAAAGGAGAAAATCCCTAAGTGGTAGATACTGAAAAGCATCTGATAAAAACATTTAACATCTGATCCTAATAAATGGACTTCCTAAAGCTTTTTTCTTAACATAATGAAGTATTTGAATCTATAGTTTAAATTATAAACACTAAAAATTAATAAAATCAAAAACAAGAATTCCCATTATCATAACCAACTGAAAATTCAATATGTGACTTTTAAAATCACATGACAGCTTTCCTATATAAGCAGTGACATTTAAATTATTGCAATACTTATAATCATGTGAAGAGTCCATTTCTAAAAGCAACAAAAATATTTTTAGAAGCTTTAAAAAACCCAACATACCAGTACTATAAAGAAAATTTTGAACTTTTAATGAGGGGAACACACACACACACAATTCTATGCTTTCAATGTAGAGACCCCCCTTATCAAAACACATCTCTGTATGTTCAAGATTATAGTTTTAAAAGGGCTACCTTCCTTATATAAACTGCTCTTCAAAGCAACAAACACCTAAAAATTAAGCATAGGAATCAAAATTAAGCATAGTTAACAAAAAAGACACCTGGCTAACATGAAATAACAACTTTCACTAGTAATCAAATAAATATTAATTAAAACAAGTTAACTTGTCAAAGTGGCAAAGATTGAAAAATTTTAAGTACACAACATAGCTAAATGAAAACAGAAAGTAATAGGAACATAAAACTTTCACTTTTCTTGAGGGCAATAGAATGCAGCAAAGTATTAAAAGTGCATTCTGTAGACCAGTAATTCCAAGGAAATTATGTATGCTTGTATGTATGTATGTATGTATGTATGTATTTATGTGGATTTTCATCAATTATTATTTATAACAGAAAATTAGAAATATTTTGTTCAGCAATAAGGAATTTTTAAATTATGGTTCTATAAGGAATAATTTAGAACCATTAAAGAGGGTAGAATAATTGACATAGAAGAATGTTCACAATATATTATTGAGAAAAATTAATTACAAAGCTATTGGCAGCATAATCCCATGGCTTGAAGAAAAAAAGTCGGTATGCATTCACATACATTCCTCAAAGGCAAAATATTAATGGTGGTTAGCTTTGTATTTGTTCCTATGTTTTCAAATACGTACAAATATAGAAAGGAAAAAATAAGAGCTAGTTTTAAGTTTGTCAATAAAACATACCATAGTGGCTAACAAGTGGTCATCCTTATCAGATAAGATTATCCTAAATCCGTTCTGCAGATAAGCAAGAAGAAAACAAGGCTAAAAATGGCCTGGAATTCTTATGGCAGTTAATTTACAGACTATCAAATACAGCCTTTAAAAAAAAACAGCTTATATTAAACACATTAGGTTTAAGTTACAAAACATCACCAAAAGTTCTTGCAGAAAAAGAACACCTTTACAATAAATTAACTTAATTGTGAAGAAAGAATTTAAAGGGTGATTCACTACACAGCCTCAGTTTGTTTGTTTATGAGGGCGCGGCTCAGTGGCCCATGCAGGTATTGAACCCAGAAACGGTGGTGTTATTAGCACAACACTCTAACCAACTAAGCTAATAGGCCACCCCTACACAGCCTCATTTTGAATACAATTAAAAGCAGAAAATTCTTTAATGAGACATTTGATATGGTGAAAGGAGTAAGACCCACAAAATTTATTAGTCTATGTAATTCAAAGAGCAGGTTTTTCCATTATGATCAAAATTTTATTTTCTCCATCTTCAACTGGATCCCTCAATAGCTTAATTTGTTAATAACTTTATTTTTAAATAAACTGGAAACATTCAAGAAATTATCTGCAGAAGCCTCTGGTACATGGCAAACCATTGCTCCCCTTGTAAAACAACTTAATTATAAAAACTTGAAAGAATGTGTTTGCAGTCCCGCTGATATTAATCTTCCTCCTACAAACAGAAAATGCTTTAATAAAAGATTCAGTCTTATCTAACTGTTGAATAATTAAGTTACTAGTGTCTTCATAAGATAAAGAACTGCCTTTTAAAAGACTATTTATATGTGAGTCTCCACAAGCTCATTAAATAAGTTTCCTAAAATTGTTTATTTTCCTATTTTTTCTGAATTTTTTAAGTTGACTTTTTAAAGCCATCTGTATTCAACTAGCTGTTCAGTATTCTAAATTTAATGATTTTATGTTACTATAACACTGTTATTTTTAGTCCATTTTCTTATTGAAAAGTTAAGTATTCACTGC
The DNA here is from genome assembly GCF_964194185.1 of Rhinolophus hipposideros. Classification (NCBI taxonomy): domain Eukaryota; kingdom Metazoa; phylum Chordata; class Mammalia; order Chiroptera; family Rhinolophidae; genus Rhinolophus; species Rhinolophus hipposideros. The sequence continues at coordinate 53,631,366 of NC_138064.1, read as the reverse complement.
AGAGTTTAGACATGACTTAGAGGAACAAGCACTGGCAACACACCTAAATCTCATTTTTCTTAGCTGTAAAGTGAGGACGTGGACCAGATGCTTTAATATTATTGGGGTGTCCTGTTCAGACTTGTAAAATACCAAAACCAGTATGCCAGGGACTCAATAGATCTTTATTCAAAAAAAAAAAAAAAAAAAAAGGACTTAGGGTGAAAACTGAATTCAGCTCAAATAGAGCAAAACTTGAATTCAGAAGCACCAGTCAGATTAATTTGGAAACATTTAACCCAATTACCTTCTATTTTTTCTCAAGAAATCTTGGTATTTCCTACAGATTGGCTTACTGCCAACTGACAAGATGCAACTTAAATTTTTTTTCATCATTGAGTTTTCAATTGTTCTATTGCTTTCCAGAACCTTCTGTTCAAATATGACTTTAAAAATTTAGATACATTCAGTTTCATTTCTTACATTAACTTACATGTAAATACAGCTGAGAGTAGCAAACACCACTAGCTTCTTCCAGACACTTTTTAAATCCTCCCGCTCAGTCAGCCCACTAGAAGCAACAGTTAATAAAGTCTTTCCCGTTTAGTGCTGCCTGCTCATACTAGACTAGTACCTGGCATTTGGTAGGCACTAGACTTACATCTGCTGACAGAATGAAGCTCTGAACCACAGCTAAAGTTTTATATTCACATTCCACAAACTATTTTAATCAATAAACCCCTTAAAATGAGTTATTTAAAATTACAGAGGAGACGGCACCTTTCCAACAAATAGTGAAGACGGGAAACACGAGTTACATGTAGGAAAACTTGCTGTGCAGGAAATACAAAGGGGAATTTCACATGGAGACAAATATTTTCTTCTTTGGTAGTTCAACCTCTTATGTTTTCGTCATCTTATTTCCAACCTGACTTACCTGTTTCTGTCTAAAAAACTTGAGCAATGATTTTATGTTCCTTAGATTTCACTCAAAAATACTCAATGATTACTACAATTACTATAACCTATAGAATTAGCAATTTCCCAATTCCACCACTCTTTTTATTAATCCAAATTCACTAAAATATTAAATGATATGGAAGGATGCATTAAGATTTTCACTACCATATTTCATCAATTTTAAGACACCTTCTTTCACTTAACAAATTTGGGAAATACCTTAAAATCGATGCAGCTTATTTAGAATTGTGTTGTGGTATAATTGGCAACATTTCTTCTAGGTGATGCATAAATATCGGTATGTCTCTCAATCAATGCTCTCTTAGGGTAATATTAGAAGTTGCAGTTCAAATTTTCAATTTCAAGCAACAATTCCCCTGTCCTCCGAACCACTCTTATAATATAGATACATGACTAGAATATTTGATTAGAAAAACTATTCAAACACAGTTCAATTTTATATAAAATATTTAATTTTTAAAACACAGGCTATTCAGGTCACATAAATATCGTCAATTTTATGTTAGCTGCTATGGTCAGCAGAATTAACAAGTGTGACTACTAAGAATAACTTAGGTACTGTCACTTATAGGAAATTCTAAAGCTCTAAGACTCACCATATTAAAATTTCAGATACTTGAATACTGTAGCTATTTTGCTAAATTTCAAAATATCTCTTCACTTCCTGCAATGTAGCTTCGTAAGTAGTTAGTACTTAATATTCAAATAAAAGCAAAATAAATTTTTCTTCCATTCATTTCTCCCCAACAAAAAAATTCCATCAAAAAACAAAACGGTCAACGGACATCAATTATAGCAGTAAAATGGTAAATTATCCACTTTAAAATAGTCTCACTCTCACCAAACTAGAATGCTTCCCATATACTGTTTTAAATGAAGGTTCACAAGTCGGATAGAGGGCACAGGGTTAAAAGACTGACTTTAGAACTAGAGCAGTATCCATTCTGTAACAGTTGATTCAATTTAAGATTCTAATAAAAAACCTAAGTTACCAGGAGGATAGTCAAAACAAAATGGTTAATTGGCACAACTCTCATTTCCAGAATCTATTTTTCCATTTTGTGATATGGAAATATTGGTTATCTACCTTTGGTTCCTTTCTTGAATTATTAAATGTGTGTGTGAGTGGGCACAAAAAGTTAAACTTGACACCATTAGTTTAAATAAGGATTTGCCCATCATTCTTTGCTGCTTTTAATGAAAGGAAAAAAATGTTAAAATAAACTAAAGTTGCTCTAAGTCTGGCAAAAGAAGTCCTAATAAACCTCACAAAAGATGAGAGTAGGGAAGATAAGAGGTTTTTCTCTTACTACTTTTTCTTTGCTTCAATAAATTCAATCTAGGCAATGTTTCTAGTTAACAAGTGAACAGAGTTAATTTTTTTCTTAAAATGGCAATTGTGTAACTTCAAATATGGTGTTTGCCACCCTTCCCCACGAACTTGAAAAGAATTATGCAAATTCTGTTACTAAGCTTTTCTCCCGTCTTGCAATTATCCAAGGCAAAAGGAAACAGGAACAATATGGCAGCCTGAAAGGAAACGGTACTCTAAAATTCCCATTTAGTTATTACTTTCAACCATTTAACTGACAAAATTTTTCAGAATTTCTCACAAGTAACAAAAGGTGCTGATTGGAGTTCTAGTCCCCTATCCAGAGAAGGTGGAGTGGAAAGCAATACAAGCCCAAAGACAGGCAGAAAAGGAGAACGGTGTGATGGGCAGAGAATGGATCCAGCAGGAACTGAATAAGCAGACCCTAAACATCCGAGAGCTCCCTGCCTCTTCAATACAATGTACTGATTCCCTTGAGAAGACAACTGGGTGTAAAGGTTAACTACTTTTTCAGACTTTAGGCTTACCTGTTAAGGCACTTACTTACCCTTCCCACCCCACCCATATTTCTCATATAAAACCCACTATTTTATTCGAATGCATTTTGCCAGGTTATGATAATCTGCAAAATAAAACAAAAATAACATTGACCATTTTTTTTTATAAAACTGTTGCATCAAGAGAAAGGTTGTGTTTTATTTTCTGAAATGAGCACAAAGTACACCTTTCACAATAACACTGAAAGCAGGTGCAAAGACTGACAGTGACCTTTGACTAAAGGTAGCTTTGTAAAAAGAAAAATACCAAATAAATCAGTGCCCTTTCTGATTGTTGTAAAACTGAAGGGGAAGGAGGGGGTGGTTGGTTGTTACATAAAAGTTGGTCCAAACTTACAAAAAAAGCACAAATGTGCATAGTTCAGAAGATCTGCAAGAGGGCCATAAAAGACTTTTATGTCCCTAAGGTTAGCATCCACTTAAAACTGCAAGAATACAAAATAAAATTGTTTAACTAGAATTTGTGAAGATGTACAATCGATAGATCTAGTTTTTAGAACAGCATGAATTTAAGCAAAGGTTTTTTTTTTTTTGGTCTTTTTTAAACTATTGTATGCAAGACCCTTTCCACATAAAAATAAAGCTGTTGTTGAATTAATATTATTCAAGTCTCTTGGATTGCTGCCTTAAATTGCAGCTAGAAAAGTCTTTCCAGAGAAAAATGATGTGCCTGAGGAAAAACAGGTACTCAGTACGGTAGCCCTCTACCGCGACCTCTGCCAGCTGCCGTGCTAACGTGTCCCCTAAATGCTTGTGAAAACCCAGGCCCCGGGGCAGGAGAAGCCCAGGCCTGTCCGTGCAGGAGGCTGGGGCCACTCGCGTTTTCCTGTAAGCTGCCGCCGTAGCCATAGCTGTGCACCTTGGCTGGCAAAGGGTGAGTACTCTCGGGCCCTGTGGAAGGCTCACTGCTGTTTGCCAGCACCGCGATGGGGCCGTGGCTGTATTCAAATCTATGGTCCTTGTCTCCACTGAACAACATAGGACCGGGGTTGAGGTAAATGTCTCCATACCCAGCTACGGAACTGGGAAACGACTCGGCAAAGGCAGAAGGCTGAGGTGGGCCACCAGAATGAGATGAAGTAGTACTGTAGTTATCCAAAGACTGAATATCTGAGTTTCCAATGAAGCTCCGTCGTTCCAGTGGGGGGGCAGAGCTACCCCCCAGCCCATCGCTGCTAACATACGGAGCAGAAGAGAAAGAGGATCCGAAATTGTCCTTGTAGTCTGAGGTGGGCACGTAAGTGTCTCCTGCCTGGTAATCAATACCCCCTTCTCTTTTGGGATCATCCTGGGGCTGATGCTGGGCGAGCAGCTGGAGAAGGGCTGCTTTCACTCCGGCATGAGGGTCTGCTAGTGAAGAACTAGTGGTAGGGACATGCTGGTTTTCTGTCCGATAATCCAGGTCTTCTTCGGTGACTGGTGGTGGCTCAGGTGGTTCGGGAGGTCGCTGATCGGGGGGCAGAATACGAGGCCGGTCTGACTCTGGTGTGAGCTCCAGTATCCTCCTGTCCTGGTGCTGGATGAGCTCATCTTGCCCTAAGTGACACAAAACGAAATGGAGAGTCAAAACCTAGAGAACTACATGTTCAATATAGCTCATATTTCCTACAGGTGATCCTAAAAAGCATCAGAAGTTCCATCTCTGTTCCCCCCCAACAATACCAACAACAACAACAACAAAAAACAACAACAAGGAAAAATGAAATGGAAAGGAAAACGGTATATAAGGACTAATATTGCCTTCTACCATTTAAGTCTATGGTGACAAAAACTGTATCGTATGTGCCTTTTCAAAGCGATCTCATCTACGCCTGTGTACACTGCTTGAAGAATAAAAGCTACTGTACACATAAAGTTTCTGCCTTGGCCGGTCATCGTGCTGTTCTTGGAGTAAAATATGATTTTGTAACCATAGGTCTACACAAGAGAAGAATCTATGGTATTCATCATGAGTCACTTCGCACATGAGTAACTGGCTGAAGAATCAAGTACTAGGAGTAAACAGACTACAAAACCACCCTAAGACCAGTGACATCTGCAAAGCACTGATGGTCGCCCGCCCACAGCAGGCCCGCGGTGGGGACGCCGTGCAGGCGCTCTGAAGCCTGCCACTCACCCGATACCGGCGTGCTGGGCTCCGGAGGCGGCCGCAGCTGTAATGCTGCTTCATGTCCCGACCCATTTTCCCTCTCCTCCAGCGGCACATCCTTCTGCTTTGACTGCTGAGCCTTTATTATCTGAGTCAGCAGAACTGCAAAGGCGCTTTGTACAGCCGCCTGGGCAGCGTCTGTCTCCACTTTAGGCGGCACGCTCTGAGAAGGCTGAATTCCTCCCAGCGGTTTCGAAGACTCTTGTTGTGGTGTGGATGGATCTGTCTGTTTTTCACCTGTTGCCAAAATTCCAGCAGGAAGGTTTATTTTATTTAGCTGCTGTTGAGCCTCAGAGTTTACCTTAATGTTCAACACTTGGACAAAATCAGCCATATTAACACTTGTTTTAGACTGTAGTAGGTTTAGTAGAATTGCCAATTCACTGTGGTTTAACTGCTGTCCAGGGCCTGTTTTTACTAAAGACAAAATTTGTATTAATTAGAATTGCCATAATTCACATCTCCTCCCACCACCCAAAACGGCTCTGTATTATTATCATCACATGAATATGTACATCTGGGACAGTGTTTAAAAAACACTGTGAAAAGGGAAGCTCAGTTCAATTTCAGATAAAGATTTCACTGCACATAAATTAAAATAACAACAACAAAAGAACGAACTGTGGTCCATTTTGAGTAAATTATCTCTAGGAGCAAATACTTTAAAAGGAAAATCCAGACTACCACTACTATGGCTCTAAGCAGGAAATACCACCTGGGAATGTGAACTGAATGATGCCGAGGGACACAGTTTCAAGGAGCTTTCTAAGCAGGTTCTATCCTGTATTACAACAACCTCATAAGGCCTGCTCTCTTATTAGCTGCATTTTTTCTTTTACTGAAGAAGAAATTGACATCCAGACAGACTAAATATTACTAACTCGCCCAAGGTCACAAACTCTGTAAGTGGCAGAGTTGAGATTTGAACGCAGTATTTTGATTCCAGAGTCTGAGCTCTTAACTATTCACGGTATTGCTTATCTAAAATAATGCTTATTATCTAAGAACCTAACCTTATACTTGCAGTTAAATTCATGGATGTAGCAGATCCTTGATAAAGTGTGTTTTATTCAAATTAACTTTAAGTCCTGCTGGGTAAGTTAGGACCTCTTACAGAAACATTCTTATAATGTACATGTAAGATGATATTCACTGATCATCAGCAAAACAGATTCAGTTGTTTTTCTTTTTCCAATTTTCAGTTTAGACTTGTGATGGTTTATACAGGTTCTTATGCAAATTTATCCGAGTCATATATAACAATACAGCTCAAAAGCATATAATATTATATATGTTAAGTGATAACACAGGCACTGATAAGCAATTCCCATAACTACATAATAGAAAAGCAACTCCAAAAAGATGAAAAACTGATTATCAATGCGATCTTTTCATATTCCCTTTATATATTTTGAGATACTTTTTCTTCTTTCATATTATTTTTAGATTAATCAAAACAAACTTTGGCAAGTTCTTCTTGTGACCTGCCACATTAATAAGCAATCAAGCTTGTTTACTATACCCCAAGAGCCAGTTTTCCTCATTTTCCCTTTCATTTCTCTATTAACAGCGGCAGTCTCTGTGTGAGCTCAGAGAACTACTCTTGTTCAACTATTGTGTCTCCTTTACACAATAGTAAAGAAGCGGCATTTCCTTATTTCAAGACACTTAACTGATTAATGAAGAAATGGAGCAGAGAATACATTTCTATTTCAAAAAACCAGAATTCTCACTTAATAATGAGTTTTTTTAAAAAAAAGGAAAACAAAATATAAAATGAAACACTCCATTAATAAGGTTGTTAAATATGTAGGTAAGAAACAATAACGAAATGAGCTCAGAAAGGGCAACTCATTTCTTACCAGCTAAAATAGGGTAAAATAACCACCCTCTATTCTACCACATCTACCAGTAGAATAGAAAGGATATCAGTTCCATGAATAGAAGCAATGGAGACCTGAGAGTCACCTAGGACAACTGACTGCCACCCAAACTTCTTGTCATTCAAATCCTGTTTCAGCAGATGGTATGTAAAACATGTAACTTAAATACAAGTTAAGAAAACTTCCTGTTGCTTCTCTTTTGCCTTTCTCTATATTTCACACATTTTTAATATGAAAAGAAATAATACTGAACTTAACGTAGACAGCCCTCACGGCGTACAACAGCTGTGTTTTCCAAAGCTACGTGGATCAAATATTTTCACGTATAAGGGGAATTCTCTGTTTCAGGAAACTCTGAAGACTACTTTTCTACAACAAACAACAATTGCTTCTGGTTTTTAAAGTAATGTGTACCAGCACTTTAATGTAGTCTGACCAAGGTCAAGTATGAGCTTGTAGACTACATGGGAAAGCATTAATGGTAATCTTCCTAAAGTTTTCTCAGCTAATCTACTCTATATTTACACTCAGCCACCAGTGGCTCAATCTGACTCACAGATCTGTTACAATCAACTAACCAATCAATATTTACTCATCTCTTAATATATATTGGCTACTTTTTCATGTTTAATAAACTACCACCTCTACACACACACACACACACACACACACACACACACACACACACACACAGAGGTATACCTTGGAAATACTGCTGGTTTGGTTCCACAAAAATAAAGTGAATATCGCAATAAAGCAAGTCAGTACAAATTTTCTGGTTTCCCAGTACATATACATATTATGTTTACACTAGACTATAGTCTATTAAGTGTTCAACAGCATCATGTCTAAATATACACTATACATACCTTAATTTAAAATACTTTACTGCTAAAAAATGCTAACCTTCAGTGAGTTGGTAAACTTTTTGCTGGTAGAGGGTCTTGCCTAGATGTAGACAGCCGCTGACTCATCAGAGTGGTGGTTGCTGAAGGCTGGGGTGGCTGTGACAATGTCTTAAAATAAGACAATGACATTTGCCACATCAATTGACTCTTCTTTTCACAAACGAGTTCTCTGCAGCATGTAATGCTGTTTGATAACACTCTACCACAGAACTTGTTTCAAAATTGGAGTCAATCCTCTCAAATCCTGATGCTGCTTTATCAACTAAATATATATAATGTTCTAAAGCCTTTGTTGTTTTTTCAACAATCTTCACAGCATCTTCACCAGGAGTAGATTCCATCTCAAAAAGCACTTTCTTTGTTCATCCGTAAGAAACAACTCCTCATCCGTTAGTTTTATCATGGGATTGCAGCAATTCAGTCCCACCTTCAGGCTCCACTTCCACTTCTAGTTCCCTTGTTCTTTCCACCAAATCTTCTACAGTGACTTCCTTCACTGAAGTCTTCAACCTCTCATAGTCATCCATGAGGATTGGAATCATATTCTTCCAAACTCTTGTTAAATTCACTATTTTGACATTTTCCCACGAATAACAAAATGTTCTTAATAGCACACAGAATAGTGAGTCCTTTCCAGAAGGTGTTCCATTTACGTTGCCCAGCCCCATCAGAGGAACCACTACCTGTGGCAGCTATAACCTTATGAAATGCATTTCTTAAACAGGAAGACTTCCAAGTTGAAATTACTCCTTGATCCATGGGCTGTAGAATGAGTGTTGTGTTAAAACATGAAAACAGCCTTAATCTCATTGTACTTCCCCATCAGAGCGCTTGGGTGACCAAGTGCATTGTCAATGGCAGTAATATTCTAAAAGGAATCTTTTTTGCTGCACAGTAGGTCTCAACAATAGGCCTAAAATATTTAGGAAACCATATTGTAAACAGGTGTGCTGTCATCCAGGCTTTGTTGTCACATTTATAAAGCACAGGCAAGTAGATTAAGCATAATTCTTAAGGACTCTAGGATTTTCAGAATGGTAAATGAGCACAGGCTTCCCACTGCTAGCTGCATTAGCCCCTAAGAGAGTCAGCTGTCCTTTGAAGCCAGGCACTGACTTCTCCTTTATAGCTATAAGTCTTTGATGGCCTCCTGTTCCAATATAAGGCTGTTTTGTCTACACTGAAAATCTGTGGTTTAATGTCACCACCTTCATGAATTACCTTAGCTGGATCTTCTGTGTAACTTGCTGCAGCTTCTCCATCAGCACTTCCTGCTTCACCTTGCATTTTTATGTTATAAAGGCAGCTTCTTTCCTTAAACCTCACGAACCAGCCTCTGCTAACTTCAAGTATTTCTTCTGCAGCCTCCTCACCTGTCTCAGCCTTCATAGAATTGAAGAGTGTTAGGGCCTTGCTCTGGATTAGTCTTTGGCTTAAGGGAATGTTGTAGCTGGATTGATCTTCTATCCAGACCAGTAAACTTTTCTCCAAGTCACTCTCTTATCATTCAACTGTTCACTGGAGTAGCACTTTTAATTTCGTTCAAGAACTTTTCCTGTGCATTCACCACTTAGGTAACTGGCGCAAGAGGCCCAGCTTTCAGCCTATCTCTGCTTTTGACATGCCTTCTTCGCTAAGCTTAATCTTTCCTAGCTTTTGATTTAAAGTGAGACATGTGACTCTTCCATTCACTTGAACACTTAGAGGACATTATAATAGGTTATTGATTTGGCCTAATTCCAATATTATTGTGTCTCAGGGAATAGGGAGGCTCGAGGAGAGGGAGAGAGATGGGGGAATGGTCAGTGGAGTAGTCAGAATACATACAATATTTATCAATTAAGTATGCTCTCTTATGTGGGCACCATTGTGGAGTCCCAAAACTACAATAGTAACATCAAAGATCACTGATCACAGATCACCATAACAAATATAATAATCAAGGAAAAATTTGAAATCTTGTGAGAATTATCAAAATGTGACAGACACACAAAGTGAGCAAATGCTCTTGGAAAAAGGGTGCCAATATACTTGCTCAATGCAGAGTTGTCACAAACTTCCAATTTGTAAAAATTGTAGTGTCTGTGAAGTGCAATAAAGCGTAGCACAATTACACAAAGTTGCTTCTACTTATTTTATATCAGTCTCTGTCTTCATTAAAAAAAAACACAACTGAAGCTGCATGCTTTCTGGATTCCTGAGGCAAAATGAGGGAGTAGATTCCATTTTTTAAAAAGTTAATTAAATGAGAGGGTAAGTTTAACAATATTTCCAACACTGAAGAGATTGGTTTCTCATGAAGATGCTTACACTTATAACAGATTGAGTCAAAGGAAGAAATTTAAGTTTCCCCAAAATATTCTTCTCTGTCATACTTCAAGTCATTTTTGGCACAAAATCTGATTCCAACCTTTGAGATTCTATAGTACTATGGGAACCATATTAAGAATAATCTGAGGATATTATAAACAGTATGAAAAGAGCTTCTATTATAATTTTTGACTTACTCCTTAAGTATTCACACACATTGATGCTGAGCCTGTGAGAATAGTGCTGAGTAAAAGACTTACCCATTCCGCCACTAGGGGGAAAAGGAAACGAGAAATCTGACTAATCACTAGTCATGTAATTTGATACCTCCTTTATAAATTAATCTTACTTTGAGATTCTTTAACACTGTGGTGCTAGTAGCAGTGAAATGTCTATACTGGCAAAGGCAAGTATCAAGGAAATGTCAAGTTTGGTGAATAAACCTTAATGTGCAACTTTAACCACAAATGCTTTAACACTCCAGCAATGTAATCAACAGCAGCCACAAAACAATATGAAGAAAACCAACCCATGGAAGCATTACTGACCAGATGCCATATTCGAGTTGCCCTGAGATTTCAGTTGTGAAGTCGGCAGCACACCCTGGGGTGTGTTGGTTCTGCTGTCATCCAAGCCCAGAGACAAGTCCTTTCTTGGGGCTTTAACTGTGGAAACATCATCAGTCATGCCCATCTGCTTCTGTCTTCTTCGCTTTTTACTCCATAACTCATGACAATCTTGCCATAAAGGAAGACTGAAAAAACAAAAATCAAATTGTTCGTAATTGCAGTGACATTTCTTAACAACAAAATGCTAGTATTTTAACAACACCTCCCCCATCACCCCGAAGTTGTCCTTGAAGACTTCATACATCATCGGCTTTGTCAACTCTTCCACTAAAACTCAGCCTTGATGCCCCACCTCCTTTCAGGACTTCACCTTCATAGACAGACTATTATTCTGTGGCTTCTGAATAATCAATAAATAATAATTTATTACAACTATAAATGAAGAACATGTCATAAAAATAGGTTTCAATTATCCCTGGTGCAATTTTTTAAAGCCAATTTTTATACATCATACACTGAATATGACATGAAAAAAAGGCAAAAAATATCCGATTTGCAAAAAGTAGACATAGGATTAAAAGGAGTAAGCCTAGACGTTTGTGCAAAACTTTCTAGTAAGAGCTTTTCACTTTTTCATACCCTCGTATTTGCCTCTATAAGCAATGTTGCAGAATTAAACTGATGCAACAGAGGAGTTTCAAAAACAGGTAATCCAGGCTAATTACTCATCAACAAAGAGTTCTGAATAACTAGCAGCTATCAAAATTACCCACAATTCTGAAACAATTCTACCTGAATGTAATTTCATAAACCTGACAACACTGCAGAATAACTTTTGTTTAAATAAAGACATAAATATTTGATTTATAAATGTTTTCTTCTTACCCTAACAACCCAATGGGAAGTTACTGTTATATCTATTTAAAGATGAGAAAATTGAGGCTTGGAAAGGTTAATAAACTTGCCCAGAATAACTACAAATTCCTTTAAGCAGCCCCAACCCGGTGATACATATCTGCAGTCTTCAACCTATATGTTTTCTTCTAAGGATCATGAAGACTTTCTAGGGGGTAAACCTAGAATTGTTTTTAAAAGTATTTCCATAACTATATGTCCTCTTTCCTAAAATTGATCTTTGAGAATGAGCTACACATTCAGCAAATTCTTTCATACCTCCTCTTTCACATTTACTGTTATCTAATGTTATAAAATAAAGGCATATGCAACAATATGGTTGAATCTTAGCAATGTAATATATTAAGTAAAAAAAAAAAAGTCATTCCGAAAAGATTACAAACAGCATGACACTCTTTTATAAAACTAAAAACAACTGAAAGTTTAAAATATAACTTTTTATGAGTACATATAAATGGCAACAAAAATATATACAAAAGAGAACAGGAATGACAATTACCTCAGGTGGAGGAAGGCAAGGGGATAGGTTGTGGGGGGGGAGGCGGTATGATATGATTAAAGTAGGTTATTTTCAAGCTTCTAGCTTTAATTTGGTAGGCTCATGGCTGCTTATCAACATCATTAAAAATAACTAATTAAATTAAGTAACTAAAACAAAAAAAGAGAGCCATGCATGGACCAATGATGAGTGACACAAGGATTATGATTAAACCAAGTCTATGCACCTGAGGTCCAAAAACAAAACAAAGGCATACCTCTCAGCCATCTTACTATGGTGCATTGCCTCAGCGTGTAAAAACCTCCTGGAGTAACAAACAAAGGGACAATTTGAAATATTGATATTGGGAAGCTATAAGGCATCATAATCCCGCCAAAGACTTCCCTTTCTCTCCCTCTCCCGCTTTCCCTCTCCCTCCCTTCCCTCTCTCTCTCTGTGTATTACAAGGTATGTGGCATTAGCCTCTGCTCGAATATTCTGAATTCAGATGTACTGCAATAATGCAGTAACTGAAGTAATTTCACCTCCTTCAGCCTGATGTTCAGGGAATGAATGCATTGCTATTGCAGGAGAATCCCATGAGTAAAGCAAAGAAAGCCACTGAAAAGGGCTTTTTCTCCCTCCCATAATGTAAAGGTAAGATTCTTTCTGGATGATCTCAACACTCACCTCTAGGAAAGATAAACATTACCCAACAAATAGCTCAAACAGATTTAGAGATGCTGACTCACAGATGTATATACCAGGAATGTTTTCTACTAGGATGACCAAATTATTACGTACTTTTCTGAATGTTCAAATACTGGCTCAGACACTTACTGTATCTTATTAGGCAAGTAATGACCTCTGTGCCTCAGTTTCCTTATCTTTAAAATTGGGATTAATAATACTTATGGGGCAGCGGTAATATATGTTAACAGCTGTAAGTACTCAGACAGAGCCTCTCACATAGGAGGCCCTATGTTCATGTTTGACACCACTTATCATCATCCAATAAGGTAATTTAAAACTATTTTTATCAAGTCACATCATGAAATATTTATTCTGCTTATAGTGGGTCATATTCTGTCTTATAAACTGTTTAATGCTTTATACTTGCTATTAAGAAAAAATAAAATTATAGGCTAGCTGTCATTCTAATTCACTTTTTAGCAATATATACCTTTTCTATTTTCATTAAATACATCAGAAAAGTTTGACAGGACATCCAATTAATGGAGTGTTGTTTTTTTTATGCCCCACTCTCATTTGATTATTCCTAAAAGAAACTGATCAGAGGAGTTTAGTACATACACAGTTCCCAAAGGAATACCAAGGCCTTTCTTCATAGTCCTTACCTCATAAATAACTTATAATTTTAAACACATATTACATATTATAAAATATTGAGTTATGTTCTTTATATAAACTCAATCTAAATATTAGTTCAGTATCATAATTACGACCTGACTGCTTTAGTGATGTTACCTAACAAGATGTATCCAATAATTTATTACTTGTTTACAGAATTTTCACCAAGATGTGTATTAATGTTTATTTTTAATGGAAAAAAATGCAGTTAGGTATGTTCCAATAAAAACTGAGTAAATTTAGGTGATGTGACGCATTTGACAATATGAACAGTGTTTCCAATTAGGTTATATAGCAGGCATTTTTCATAAACTGAATGGGATATCTCTATAGTTTCAAGGATTTGACAAAAACATATTTTAAAAATGTAGTAAGAAACACAATTTAATAAACTTGATTGGCAAAGTAACACTGAAACTACATGCTGACTTTCTAACCTTTATTAAGTATAGTGGATTAAACAAGTCCTAGCAAAAGAAAAAGTAACAAATATAAGAAGTCATTTACTAAGTATTGGTAAAGCTTCTTTGCTGGGATATTCTGAATTCAGATGTACTGCAGTAATGCAGTAACTGAAGTAATTTCACCAAAATTTGAAAAACTAAATGATTAACGACTGGATAAAATACATTATCTTTTGGCAGTCATGCTGTTTCCAATTCTTTACTGTCAAAAAAAATTAAAGGAGGAAAAAACCCCTTAAATGTCATTAAAATAATGACCTTTATTATTTTAAAGGTCATTAAAATAATGACCTTTATTATTTTAAAGGTCATTAAAATAATTTTTGATGACTGATCACTGTGATTTTGAGGACATAATATGGAATGAGTTCAAAGAACTCAGTGATATAACTGACAAAACTCTACCCTTCTCAAATGCTTGTTTATAAGGGTACTTAAAATAATAAAAATTACAATTAATGTGGAACTATGTGCCATTCTAAAATAAGTACTATTAATTGATAGATATGCAAATTACACGGGGGGGAAATCTCAGCACTATTTATTTCATTACATTTAATTTCAACTAAATCTTCCTTTTTTAACTGAAATATGTACTACTACTATTCGCGATAACAAGAGCTTTATACCAGTAAGAGGAAATTTTTAATTGAATTTTCATTTATATACACATTGTTTTAAGGAAGTATAATAGGGTAATCAATAAAATACTTTTAAGCAAAAATATGTTGCAATTAAAAACCTGCAAAAGCAATGTAAGTTCAAGATGAAAAAATAACAATGTTCAATTGCTTTAGAGTTTCTTCATACAGTTTCTAAGTAAATACTGCTGAATATAAAGATCCTAAGATATTCTGATTCCACTGAATGTATTTTTAAAACTGATATAACTGCTTGATTTAGGTGTCAACACTTATGATACACTAAAAATCACATCTTTTGTGCTATTCAAACCCTCGATTAAAAAAAAGTTTAGATGTCAATTAAAAATGTGCTTTGATACAGTTTTACCAGAATTCTTTCATGTGGACCAGTTAAACGAAGAGATCAACTTAGTGTTACGAATAATGCGAGAAAAATGACATTATATTCCTCTTGATATGATAACAGAAGGAAGTACACATCACTACCTACATAGTATTTTTTGCCAAAAACAATAAATAAAAAGTTACTCTAATTCTAATTACTAGAAAGCAATTTTAAAGCCAGACTGTAGAATGTTTTACAAAACAGCTGGCTCAGACTTTTAAAAACTGTCAGTGTCATAGAAGTCCTTCCCAAAAAGTGATTCAAGACTGGAGACATGACAGCTAAATGAAATGTGTGAGTTCTGAATGAATTCTTCATCACACCCCCGTAAAAAACAGGCTATAAAGATTATTGTGAAGAAATTTGACAATGGACTATTAGATACTGCAATGTTAAATTTCTTATGCTTTATAATGGTACTGTAGTTACATAGAATTAAGTCCTAGTTCTATATTTATTATTTATAAATGAAGTGTCACTTACACAATATGTAATATTCAAATAGTTCAGAAAAGAAGTTTATATAGAGTGATAAAGCAAATGTGCCCACACATTGAACCCTGTTGATTGCAGGTTCAGGATCTATGAATGCTCCTTGTATTATTCTTCCTAATTTTTCCATAAAGTAGAAAGTTTTCCAAATCAAAAGTTTAAAAATATTTGAAGGGATACTAGAGCCAAAGTTTCAAGACTGCTGATATATACTGATAAGAAAAAAAAAAGAAATAAAACCAAAAAACCCAGGAAACAACTCAACAAGGAATGATTCAGGTCCCTCAACATGTCAGATGATAGATCCTTTATGCCTTTCAAATAACCCCACAAAGGCTATTCAAATACAGCAAAAACTTCATGAAGTTGAATATGATGGTCTCACTGAATTATAGTAAGCCCAATCTAAATGGAAGAGCCAGGATTTGAACTCCAAAGCCCACGTTTGTTCATTTACAATATGATAACTGAATTACATGGAAACATTTTATTATTATTGGGATAGGCTTGCTTTAAGGACGCTCATCATCATTTTAAAAATTACCAAGAAAATACCTACAAAGTTTCCAGATCCTACCACGAAGAACCAAATGGACTGCTTTGTCCCCTCCCCTTTCCCCAAATCAATCCTAGAGAAATTGCAGGAGCCACAAGACAGGGGCATTTCAAGAACCCAGCTATTCTCACTCCCAAGCTCTATGCATTCCACCCCCTTCCCACGTTGGACAATAAACTCATTGTATACAATCAGTTTATATACTAATTGTATACAGTATGTAATTGTATACAATCAGGCTTTTGATACTAATATTCTGTTATTCAATGATAAAAATTTTCTATTGCATAGTTTGCCAAAAAGTATTTCAGAACTCCTGTTTCTTATTGGACTAACTTGAATTTAAGAGCTGGCTCCACCCTTTACTAGATTTATATTCTTGGGCAAGTTTCTTAACCTCTTTGAGCCTGCTTCCTCTTCTGTAAAATGATGGTAATAATACTAATACCCACCTGAGAGGACTATAAAGATTAATGTAGGCATGAAAAATGTTTAGCACAGCACTCAAAATTTTAGCTATAGCAACTGGGAGTATAAGCAGTTGTACTGGTATAAGTAGTTCTAGAATAATGATGTTACATCAGGAATATTTCCTTAGAGTTAAAATATATTAATGAAATTAGCTAGAGGAAGGCTACTTTTGCTAGTCGTATATGGTTAGCTGAACATTAAACAAGGTTCTGTATTCTAAATGTGCAAATTATGTGTTTTACTATTATTCTATTTATTTTGATTTGTTCTATTTATTTTAACTAATCATGGAATAGCTTTTCATTGTTTATATACAGGTGTTATTAAAACTGTCCAGATTCTTTACATATGGGATCTAACAATAATAAAAGGTCACTTACTCTGGGGGAGGCATTTTTGAGGGTTCCACGTCCCGCAGGAACTCACACTGAAGGGCCTGTTCTGCAGTGCAGCGCTTACTGGGGTCCAAGGCGAGCATGTAGTCAAACAAGTCCAGTGCGGCTGCAGGAATGCTGGCGGGGAGAGTTACAGGGGTCAGACATGTTCTTCACACCATTTAATGTTTCTTTAGCAGCTTTTTTCAAAGACTAGCATTTTATAACATTTGCAATACTTTATTCCAATACATTCTAATTTTCTTTTGAAGAAATATTTTTACATAATTTTATAACTATTATTCTAAATAACTTTAAATTTGGCCAACAACAGGTACATTTTATTACTCTATGGGCAATTTGTGACATAAATTAAGAACTGAACAAAACAGTTTTTCCTACAACAAAATAAAAACCTGAGCTCAAGTAACTTGAAAGCTGTTTCATTAAAATTTAAAATATTATTAAAGTTCTTTCACATAAGCACTGAATCAAACACACAAACCCAAACCACTGATTTCATAATGGTGGTGACATGGTAATTTGCATGTAGCAAAGGAAAACTCAAAATTATATGACACAGAAGAATTGTGCTACGTCTACCTTGGGTCAATAGAGGATAGAGTGACATTTAGAATTCACAAGAAAGAACAACAACAAAAATCACTCAGTGTAATATGAATGTTTAAGCGCCCCCTTCTTACAAAACAAATTCTTCTCTTAACTTTCGACGATACTGCTTCTTTGGTTTCATGGTGTTGAAATATGGTAGTTTGATTACATCGGGCCACACTGCAGGACATGGACTCCCACATATACGGCTAAACACACAAAGAGAAGTACATCACTATAAACTACACAGAAAAAATAACACATACAACTGCTATACAAAACATCAAC
Source organism: Rhinolophus hipposideros (assembly GCF_964194185.1). Classification (NCBI taxonomy): domain Eukaryota; kingdom Metazoa; phylum Chordata; class Mammalia; order Chiroptera; family Rhinolophidae; genus Rhinolophus; species Rhinolophus hipposideros. The sequence goes on along the minus strand of NC_138064.1, from coordinate 53,613,647 downwards.
TCATTTTTAAATACACAAAAGCTGCAGTCCTGATACAAGTATAAGTCTCATTAAATATTGTAGTCATCCAACTTAATTACTTGTTTTAAGAAATAAACTTAATTTCAGTGGCTACTTCTAACACTCCAAACATTCCAATGTTTACAAAATCAAATCTTAAAACACAAGTAACACTCAAAATATACTGAACATATTCTGAACCAAAATGAAGAATTTTATGCCAATAAATTAAGGAACCTGAGTTTAATATATGTCTTTCTCTGGTTTTATAGGTACTTGTCATTACCTCTTCTCATGGATATAATAATGTTAGCAATAATAGCAGAAACAGATATCCTATCCTCAGGAAGGTAAGTATATTGTAAAGACTGCTGAATTCCATCAGCAGGAGGACCCTGAAAGTAACATCCCTGAAACAAACAAGTTCTTCAAATTTGTGCCACTGATTTCAAGGTATAGAAAATTTTTAACTGTTTTACTCTCTACTTATCTACATCTTGAAAACACTCATTATTTTTGTATTAATTAGTAAGCCCTTGTTATGATAATTTATAGAATGCTGTAACAAACAGGTAACTCCAGCTGGTAAACAGTTAAATAGTAACTGATGTTGGTAATATGTAGATAAAAAATTGGTTAAATATGCTTGACTATACTGAATCTCAAGGATAAATGTACATTGTATATAAAATTGTCAACTGGTCTTCAAATGTAAAAAGAAAAGGTCCATGTATCACTGACTAAAAGTAAAAATATTTTATACGTACATATAAATGCATGCACCAATGTAAATAAGCATGACAACTAAAGTTGCCAGACATTCTTTAGCTGAGCTTTAGAATGCTACCTCAGAAACACGTACTTATTACGTGAGACGACCTCTAACGTTTTTTAAGCTTTATGTCACTCAAACTGTGTTATTTGTTTCAATATACAGTAATCCCCTACCTGCAGGGGTATGTTCCAAGCCCCTCAGTGGATGCCTGAAACCATAGACAGTACCCAACCATACATCTGCTATGCTGTTCCCTACCTACTATAAAGTTTAATTCATAAATTAGGCACAGTAAGAGATTAACAACAATAACTGATAGTCAAACAGAACGATTATAACAATATTCTGTAATAAAATGTGTGGTCTATCTTTCTCAAAGTTATCTTATTGGACTGGATTCACCCTTATATGGATGGCATGGACATGCTGGACAAAGGGATGATTCATGTCCCAGGTGGGACGACGTAAGATTTCATCACACTATTCAGAACAAAATGCAATTTAAAACTTATGGTTTATTTCTGGAATGTTCCATTTAATATTTTTAGACCGCAGTTGACTGCAGTTAATTGAAATTGAAACCTCAGATAAGGGAGGGACTACTGTAGTTTAGGATTTTCCTACGCCCAAGGTTTTTAAAAGATACAAGATCTTCTTTGTACTTTCCCAATCTCTTGTTTCTTACAAGCCAATTTTCAGAACCTCCTGAAAAACACAGTGGCTCTCTTAGGAAAGAAGGCCAAACTTGGGAACATGGCTTTCTAGTATGATCTGGTCCCAAACTGCCTTCCTAGTCTCATGTCCCAATTCATCTCTCCCGACAAGTCAACCATTCCTCCATAGCTATGCTCATATTCCTTCTCCATAGATTCTACCTGGCTGAATTCTTTTCATTTCTCAAGATTCAGATCAAAAGTAACCTATGCATAGAAGTTTTCTGTACCCCCAATACTACTCAGAATGGTCACTCTTTGTATGCTACTTGTTTCTCTTGACACTATTTCATCCTACTTTGTATTTTAGTTGTTTACATGTAAGTTTCTCTCACTAAATTACAGTTTGGGAATCACGTCCCTCAAACAATAGACAAGTGGGGAAGGGAGTAAGAGAAGTAAGTACACAGGCAAAGGCATGGCAGTAGCCACGTACACACTTTTGGGAGGAAGTAAGGAAATCTGTATGGGAGGAATTTAGGGCTCAGGCAGGTTTAGCTGGAAGCATAGACAGGGCCACACGATACAGTTTAAGAAGCAGTTTGCCTGAACATAGTTGACCCTTGAACAACATAGGTTGGAACTGCACAGGTTCACCTACATGTGGATTTTTTCCAATAAATACTATAAATGTATTTTCTCTTTCTTATGATTTCCTTAGTAACATTTTCTTTTTTCTAGCTTACTTTATTCTAAGAATACCGTGTATAATGCATGTGATATACAAAATCTGCGTTAATTGACTGTTTCTGTTATACGTGAAGCTTCTGGTCAACGGCAGGCTCTTAGCAGTGAAGCTCTAGGGGGCAGCGGGGACAGAAGTTATACTCAGATGCTCCACTGCGCAGGGGATTGCTGCCCCACCCCATGTTGTTCAAGGGCCAACTGTACAATAAAGACAAACTCCGAAAACAACGTTTAGAACAGAATCCTGTGTGATACTGGTCAAATTGCATTGCATAAGAATTTGTTTCTTCTTTTGTAAAATGGAGATTAATTTTACTTCAAAGCTGTGAAACTAAATGAGCTAGTATCTGGTCCATTAATAGTCTTATAATAAAAATCAGTTTCTTAGCTAAAGAGTTTAAATTATTTTATTGTATGTGTTGTGGGAAGACACTTGAGTACTAAAAGTTATCTAATTGGTAGCAGCATGCAGGATGGAATATTTATACTGAGGCAGGGAAAATTACTACCCTGTTTCTCCGAAAATAAGACCTAGCTGGACAATCAACTCTAATGCATCTTCTGGAGCAAAAATTAATATAAGACCTGGTATTATATTATACCCAGTTTATATTATATCATATCATAATCATATCACATCAAATTATATTAGACCCAGTCTTATAGTAAAATAAGACCGAGTCTTATGTTAATTTTTGCTCCGAAACACATATTAGATCCGATTGTCCGGCTGGGTCTTATTTTCAGGGAAACACGGTAGAAACTAGGAAGCACAGTAATTGATGATAACTGCATTATTAGCAAAATCTGTGCCTGATGGCCCAGATTCTGGGCCAGTATTCTGATCTACTGATTTATCTATTCTGGTGTCAATACCGTATGGTAGCTTTATACTTTTTTTAAGGTTGACAGGACAAACTCCTTGGTCTACTCACTCCTCTAATTACTACTCCCAGAATTTCCTTGCAGATGAAATGTAGAATCAATACTGTCACACTCCAAAAGTAGGAAAATCCTCCTGGGATTCAACTGCTGCTGTAAATTTATAGATTAATTTAGAAAGAATTGCTGTCTTTACACAACTTATTATTTCTATCCCAGAAATACTCAATTTTTGTATTTCCTTCATTTTTATGTACATGCCTTCAATTAGATCCTGTATTTTTTAATGGGTTTTATCTTTTACTTTTCCTAAACAATGTCAGAATGATTATGATGCAACACAATATTGGGGTTTCTGATTTTAATTGGAGTACTTTCATTGTTTACCACTAGGAAGGATGACGACTTTGGTTTGAAAAGCACAATACTTAAAGATATTTACAGACACAAATTCACAAATATATCCTGTGAAGCAGACATTCATTTATTCCTTTTTACTAGGGGTTTTATTTTTGTGCCTTATAAATTTTTAAAAGATACTTCAGTTTTATCAGTTTGATTTTTAGAAACCCTATTACTATAATCATTATCTGCATTTTCTTCCCTGGGCCACTAATGTAGTGATTGTATTAAGAGATTTCCTAATATTTATTCATGCTTACATTCAAATGAGAAATACAACTGGTCCTATTAAAAGTACTCTTATTGTAGTACAATGCTGTTGTTTTGCATCAATAATCATGTGAGATTGGTATCCAGCAGTCCTCACAAATCGTCCAAAGACCCCGGGAACCCCCTAGACCCTTCAAGGGTCTGGACATTTAAAGGCATTATGGAGACATGATTTGCCTTTTTCCATGTGCTGACTTTGCCGTCATGATGCAAAGCCAATGTGGGCACACCCACCAGCTCCCTCGCATGAGTTAAGCCAGTGGCACCAAACCATGAGCAGTTAAGTTCTCATCACAACCACACAACCTCAGGGCAGGTAGGAAGCCAGTTTCACTTAAGAATGCACTTAATGAAGCAGTCAAAATTATTAATGTTATTAAACACTAACGCTTGAGTATATACATCTTTTTACTATTCTCAGTGCTGAAGTATAAAATACTCAACAAAGCACTTCTGCTGCACAACAAAGTCTGACAGCTATCTTGAGAAGCACCTGTGCAATTATATGAGTTGCAAGCTGAAGTAGCTGCTTTTTTTCATGGATCAACATTTTGACCTGCGAGAACTAACAAACTACGGTCATTCAGACCCGGGTACCTCACAATTTCTCGAAAAGGAACAAAGTTAGGTTGTTACTCCAAGAAAGACAACTCCGAGGAAGACAACTGTCAATTGCACAATTCGAGCATTTAGAAGAAAATTAGAATACAAAAAATCTTATCATCTACACCATGAAATTGACAGCTTCACAACTAATACCTAAAGGCTTTTCTGATGAGTGGTGATAACAAAAATATGATGAAATGTTATATTTGGAAGATCTGCTCAATTCAGTGATACAGTGTTTTCCAAATGTTCAATACATGATACAAAATCATCACAGTTATAAAATATCCATTCAAGAGTGCAATAGAAACCAGTGGATTTCAGTATATTAGAGTACAAAATATTCTTTCATATGGTTCAAGACTGCATATTATAACTAACCTGCGGAAAATTACCACTTATTTAGTGCAGTTTCAAAAAAAAATATGCACAATTATCTGAAAAGACTATTGAGAACAGCAGGCATACCACAGATACGAGGATCCCAGATGTACGTTATTAAGCCAGACGTTAAAAGATTTCTCAAAATGTAAAATAATGCTCTTCATTTAACCAACATTTATCCCTATTTGGAAAATATTGACTTCTTACAATTAAAGATGTTATTTTTAACATTTTAAAATGAATATTTTATATTTGTTTTAATTTCTAATGTGGTACATATCAATAGAGACAAATAACACAAACAAAAGCTCCTAAGATCTTTCATAAGTTTTAAGAGGGTAAAGAAGTCCTGAGGCCAAAACAATTAAGAAGCACAAGTCTACAGAATTTTTCATGCTATTGATTTATGAAGGTATACATGCTTCATTTTTTAAAATATAGGAACTTTCCTTCTTTTCATATATACTTATTTTCATTTATACTCTGGAACAACCAAAGCCAATGCCTTTAAAGTTTTTAAAATTTCACCTGTGTGACCATCCAGGCTGAGGATTTTGGGAAGTGGGGGGTAACGGGAAGTAAGGGAAGGCTGGATAGAGAGAAGCAGGATTCTTTTTATTCCAATCTACTTTTTTTTTTTAATTAATTTTATTGGGGTGACAATTGTTAGTAAATTTACATAGATTTCAGGTGTACAATTCTGTATTACATCGTCTATAAATCCCATTGTGTGTTCACCACCCAGAGTCAGTTCTCCTTCCATCACCATATATTTGATCCCCTTTACCCTCACCACCCACCCATTCCAATCTACTTTTAATTTCCTCCATGATTGTGTTTATTTCATAAGGCTTATACTTAAAAGTGGTGACTCTGTGTAAAATTATTTTTGCCTTCATTCATCCAATTTGTCCTCACCTTTAATTTTTCACTCTCTTTAGCCATCACTTTTTAATCCATGCTACTTCTATAGCAAAGCTTTTGTAATCTGCCTAAGATACTTTCTGGAACAAAGCAAAATACAAATAACTTGAACAGTGTAATAAAATAAACCTCTTTAAGGCAGATTCTGATTAGTAATCCAACCCTTGATCAGTTTGCACATAATTGTACAATACAAACTCTAGACCTCATCATTCCTGAGACTTTAGATGGGAGAAATATCCCAGCATTACTACAAATAAGATGAGGGAGAGAAGTATATATTAGGAAACTTACATTTATTTCATTCTCACCACCCTCAACATACTATTAGTCCTGTTTTACTTGTGAAAAAAAAAAAACTTAGAACATTTTGGAACTTACCCTAAGTCACAAGAGCAGTTAGTAGCTGAGAGGTCATTAGAACCAAGGTCTGAGAGATTCCAAAGCCCACCCCTTTCAATATACTCTGCTGCCTCCTTCAAATCAGGGAGACTTGTTTCTTTTATCGGAAACTTCCTTTATTTCTCATGTTTTCAAAATAATTAATGCTACAGAATCAAAGTTGAAGCATCTTTTTCTGTTTTAATAAATATGTGCTATCTTACCAACAACACAAAAACAATTTGAAATATATAACCTTCCCTAGCCCTCTCACATGTCCACGTTGAGATGAACAATTCCAGACTCTTGAGGTGTTCAATTTGATTTACTTAAATGGGATCAAATAGAACATAGCCTTCTGGAAAATTGCTCTTGTAACTATGTTGCTTTTTTCCAAGTCAGTATCTCCAGATCTACCATTTCCTTTTTAATAACTGTACACTAAGTGGATCGACTGAGCTTTCTTCTTTTGCCATATGGGTCAGTTACTGACTTGACATGCTCATAAAATAACTCAAATATATTTGTGCCTCAGGATTTTCATTACTTTGCGCCGTTCCCTCACTTCTTTCAGATCTCTGCTCAAATGATATTTTGTGGGGCAGACATTCCCCGACTCTATCTACAACGCTACCTCCTAACAACGCTACCTCCTAACGCTTTTCTACCGTTTCCCCCGAAAATAAGACCTAGCCGGACAATGAGCTCTAATGCGCCTTTTGGAGCAAAAATTAATATAAGACCCAGTCCTATATTAATTATATATTATATTATATTATATTATATTATATTATATTATATTATATTAATTATATTATGTAAGATCCAGTCTTATTTAACTGTAAGATGCATTAGAGCTGATTGTCTGCCTAGGTCTTATTTTCGGGGAAACACAATATATTTATTAATTTATTTGTTTTGTCTGTCACCCCAACTAAAAAGTAGAAAAAGTTGGGTGCCAGTTTCCAGGCACTGAGGATACCGCCTTGACCTTCTGTTGTATCCTGAGAACCTAGTAACTGGCATACAACCAGCAATCAACAAACACCGTTCAATTAATCCCCAACTTGAAATGTGCTCTGTGTGATATTCTAAGGTCCATATAAGCTTGCTTTATTTCTGGACTTCCGATATAATTCCACTGGTTTATCTACGTATCTTGTGCCAGTACAAAATGGTTTTAGTTACTATAATTTTGTTTTAACATATGATATGCCAAAATTTCCTCCTTTTTAAGATTTTCCTCATTATTTTCATTTTTATCCCGCCGAATGAACATTAAAATCAATCTATAGAACTATAATGATACAGAATAATCTTTAAAAACAATTAAGGCTTCCTAGCCAAAAAATAAGATATGCCTCACCAATAGTTATTCAAATCTTCTTTACAATTTTAAGTGGGACATTACAGTTTTCAATATTCCTGTGGTATATATGGTAGTGGTTTTTTAAAAAGCATCTTTCCCACCCACTATGTTTCTAACTGGTTATTGTTGGTTTTTATTTTGTTTTAAGCTATTGCTTTTAGTATATGTGTATTAGTATATAATATATATTAGTATATTGTGTGTGTGTGTGCATGCACACACACACAATTTTCTTAACACATGTCATTGTACCAAACTTTTTATTTAAGATATTTCAGGTGATTCCCTTGTATGTTGCATGCATGCATATATGCAATGTTATATGTAATTTATGACAATACTGCCTTCATCTTTCCACTAATTATCTCTCATTGGATCCCTTTTCTAACCCTACCAGATAACTGGTTAGTACTTCTAAAATACTCTTAAATAATGATACAAGAAGACAACGTTTTTTCATTCTTGTCTTTATTTCTAGTAATTTACCAATAATTATTCAGGCTGTCAGCTTGTGATATGTATTTTTATCAATGTTAAAGAATCATCCCTCTACACTTCCTTAACGAGCAGTTTATATTTTCTAGCAAGTGCCTACTGAACACCTACCAAGACAAACATATTATTTTATTTCTATTAAAATGATGAATTACAACAATAGACTTCTTAAATTGAAACATCCTTGTATTATTGGGGTAAAATCTACTTGACTATACAAGTTAATTTTCTAATGAAAAGCTGGACACTACTGGCTAATCGTCTTTAGAATTTTTGGACTAACATTCTGTAGAAATGTTTCATGTTTTCTTTGTCAATTTGGTGTTTATGTCATATCGATTTTGTAAAAAGTTCCAGAAAGTTTTATTTCCTAGTACTGAGAATTGGTTAAAAGTTTAGATGCTAAGGTAAATTGTCTACATTTACATTTCAGTTTTACCACCATGATAGTGTTTTGACTCTGGACAAATTCTTTACCTCTGTAAGGTTCAGTTTTCTTAACTTTAAAAAGAAGACATAGAGTTGTCATGAAGCTTAACTGAGGCCAATTCAGGTGAAAGTCTTAAGAGTAGTGTTAGCATCATATATAAACTAAATAAATGCTAACATTAATAGATGCCCTAGTATCTAATACAATAAGGACAAACGGTTAAGTGAAAAAATAGGTTAAGGTAGTCACTTAAAAAAAGGATACACAGATACATAATTCAAGTACATTATTTTAACTGAAAATTTATAAATGTACATTTATTCTTCAATCTTTCTGACAGAGAGCCAAGGCCTAACAGAGGAGTCACTGGATGGGATTCTGCATTAGCTTTCTTGCACAAACCATACCCATAACATATCATCAAGGACTTAAAAGCAATCTGAGTATAAAGTCTTATACATTTTCTTTCTAACTTATAGTTACTTGCCCATCCCTAATTAATTTGACAGCAACTTTGTTGTCTTTGTAAAGCATTGCATCTGTCTATATTTAATTACTGACAAACATACAATAAAAAGTTGGCATAAAAAACTGGAAACAACTACCTCTTGGTCATCATACCCTTCAACTGGTGGGATAAGTATATAATCTTACTAAGAGTGGTAGCCTACTAGCTGCAGACATTCAGCTTGCCATGTTATTAAACTAGTATTATTTACAGAAGGAATGGAAAGCATCTATTAATACAATAAGTCTGCTGAAGAGAAAATTCATAGAATATTGGTTATCTGTCCCTCATAGTAATATTTTTTCTAAAAGTTTTCAACCACATTTTGAAACAGTCATGCAAATTTACAAGTTGCAAATTCACATTATTACATATGAAAACCAAAGCTCTTTTTTAAAAAAAAAGAAATTTGTTTTAAAATAGTAGATGAAGAAAAAGGTGACTTATAACCTAAGTCCAACAATGGGCTCCAAATAATGAACACCTATGCTAGTGGATATATGCATATATTTTGCTGTGTACACACATACATATAGATACACATAAATATGTATGCATAGATGTATATAAAAGTTATTTCTTTACAATATCCCAAAACATTAATTCTTCCATCCTGTCATACTTAACAAAAAATTATCTACCATTCACTCTCTCATATTCATTCCTTTCCAGCCTTATCTTTTCAGCCTCAAGCCCTTTAATATCCTTAATTTTACTAGATCAAGTATTGAAGTGCATGCACTCCAGTTTCTCCTCCATTCAGCAATCATTAGTCTGACCCATACTGTTCTCTTCCTGAAAACAGTCTAAAAGATTTACAAGTTCCTGTAGAGTATAATAATCCCCACCCAGCAAATATTACAATGATGAGCTTACCTTATTAATTCCAGTTGTGCAAGTTCCTGATTTGCTTGAAATATAGGTTTTTTAGTGAAGAGTTCACCAAGGATACATCTAATGGAAAAAAAAATACCCACCATTACCAAAGGATATGATTTTACTTTACTAACAGAAGTTTCATGTAAATTAAACCAGTCAATAAGCCTATCTTACCCACAGCTCCATACATCAATAGCTGGTGTATATCGTTCTTCTCCCAACAGCAATTCAGGTGGACGGTACCATAAAGTGATGACCTTGTTAGTATACGGCCGACTGAAAAAACAAAACCAACTTTGGAGTTAGTATCTGTTAGAATAAGAGAGATTCTCTTAGGAAATATTATTTTGCCTAATCAAAGCATTCCTCCAATCCTAACTAAAACCACTTTTATATGCCTACCAAATACAGACATGCTATGACATCTAGTATGTGGTCATAAAATAAATCTGAGAGCAATGTGATTGACTGAAAAAAAAATTCCCTTAATATACTATAAAAAAAGTAGTTGGCTGGTTTTAACTGGTCAAAGAAAGGTCTTTTTAATCAACTCAACTGTTCAGCACTGCTTTTACTTTCCATAATAACTTTTAAAGGAATTTAAAGGGAGTTGATTTTGACCAAATCTGGCAAATTACTAACGTGTAGCAAGATAATTCAAACTGGAACCAAGTAACAAGTTTTGAACTTGGCATATCTTTTGCAATCTATGATTTCAACCCATTTTAGTATGTGAATAGTAAGTACAGAAATGCAGATCATAGTAGTTGAGGTCCACGATGCAAAGAACCACGAGCAATAGGTATGTTACTTTACCAGATGTTTCCTTTGTCACCGTCTGTCTAACAGAGAGGACATATACACATGGTTACCTCTTTATCTATCACAGAAGAGATTATCTAGGGAGTTGTATTAGGGACTAGGTTGACCACCACAGTATAAATTCTCTGGCAAAGTGTTTTCAATCTTCAGAGAATGATCATGTTCTAGCTGATTCACTCAGAAGTGAGAGGTGGTTCTTCGACTGATCTGTAGTTAGGATTACATACTTCAGAGTGATGATTTATGTCTTTAAATGCTAAACCTCTCTTTCTGGATATCCTCCAAATAACATGGATGCAAAGGCCATGTCATGGGAATTTCCCCAGGAAGGCTGGATTCCAAGACATTCACTTATTTTGGCTTAAATCTGGACTAGTTTGGGGAAGAAGGAAAAGGAGCACATAATTTATTTATAAAGCAATTTCCTCTTGCCAATTGTAGGTCTGAAAATCCAGTTAGCGTAAGAGCTCAGCGGCCTATGTGCTCTGCCCCCCACGCAGGCAAAGTTCTCCAAATAATTTAAACTCTGGACATCACAGCATTACCACAGATAGGACTACAGTAACAGTGTGCCAAACTCAAGGAAAAAAGGATAAGTGACCTTGGTATAAATTGTGGAAATAAGGAGGATAGTATAAGATGTATATTTTCAAGAGCAAATTAGGATTAGAATTTTCTAATAATATTAAAGTGATTTTGTTTGTTTACCGGCATCATTTATCTTCATATAATAAGATCTTTTAAACTCTAGTTACTCTAATTAAACTGGACTTAATCATCTTTTAAAAATATGTTCACCTCTTTATGCTTAACTCCTTTTAAATTTGAAATTCCTTATTTTTTATTCAAATTCTATACCTTCTTCAAGACATAGTGAAAGACTCATCTCCATAAAGTATAATCTCTATTTACAATAGATTTATTTGCACATCCTTAAATTTGTATCATACTTACCACTGTATTGAAAACTATTTTGCTTTCTATCTTCCCAGAAAGTCAAAAGAGCCCAGAGACCATCTTTGTTATGAACCCTACACACAAAGCCCAGATCAATGCCTTGGTGTGCATGGCCCTGCAACTTTAGGTGACACACATGAATTAGCTAGCTGGGGGGGAGGACAAAGTTTGTGAAATTATGATGACTAGTTTTCTAAAACATTTCAAGGGTCTATAAGCATATGAAACCTATAATCTTGTTACTAAAGTGCAACTATATAGTCTCAAGAAAATGTTTAAATTAATACAAATCTATTTGTAAATAGTTAATTTTCGAATCCTTTTATGTTTAAAAAAGGTTTCTAAATTATATTTTTTTAAAAAGCATGTTGAATTATGTGGAGAAATTACACAAATTAAGGTTACTAAATTCTACTGAAAAAGGAGTACTTAAATAAGATTACTTTATATACTATGTATCAAGTTTCAGGCATCATTTAAAATATAGTCATCCCTAGCAGTTAAAATTAGACTAATTTTTTTAACTCTTACAGTATCAAATTAATAGCTTTTCAAAATATTTCCAAATGCTTAGTTTCTGTCAGAATAAAAATAAGAACTAAGTAAAGGCTGAGAAATAATTTCAATAAAACAAAGTACCATCCTGCCATTTTTCTTTACGGTCACTGAAATATCTATAGAGTAGAGATCAGAGACTCTGATCAGAGATCAGAGATCTGTTCAGTGACAGATTCCATCACTTTGCCCTTAGACATCCCAGGAATTCAGAAGATTGAGGCGATAAGGAGAGGTGAAATATGGCTATGGTCTTCCCTACCTTAGGGCCTGACAAGCAATACTGTATTCCCCCAAGAAACCCGCACTGCCTTACGGGTGTATTCCCAGGACAGCAGGTGACTCAGCCTCCTTCCTATCTGGTCTAGATAGATAAAACGCAGAGTAGATGCTCAGAGCGAAATCCGAGGCCCTTCAAGTATTTGGGGGTTCTGGATAATCCCAGTTAAAATTTACAAATTAGAGTTGCTAACTTTGTTTAAAAACCTTCTAAGAAAGAAAAAAGAATCACATAGAAGGAGAATACCTAAACAGGTTCATTGTCTACTTTTTCTCATCACCATGTAAATGAGACAATGGAATTGGTCTATCTTTCATAGCTGTATCTCTAATACCTAAACCACAGGTATTACCTAGGTCAGTGTTTGGCATAGAGTAAGCACTTAATATTTTTAATTGACTGACTTAATGCCATAACTACATAACAATAAACACAATCCTTGTTCTGAGGTCCTTTCCCTCTTCCTTCCGATTTTCACTCCCACTTTCCTCCTTTTGATATTTTCCAAGAACAATAACTTTTAAATTTCTGTATCATAACATTGTTACACAGAAACAAAAGTATTTTTTTCAATTGATGTCATCTTACAATCATTTTTCTGTTCTTATTACACATGCAAACTTAGAAGTCCTTTATGTACTTGTATCTTAGCACATCCAAAAAGAAATTTATTATCTTTCGGCGCAAACCTGCTGCTTCCTGTCTCCACAAGCAGCTTTACTGTTTATGGCAGAGATTGCTTGCTGTCTTCTAAAATCTGTTCTTCCTTTCTTCGATAGTAGTTGCCCACCTACACTGCATTTCCCATCCTCACTGTAGTTAGGTATGGTCACATGACCAAATTCTCACAACAGAACATGAACATATGTGATCAGCACCATTTTTTGTCTGGCTCATAACACTCCTCCCTCTTTTCCAGCTTCGGGCTGACAGAGATGGTGACAGCCTTGGAAGTCATGTAAAAAAGATGGCAGATCTTCCCACTGGGATCCCTGAATGACTGTATGAAGCAGAATCACCACTTGATCTAATGATATGGTTAAATATTCTTAATTATACACCAAGGTAAGCAAAAACACTCAAATTATGAAGTGAGAAATATATATAAACTTCTTATTCTTTAAGCTACTAAATTTTGAGGTTCTCTTTGTTATAGCAGTTTACCTTATCCTAACTAATAAACCATTTATCCAGTTGCTTAAACAGAAATTTTGTAATAGGAATGGAGGCTAACAACACATTCAACCATGAAGTTCTAACAATTCTACATCTTAGATATAATTCATCTCCATCTTCCCAACACCTAAGTCCATTCCCTAGTTTTAGCCGTAATCATACTACCTAGGTTTACTGCAACCATTTCCTGATTGCCCCTGCTCCCAGACGTATAAGGTCAGTCCATTTTCTAAAGTATAGTCAAAGTGATAGTATAAAATAAAATGTCAATGTGTTACACTTTTAATTCCCATTGTTGCCTTCTAGAGAATATCCATAAAAGGCTTGCAGAATTCTTTATTACTTGGTTCTTGCTCCAATCACACAGAACCACCGGTTCCCTGAGAAGACTGAGCAAATGCTCATTTTCGAAAGCAAGGAGATAAAGCCAGGAAGAGAGCAGAGCCAGCAAGAAAACTTTCAAGAAGACAGTGGTGCTATAATTATGCTTTAAATGTTTTTAATAAACAATTTAAATAAGATTTTTATTAAGCTAGTCTTTAATAAACTTTTAGAAGTTAACATTCACAATAGACAATGAAAATGATTGTTTTCAAGTCAAGAAAATACTTTTGGTGATTTATTCCAAAATTTTGCAAACTAGGTGTCATACCTCACTTTCCACCCTAGTGTTGAATGAGAAAGAAGTAAGTTTCAAGAAAGTTTGCAGACACAAGGCCCTTAATCATATGAGCAAATGCCAAGGTGGGTGGAGTCAGCAGAGACCAAGGCCAGTTTTGAATCACCCAATTAATAACTGTTCACAGTATTATCAAGAAAACATTCCATGTTACGATTAGGATGCTGTCTTTACAAATGTAAAGACAAAAGGAAAAGGCACTTTCTACAAGGACATTTAAAGCCCAGAAAATTAAAGTACTATTATTGTAATATGAAAATACACCATCTAAAGTTTAACATATTAATGAAAATCCAGAATCCCCAGAAATGAACATTTCAAACTTGGTCTGCCAGGTTTGGCTAACCGTTGCCAACATTCTAAAGATGATCCTGTTTAGATCACAAACAGAAAACGCAAACCAATGTGACACCACATGCACGATGCTTTATTTTTTTCTTGTGGATTTTTTAAAAATTACATTCTTGAGGATAGCTACCCAATGTTTTCACAAAAAGCAAATTCACTCCTACTGAAAAAGAAACAGGACTGAAAAACATATGGTCAGGTTCTTAGGTTACAGGATACATTAATACACTTTAAAAAGCGAAACCTATTTAGTACAACTATACAGTGGAATGTTATGCTGCTGGGGGAAAAAGAAAATGAACCACTCCAATTTATTCCCATAATTAAAGTTAAATTCCAAGCAACAACATCCATAACCTAGCATACACACACACACACACACACACACACACACACACACACACACACACACACAATCCCTCTGACATTAGATGAGAAAAACAAAACGAAATGCCAATAAACTGCTATTCTTGGATGTCTAGAAACAAAACTTTGTAATGATCCAGAAATAATGGTCTCAACGTTAAACATTCTGAATTGCAATTTCTACTATACATCTTCATCCATAAATCTCATTAACAATTTTTGAAAAGAAAGCAGAAACTATTTCTCGGGAATAGTTTGGGACGTAACACCTAAAAAAAACCCACTTCCTTCGTCTTTTTTTAAAACCATCTACCTTAATGTGGCTAACAAAATATTAAAACGTAAAGTCATTAGACTTTTATTAATAAATCTTTCATGTGAAATCTCGATTAATTTTAAATATTTGATGGTATCAAAATATTTCTCATTTGTAAGACCTTTTATTAGATATTCAGGAAGCTTTAAGGGAGATTCAGAAATGAAAACATCACATACTTGCTAATCTGCTGAAGACTAAATGAGCATACATTATTTGGCACAAATAAAATACAATATTTGAAGGATAAGATAACACCGACAGTGAAATTGAGCAGATGATTTGCCACAAAAGACTATTTGCCATCAGCCTAATGGTATCTCCAAAGCTGACTTTAGAGGCCCCTAGAGCTCTCCACCTGGAAGATACTTTTAGGTAGCCCAGGTTAGGTCCAGAGTCTTAACAGGGAAGCACTCCAGTATAATGAAAGTAAACAGCTTTTCTGACAAAAGACCCAAGTTTAATTCTTACTTCGCTCTGCCACTTACTGTGTGATCTTGGAAATACACTTAAGTTTTATAAATTTTAGTTTATCTTTAAAATGTGCAGAAGAATAATATCGACACTACCCATCTCAGAGTGCTGCTTTCTCTTAAAATAATTCTTGTGAAGGGGAACCATATAAAGTACCATGAACAAATGCTAGTTAAGTTTGTTCCTTTCCTTAAATGAACTTTTTTTTTTTGGTTGTTGAGAGCCCACTGGCCCATGTGGGAATCGAACCGGCAGCCTTCGGAGTTAGGAGCATGGAGCTCTAACCGCCTGCGCCACCGGGCCGGCCCTGTTCCTTTTTTTATAAACAAATACTGACTGAAACTCTGAGCTAGGCACTGCACTAAGTAAGCACTAACAGATGCTTGGACCAAAGAACCAACTGACTATGGTTGTAGCTATTTAGACAGAGTCTTAAAGTTCTGGAAGCAATATAAATTATAATAATATACTCCAAGTACTACATAAAATAATGAATACTTTTCTCTGAACACATAAACGAAGATGTGCCTAGTGTAGCCTGTGGGATTCAGGGCAGATTTCGAAGGAAGTATTGCCCAACTGCACAATGAAGGAAAAACACAAATCTTGTCAGATGGAGGTAACTCGAATTATAATTCCATACAAAAGGAAACAACTTATTCAGATTCACAAGGTAGTCAAGAGCTCACCTTGTTTACTGAACTGCAAATAGTTCAACATTACTATTATCCAGGGGGCAGGGGATGGTAGTTGGTCAGAATGGCAAGGGAAAAGATTGTTAGGGAGAAAGACCAAAGGCAAGAAAATGAATTAAATTTTATTTGCCATGTTCTATGTGAGACATATCTATATATGTGTGTGACTGGATACCTTTAACTTAAGTGGGGAATAATGGAAAAGGAATAGGCGTTTTTCTGGGAAATGTGAAGACAGGGTTTGTAACAGTATGTTTTAAATTTAAGGTACCTGGATCATCCAGAGGGGTCCAGTAAACACACAGGTTTAGAGATCAGAAAAAAGATCACGGTTTGAAATTCAGATTTGTCAGTTTTCAGCACTACGGGAATTAATGAGATTCCCCCTACATGAAGAGGGGTCACAGTACCCTAAAGAAATGAATTGCCTTTCCCATTTTATATACTCGAAACATAATCTACTCCATTAGGACCAAAGGAAGTACAATTTAACCTTGATCTTACAGTTAACAATGATCTAAATGAGATTTCCAGTCCTGAAGCTTGTTTAGTCACCTTCTTTATTGTCATTCATGTTCTGAGTGATCTTTATATTCCAAGGTTCCAATATTGCCCAGGGTCTCCTAGAAGATCCTCTGTGTGACCTAAAATTCCCAAAGCCCTCTGCACTAAACTATACCAGCAGAGTCCGCCAAATCAGGATGACCTTTACCCGGATCAAAATCAATGAAACAGTTACTAAGAATGTATTTTATGTTTCAGGGCATATAAAATACAAAAGTTTAAAAGATAGTCCCATCTTTAAAGTAACTGCAATTCTAGCTTGAGTGAAAAGACAAGAACACAAGTAAAGACCAGCATCAAGGAGGTAATTTTATCCTAAATATAATCTCACCGAGTTCTTCGGCAAGTAGGAAGAGGTAATAATACCTCTCTTCCTTCCCCATTAATACCTATACACATAGCTTTGGGAACATTTAGTTTTGCTTTTAATGGCAATTTTATTAAAAGCCACTAGATGGCAATACTGCCTTCAAAATGTTCTAAAGACTTATTTTGATCACATTAATTTTTAGAACCATGAAAGATGTTTTCCAATACCTTATAAATAAGGGTTTTTAGAGACTTTAAGTCATTCATCTTAAAGTTGAGAATAATGAGGTCTACAGAGATTAAGTGACTTGCCCAATATTCTACAAGTAGTTAAATGGCAATGTCAGGACTAAATTAGCCAAAGTTTCCCAATTTAGGCCTAAGGGCTTTATTATGTTCCTTGCATTAAAAAAGTAAATTGTGGTAAGTTATAGTTTCTTCTCTAGAAAATGAAATTAATTTCAGCTTATATGGAAGGCACATACTTTTCATATGGCACAGTAACATAAAGAGAATTTACTCCCATCATTTGGAAAAGCATTGGAGCAACCACTTGTTAAAATAAAAACTCCAGTATCAGAATGTGGGTATCTTCTGGAAGACCATATATTAGCCTAGCACAGCATGAATATCAGAAATCCAGTTAGCCCAGAAATTTCACCCTTTCTCTCCGATGAGATTTTCTTGACTTCAGAATCTTTTCTGTCCCCAGCTCCAACAACAATGGAGTGACTAGCCGTGAGTAAAATGTCCTCCAGACTAACAGGTGGATGGGAAAAGAGGCAATGTTCTGAGAATTCAGATCAAGTAGATAGTCCTCCACTGATGACCAGAGAACAAAGGCTGGGCTGGGGCTAGTGACTGGCTAGCCCAGTGAGTGTCCACCTATGGATTGCCTCCTATATAACAGGGTATAAGCCACGGGCCTCAGCTTCCAGGAGAGAAAACGAGATTCACAGACAGGAGACATGAAATCATCATTCCAGAGGATAAACAATGAAGCTCAGAGGAGTCGGTGATCAGAACAGGAAATTCAGCAACCTGGCCACCAAGGTGGGCTGAGAGGCTTGGTGTGGGGCCTAGGGAGCCGTGCCTGAAGGGTTAAAAAAGTTTTATAGCAAAAGTAGTGCTTGGGGAGGATTTCAAGGATGTTATGAGAGTCCAGGAAATAGGAAATGAAAAGCCCTGCAAGCTGCTTGGGAAGGAACCAAGGGCCGCCTCCACCCCCTCATTCTGTTCTGGAGGAATAAAGTGAAAAATAATTAATTAATTAATTAAATTTAATAAATAAGTAAAATAAAATAAAAACTCCAAAGAGGGTATATCACTGTGACTAAAGTCTCAGGAAAAGTTGGACTTAAAATAGCTAGCGAAAAAAATGAACTGGGCAATGAAAAACTGGGGCAAAAACCTCTGTTCTCAAGTTCTGTACTTCCCAACACCAAATGGAACGAAGTATGAATACTGACGTTCAAAATGAGAAAATGCTTCTTCAAGTTTAAAAGAATCATTTTCCCTCTAATTTTAACCCAGTGGTTTTCCTTCTTTCTTACATTGTAGCACACCTGACAGGAGATCCATATTAGTAACACTCCCTCAATGTTCAATTCTTACCTACTAGCTGTAACTCCATCAATTTTTCTCAAATTCAAAGAAAGAGTTTCCAAATCAAATGAGTGGGAATGTGGATGATGCTACAAAGTGGCAAGATGACATCTGCTCTATTTCAAAACAAATAAAAAACCCTGCAATAATTTCTTGACCACTTCAGTTATTCTGTCT
Source organism: Rhinolophus hipposideros (assembly GCF_964194185.1). Taxonomy (NCBI): domain Eukaryota; kingdom Metazoa; phylum Chordata; class Mammalia; order Chiroptera; family Rhinolophidae; genus Rhinolophus; species Rhinolophus hipposideros. The sequence goes on along the minus strand of NC_138064.1, from coordinate 53,594,619 downwards.
CTAGCTAATTACTTAGAAAATACTTCAAAGTGACTTAACATTTTGATGAATGTATTATGGTAAACCCCTACCTTTCTTTCTGCTTATAACAAAGAAATGTGAATGAAAGATCATTTGCTGTGTGTTTATTTGAAGGAATATCTAGAAAATTTGGGACAATACAGTAAATCTGTTAAAGGCAGATTTCAGTATGCTAGAAATCACTATGTTATTAAAGTTTACTGGAACAATAGATGTATTTTAAAGTTGTTCCATTAAAGTAAGCCTACTTTTCTGATTTTAAAGAAATTGGAATTATCCAAATCTGAAAAAAGAAAAGCTTTAAAGGAGTACTAAACCCCTGAAGGATAGGACATTTGCTTATAAAACAAACTTATACACCAAATTTTACCTTACAAATTTGATTTAGCAGAAAAATTCAGTATACACTATCTATAAATGCAAAGTTATAAGATTTTAAATTTCCTACTTCTTTAAGCTCAAAACTCCTGTATCAATTCAGCAGGACGAGGACCGTATCACAACCTGACATTTAATTAAAACCCAACATTCCATTTAAAAATATTTGATAGATAAAACTTGGCTTTACATGGGCAGTGGATGGCCCAGTTGGTTAGAATGCGAGCTCTGAACAACAGGGTTGCCCATTCGATTCCCACACGGGCCAGTGAGCTGCGCTCTCCACAACCATACTGAAGACAACAAGCTGTTGCTGAACTTCCGGAGGGGCAGCCGGATGACTCAGTTGGTTACAGCGTGAGCTCTCACCAACAAGGTTGCCGGTTCACTTCCCACATGGGATGGTGGGCTGTGCCCCCTGCGACTGGACGTGGAGCTCAGTTGCACCTTCTACAACTAGACTGAAGGACAACGACTTGGAGCTAATGGGCCCTGGTAAAACACAGTGTTCCCCAACACAATATTCCCCAATAAAAAATTTAAAAAAACAACTTTGAGTCAAATTTTGGATTAAGTAAACATTTGGACCAATTCACTTTTTTTCCTTCAATTTCTACCATGAAGCACCATTATATAGGATGGAAAGAATAAAAAATTGGGAGGTGGAAACCTTGAACTATATACTCTCTTGACTCTGGCAACAAATATATTTTTTTTATTTTTAAACTCACTCAATCCTTTCTGGGTCTCAGTTTTCTCAAATGCAAAATGAAGGTTGTAGCTTTTAAGCTCTAGAATAGTTTTAAACTTTAAATAAAAAAACCAACTATACGACACTTTCTTAAAATATTAATTAGAAGCGTAGTAGGTAAAACAAAACCAAAAAAACTCTGGCTAACGTAGGTAGAGGGACCTTAGCCGTGCCCATTAACAACACATCCATACCACAGTTTCTGAGGGGTTTCATGGACCTCAAATAGATCCAAAGCACACCATTTAAAAACCTCTACACACTAAACAATGAAAATAATTTTCAGAATGATGTCACAGGCACTGCAAGTTTCAAAATAAACAGATTTTTTTCACTCTAAAAAAATTCAACGAAAGAGGATTTTTTTCAATTAACCAGGAACTGGCAAAGAGTCAGTGAAAGTACATACCTATTTCTAAGAATTCCAAATAAGTGATATTTCATTATATTAAATATAATTACACTAAAGAAATCTGTGTTGTCATACATAAAAAAATGTCAGAATTAAATATATATCTAAAAATGAAGAAACAATGGTGTCTAATAGGAAAGGAATGGGCTAAACTAGAGCTTTATTAATCTCAGTTAATTCCAGTTTATTTACATATAATCCACTACTTCACAAAACAATTTTATTTTGAAATTACATATTAGTTCTAACAAGACAAGTCATATTTCACTACTACTAGGCACAAAAGGAGCCAAAGTGGGAAACATGCCATCTTTAGCCAGAAAAGCGCCACAAAGAGAAGCTATATACTGAACTTCCTCACAATAATTTGTTTAAATAAAAAGTCCTAGGGAGCTTAAAACAAGCTGTAGATATAACTAATTTTTCAAAAAGGAAGTCCAAAATAATAATTAAAACAAAGTTTATAAGTTTCAACATGCAATATAAAAAGTATATACTACGGCCGGCCAGGTGGCTCAGGCGGTTAGAGCTCCATGCTCCTAACTCCAAAGGCTGCCGGTTCAATTCCCACATGGGCCAGTGGGCTCTCAACCACAAGGTTGCTGGTTCAATCCAGTCCTGCAAGGGATGGTGGGCTCCGCCCCCTGCAACTAAAATTGAACACGGCACCTTGAGCTGAGCTGCCGCTGAGCTCCTGGATGGCTCAGTTGGTTGGAGTGTGTCCTCTGAACCACAAGGTTGCCGGTTCGACTCCTCCAAGGGGTGGTGGGCTGTGCCCCCTGCAACTAGAAACCGCAACTAGACCTGGAGCTGAGCTGCACCCTCCACAACTAAGACTGAAAGGACAACAACTTGAAGCTGAATGGCACCCTCCACAACTAAGATTGAAAGGACAACTTGACTTGGAAAAAAGTCCTGGAAGTACACACTGTTCCCCAATAAAGTCCTGTTCCCCTTCCCCCAATAGAATCTTAAAAAAAAGTATATACTAAGGTTTTTCACTAAATACAAAAATTACAAACATCTTAATGTCTCAACATGCAACAGAAATTTAAGTATAAATTTCTAAAAAAGAGTCCTTAAGTTCACTTAAGTTACATTTAAAATGGCACATTTTAAAAGAAATTACACTGATCTCTAAGTGTTTAAAAAAATTATTTTAAAATTGAGATAAATGTGTAAAATTCTGTCAATCCAATTATTGTATAAAATTTTACTACTCCATGCATTTAACCATGAAAAGTAGATTTCCCTTTCCTTACACAAATAAACTATCAATAAGGTGATCTTACGATAGCTTCTAAAACTGGTCTCCAGTGTCTATATTTATTTGAAAGTACTCTTACCTTTCTTCTGAGCTATATAACCGAGCAAGTCCAAAATCTGCAAGTTTTATCTGCCCTCTGGTGGAAGTAAAATAAAATGAACAAAAGGTTATTAGTCTCCTTTGAATTGATCATACACAGTCATATATTATTCCCAGAGCTAATCAAAAATACACTCATATAAACTTGAACTTTGATCACACTGCAGTACCTAAGGTACTATAGGAAAAGGCAAGTAGAAAAAGTCAGGATAAAATAAGGTAAAAAATCAGTACTTCTCTGAGTAATTTCAGCTACTATAATACTAGTGCTATTTTTATTATTATTACAATTATTACAATAGTACTACTGTAACAATATTTCAGTACTATTTAGTTCCTGTCTACAAAAGTAGACTTCAATGAAAATAAAATGAGATAATGTCTACTATTTAATAAGACAAATTATCTGTTCAAGTCAATAATGCTCAAGAACTAAACCACTGTTCTAAATTTATGTTTAATTTTCCATTATTCAGAGGGGCTAGGTGCATAGAACACTTTATATCAACTAAAATCAGGACCAGGCATACTTCATTAAACTTAATAAATACCAATTACAATGGAATTATCAGAATTCAGGCTATGTTCTCAGTAAAATATTCACCATAAGCTTTGTATGTTTGTATGTATGTATGTAGGTATATGTGTGTATGTATGTCTGTACACACTTCAAAACTGTAATGACTGTTTTTTAAAAAAATTCTAAAATCCATTCTTACACTAAAGCTAAAATCATACTAATTATTAGAACATCCATTCACATTATTTGAAATAACAAACAAGAAAGTCAACTACTAAGTATTTTACGTATATGACAAACTATTACTGGAAGTTAATTAACTAAAGTATATTTAACAGAACTTTAGAAATACCCCAAGCTGTAATATTGCTGACTATGTTAAAATAGTTTGAGAAATAAATACAAGGTGTGATCAAAAACTACAGTGAATGCTGCTGCCAAGTGCGATCCAACGGAAAGGCAGGGACCTCCAATACAGAAAGTGGTGCGTCGAACCTTAATAACCGTGTCTGACAAGTTTCAACTTGTTCCGTGCATTCAGTCAGCTGTGAACTACAGTTGAAAGAAGGTGTGTTTTAAAGTGTGCCATAAATAGTGTTTAAGTTGAAAATATTGTAAAAAAATTATATTTTTTCAAAAATATTTAAAAAAATAAATAATAGTAGAACCGAAAAAAAAAAAATTAAAAAAAAAAAAAATAAAAATAAAGTGTGCCATAAATCATCCTCCATCATGACAACACTCCGTGTCACACGTGGCTTCTGGTATGCGGCAAATTCTGGCAAATAAAAACATTACGGTGTGTCCTCATCCACCTTATTCATTGGATCTGGCACCATGTGACTTCTGGCTCTTCTCCAAAGTCAAAATGACCACGAAAGGTAAACGTATTGAATCAATTCAGGACATGGAGGCAGCCATGACAGCATTATCTACAGACATGAAAGAGGACTCCCAGAACTGCTTCATAAAGTGACAAGAAGGATGGAATAAGTGTGTTCGACGCGAGGGGGTATTTTTTCAGGGGGATTAATGGCGATGTGTCTTTTACTATAATAAATTTTCATTAAAACATTCACCAGATTTTTGGATCACACCTTGTACAATTGACCCCTGAACCACATGGCTTTGAACTGCATGGGTCCACTTATATGCAGATTTTTTTATAAATAAATATTGTAAATATATTTTTCTATTATTTTCTTAATAACATTTTCCTTTCTCTAGCGTACTTTATTCTAAGAATAGAGTATATAATACATAAACCATATAAAATATGTGTTACTCAACTACTTAAGTTGTCAGTAAGGCTTCCTGACAAGGTCAACACGAGGCTATTAGTAGTTAAGGTTTTGGAGAGTCAAAAGTTACACACAGATTTTCAAATGTGTGTGTGGGTGAGAAGTTTGGCACAACTATCCCCAGAGTTATTCAAGGGTCACCTGTAACCTAAATTATAAATCCTTTTAACAAAATCAAGACATACATTTTATAACACTCATTTTGAACATATATATCTTACCTGTTGTTTAGAAGAATATTTGAACATTTAATATCTCTGTGCAAAAAGTTCTTCTTATGACAGTAATCCAGACCTTCCATGAGTTGTCTCATAAATGACTTTATGTGATTTTCATTAAAATGAACCAAGCCTGATTCCAGTAGTCCCATCAGATCATGGTCCATATATTCAAATACCAGATAAAATGCACCTACGAACGAGAATAATTAAAACATTAAACATTTTTATTCTTACGACTTTTCTATAGGTTCAACATTTTTTAAATAAAATTCTGGGGTGAAAATATATCCCTCAAAAGAGGTGCTACTTTGTCACTTTAATAATGTCTTTCTTTCTATCTGAATGTAATACTAGTTTAATACAAACCAAGGGCACATGATAACCCAGTTTGCTTCTCATCAACAAAATTCTTATGATAGAAAATGAACCCTGCTGACTTCCACATTTCACAGTTTCTGGGTGTGATTAATATAAAATAAATTCTTAACTGTCTTACATATCGAACAAATTGTCTCTCAGCAGAAACTGAATAAAATCAGTGTAGCTCATCAAACAAAATTTAAAGGTGGTAACAGAATTCTTTTTAAATAAAAAAAATATACATATCTGGGTCCAGTTGGAATTTACATGACTTCCTTCAAGCCTTCAACAAACATATAATAGAATTCTGTCTATACAGCTCCAGAGCATTTGAAATCACACAAATTACAACGTTAAGTTATAAAACCAGCTTAATCCTGCTACCAAAACATAAAATGACATAGCATATACACAGCTGTACATGTGAGAGACTCAAAAATCTTACATGAAGCTTGCACAAATTGAACCAAAAGCTATACCAAAAAATATCTCAATCAAGCAGTTTAGTTTAGCAAATCAAGAATGGGAAAGCTAGAAAGCCTGGAGATGTCATCAAAATGGCGGAGTGAGGTGAGCCTCTGTAACGCTCCCCTGGAATTTACAACTAATCGAATAACTCCACAAAGGACTCCCTGCACAGCAGACAGGTAAGACGAAGAGGCCCACTACTGAATTCACCTCAAGGAGGGCGAATCATGCGAGTGGGGGAGGAGGGAAGGGAGAAGTGCGGAGATGGAGCCGCGTGGGCGCCAGACACAGACCTAGCTCAGTGCTCCGAGCTCGCTGCTCCCGGAACTACCGCAGCTGCGGGAGAGGAAAGAACTCAAACTGCTAGGGCTCCGCTTATGGCCCACAGGGCTGAGGGGGCAGCATATAACACGGATGAACCTAAGGCTCACAGCAGAGACCTCAGAGAAAAGACTGAGGGAAGAAGGCTAAAAACGGTGGTTTAAGCCCTCACTGCCGAGCAGAGAACGGAAGCCTTAGGCACTGAGACTAGCCGCCCCCTCCATACCCTCCCAGAGCTCACCCCGCCCCCTCCTGCCCGGTGCTAGAAGCGGAACAGTAGCAGTGTTAGATGAAAAGAACAGAATATTAGCTGTTCTGAGAACTGTGGACCGCAGACACAGATTTGCAGCCCAACCAGTTCCGGCAAAGGGGTGGTCGGTGCCATTACTCTGGGCCACCTCTCACAACTCACCCCGCCGCTGGCCCCACCTATCTGGGTGGATCGGTGCAGGAGTAAATAGAACTGCTGAAACATACAGGCTCTGAATCTGGTGCAGAAAAAGCTTTGGAACTTCAAAAGCTCTCCGCATCCCCATAGGGACGTGGCGCCCTATGACCCAGGAGAACTGTTAACAGAGGAGAAGCTCGTCTCCCAGGGAATCCCCCCATTGTGTGAGAAGCTGGAATAGTGCAGAGAAAACATAGCACTACTGTGAGAGAAAGGGGAAAAAAGGCTGCAGTCGGAGAGAAAATAAAACATTCTACCAACAAGTACTGGAAAACAAAAGAAAGATCTCTTCTTATCAACCTGTTGCAGAAGCCACTCCTGTAGATGTCTAGGAAGAGAAATAATAAATCAGTAATTGCCATGAATAACCAAGGCAACAAGACAGCTCTGAAAGAAAGTGAAAAGTCTCCAGAAACGGAACTTAAAAATATGGAAATATGTGACGTAAATGACACAGAATTCAAGATTGCAGTTATGAAAAAACTCAACGAGATGCAAGAAAACACAGAAAGGCAATTTAATGAACTCAGAAAGACAATCAAAGAACAACATGAGCGTTTTAGGAAAGAGATTGAAATTTTAAAAAAGAACCAAGTGGAATTTCTGGAGATTAAGAACTCAATAGAAGGAATTAAGAATGAAATAACCAGCTTAGATAGTAGAGTTGACCAGATGGAGGAAAGAATCAGTGACATCGAAGATAGAAACCTGGAAAGAAAGAGACTTGAGACTTAAAAGAAATGAAAAAACTCTACAAGAACTTTCTGACTCTATCAGAAAGAGCAACATAAGAATAATGGGCATACCAGAAGGAGAAGAAAGAGAGAAGGAAACAGAGAATATATTCAAACAAATTGTTGAGAAGAACTTCCCAAACTTGTGGACAGAACTGGATCCTCGAATCCAAGAAGCAAATAGAACACCTAATTACCTCAACCCAACAGACCTTCTCCAAGGCCCATTGTATTGAAGCTGTCTAAAATCAACGACAAAGAAAGAATCCTCAAGGCAGCCAGGGAAAAGAGGACGGTAACTTACAAAGGAAAGCCCATTAGATTATCATCAGATTTTTCAGCAGAAACTCTACAAGCCAGGAGGGAGTGGAACCAAATATTCAAACTATTGAAAGAGATAAATTATGAGCCACGAATAATATATCCAGCAAAGATATCCTTTAGATATGAAGGAGGAATAAAGACCTTTCCAGACACACAGAAGCGGAGGGAATTTTCTAATACACGACCTGCACTACACGAAATACTAAAGGAGGCTATTCGACCACCATCAACAGGGACAATTTGTGGCAACCAAAACATAAAAAGGGGGAGAGTATAGGCCTGAACTGGAATATGGGAATGGAGAAAGTAAGCGTACTGAAGAAAATGGAATACTCTACATATCAAACTTTCTTTTACATAAACTTAAGGATAACCACTCAAAAAACATCCGGAACTGAAATATATACTGTAATAAAAGAAGAAACAGAGAGAAACATCACAGAATACCACCACACAGAAATAACAGACAACAACAAAAAGGCAAAGAAACAAGGGAGACAGAGACTTACCAGAAACTAAAGATAGAATGGCAGGAAATACTCACGTATCAATAATCACCCTAAATGTAAATGGACTGAACTCACCAATAAAAAGGCACAGAGTAGCAGATTGGATCAAAAAACTAAACCCCACCATATGCTGTCCCCAAGAGACACATCTCAGCTACAAGGACAAGCACAGACTCAAAGTGAAAAGGTGGAAATTGACACTCCAAGCAAATGGCATCCAGAGAAAATCAGGAGTAGCCATAATGCTATCAGATGAAACAACTTCAGGGTGAAAAAGATAACAAGAGACAAATATGGACATTTCATAATGGTAAAGGGGACTATACAACAAGAAGACATAACAGTCATCAATATTTATGTCCCCAATCAGGGAGCGCCGAAATATACCAAGCAACTACTACTAACAGAAGTAAAAGGAGAAATTGACCAAACCACTATTATACTAGGGGACTTAAATACATGGTTGACAGCTATGGATACATCATCCAAACAGAAAATAAATAACAAAACAGCAGCCCTAAATGACACATTACATGAAATGGACATAATTGACATATACAGAGCACTTCATCCTAAAATATCAGACTACATTTTTTTAGGATAGACCATATACTGGGCCATAAAATCAGCCTCAGAAAATTTAAGGATATTTAAATCATACCAAGCATATTCTCTGATCACAAGGCTTTGAAACTGGAAATCAACTGCAAAAAGAAAGCAGGAAATAACACAAATACATGAAGATTAAATAACACACTTTAAAATTTTAAAGAACGACTGGGTCAAAGAAGAAATCAGAGGAGAGATCAAAAGATACATAGAAACAAATGACAATGAAAACACATCCTACCAAAATTTTGGGGATGCAGCAAAAGCAGTATTAAGAGGGAAACTTATATCATTATAGGCCTATCTCAAGAAACAAGAAAAATCCCAAATAAATAACCTCATGTTACACCTTAAAGAACTAGAAGAAGAACAAGTGAAACCCAAGGTCAGCAGAAGAAAAGAAATAACAAAAATCAGAGCAGAACTAAATGAAATGGAGAAGAAAAGGACAATAGACAAAATTAATTTATGACAAAGAGCTGGTTCTTTGAAAAGATTAACAAAATTGACAAACCCTTAGCTAGATTCACTAAGATAAGGAGAGAGAAGACACTAACAAAATCAGAAATGAAAAAGGGGAAGTTATCACGGACACCACAGAAATACAAAGCATCATCCAAGAATACTATGAAGGACTATATGCCACCAAATTCAATAACCTAGAAGAAATGAACAAGTTCTTAAAAACATACAGCCTTCCAAGGCTGAACTATGAAGAACTGGAAAATCTAAACAGACCGATCACCAGTAACGAAATTGAATCAGTCATCCAAAACCTTTCCCAAAGCAAAAGTCCGGGACCAGGTAGCTTCACTAGTGAATTCTACCAAACCTTCAAAGAGGATCTAATATCAATCCTACTCAAACTCTTCCAAAAAATTGAAGAAGAGTCACTAATCCCTAACTCATTTTATGAGGCCAACATTACCGTGATACCAAAACCTGGTAAGGACAACACACACACAAAAAAACTACAGACCAATATCTCTGATGAATACAGATGCAAAAATCCTAAACAAAATTCTAGCAAATCGAATACAACAATGCATTAAAAACATTATTCACCATGACCAAGTGGGGTTCATCCCTGGGGCACAAGGATGGTTCAACATCTGCAAATCCATGAATGTGATACATCACATAAACAAAATAAACGACAAAAATCATATGATTCTACCAATTGATGTAGAAAAAGCATTTGACAAGATACAACATCCATTTATGATTAAAACACTTAATAAAATAGGTATAGGAGGAAAATACCTTAACATAATAAAGGCCATCTATGACAAGCCCTCAGCTAATCTCATAATTAATGGTGAAAAACTGAAGCCCTTAGCTCTACGTTCAGGAACACGACAGGGCTGTCCCCTACTGAAGCCCTTAGCTCTACGTTCAGAAACACGACAGGGCTGTCCCCTATCACCTCTGCTTTTCAACATAGTGTTGGAAGTCCTTGCCAGAGCAATCAGGCAAGAGAAAGAAATAAAAGGCATCAAAATTGGGAATTCAGAAGTTAAATTATCACTCTTTGTAGATGACATGATGCTATATATAGAAAACCCTAAAGACTCCACCAAAAAGCAATTAGAAACAATCAACGAATACAGTAAAGTTGCTGGCTACAAAATCAACGTACAAAAGTCCATTGCATTCCTACATACTCAGAAAACAATGAAATCTCAGAAAAAAAAATACAAAAAACAATTCCCTTTGCAATTGCAGCAAAAAGAATAAAATACCAAGGAATAAACTTAACCAAGGATGTGAAGGATTTATATGCTGAAAACTATAAGATATCTTTGAAAGAAACTGAAGAAGACACAAAGAAATGGAAAGACATTCGTGCTCATGGATTGGAAGAATCAACATAGTTAAAACGGCCATATTACCCAAAGCAATATACAGATTTAATGCAATCCCCATCAAAATCCCAATGGCATTTTTTAAAGAAATAGAACAAAAAATCATCAGATTTGTTTGGAACCACAAAAGACCCAGAATAGTCAAAGCAATCTGAAGAAAAAAGAACAATGCTGGAGGTATCACACGGCCTGACTGTAGCTTGTACTACAGGGCTACAATAATCAAAACAGCATGGTATTGGCAGAAAAACAGACACGTAGACCAATGGAATAGAATTGAGAACCCAGAAATAAAACCACATAAATATGGACAGATACTTTTTGACAAAGAAGCTAAAAACATACAATGGAGGAAAGACAGCCTCTTCAATAAATGGGGCTGGGAGAATTGGAATGCCATGTGCAAAAGAATGAAACTGGACTGTTATCTGTCACCATGTACCAAAATTAATTCAAAATGGATCAAAGACTTAAGCATGAGACCTGACACAATAAACTGCATAGAAGGAAACATAGGTACTAAACTTACGGACCTTGGGTTCAAAGAGCATTTTATGAATTTGACTCCAAAGGCAATGAAAGTAAAAGCTAAAATAAACGAATGGGACTATAGGAAACTTAAAAGCTTCTGCACAGCAAAAGAAACCATTGACAAAATAAAGAGGCGACCGACTGAATGGGAGAGTTTTGCACACAGTGCCTCCGTTAAGGGGCTAATATCCAAGGAACTCATGAAACTCAACAACAAAAAAACAAACAACCCAACTGAAAAATGGGCAGAGGACCTGAAGAGACACTGCTCCAAAGAGGACATACAAATGACAAATGGACACATGAAAAAATGCTCAACATCACTAATCATCAGAGAAATGCAAATGAAAACCACAATGAGATATCACCTCACCCCAATCAGAATGGCTATCGTCAACAAGACAAATAGTAACAAGTGTTGGAGAGGCTGTGGAGAAAAAGGAACCCTCATACGCTGTTGATGGGAATGCAGACTGGTGCAGCCGCTATGGAAGGCAGTGTGGAGGTTCCTCAAAAAATTATGAATAGAATTACCATATGACCCAGCAATCCCTCTCCTGGGTATCTACCCCCAAAAATCTAAAAACATTTATCCATAAAGACACGTGTGCTCCAATGTTCATTGCAGCTTTGTTTATGGTGTCCAAGACATGGAAACAACCAAAATGTCCTTCGATAGATGAATGGATAAAGAAGTTGTGGTATATATACACAATGGAATACTATTCGGCGGTAAGAAAAGATGATATAGGAACATTTGTGACAACATGGATGGATCTTGAGTGTATGATGCTAAGCGAAATAAGTCAGACAGAAAAAGCAGAGAACCCTATGATTTCACTGATATGTGGCATATAAACCAAAAACAACAAAAGAACAAGACAAACAAATGAGAAACAAAACTCATAGACTGAGACAGTAGTTTAGTCGTTACCAGAGGGTAAGGGGGGTGGGGGTGGGAGATGAGGGTAAGGGGGTCAAATATATGGTGATGAAAGGAGAACTGATTCTGGGTGGTGAACACACAATGGGATATATAGATGATGTAATACAGAATTTTACACCTGAAATCTATGTAATTTTACTAACAAATGTCACCCCAATAAATTAAAAAAAGAAAAGGAAATAAGAAGTATTCAGATTAGGAAAGAATAAAATACCTTGTTCACAAATGACACAACTGTGTATGTAGAATATCCCAGGGTCAAGGAAAAAAAGTCCTGGAACTAATAAGCAATTAGTTCCTAACAAGGTTGCAAGGTACAAGGTTAATACCATGTTTCCCCGAAAATAAGACCTAGCCAGACAATCAGCTCTAACGCGTTTTTTGGAGCAAAAGTTAATATAAGACCCAGTATTTTATATTATATTATATTGCATTGCATTGCATTGCATTGCATTGCATTACATTACATTATAAAAACCCGGTCTTACAGTAAAATAAGAACAGGTCTTATATTAATTTTTGCTCCAAGAGATTACATTAGAGCTGGTCGCCCGGCTAGGTCTTATTTTCGGGGAAACACAGTATACAAAAAGTTAACTGCTTTCTTACATATTAGCAGTGAACAACTGGAATCTGAAATTGAAAACATTATACCATTTGCATTAGCAGAAAAAAATACCCAACAACTTTAGTATAAATCTAACAAAACATGTACAAGAGCTAGATGAGAACGACGACAAAATTCTGATGAAAGAAAGCAAAGATCTAAATCAATGGAAATGTTCCATGTACACGGATAGGAATACTCAATACTGTCAAGATGTCAGTTCTTCCCCAAAGAGATGTATAGATTTAACACAATCTCAATAAAAATCCCAGCAGGTTATTTTGTGGATACTGACAAACTGAAAAAGTTCATATGGAAATGCAAAAGTTTATGTAGAATAGCCAACACAATATTGAATACAATATTAAAGAAAAATGAAGTTACAGGGCTGATACTATCGGACTTGAAGACTTATTATAAAACTGCAATAGTCAATACAATAATACAATGTACTATTAGCAAAGGAACAGACAAGTAGATCAATGGAACTGAACAGAAAGTCCATAAATAGACCCTTTAAAAAAATCAACTGATCTACAACAACCTAACAAAGATACTTCAGTGGCAAAAGGATAGTCTTTTCAACAAATGCTGTTGGAATAGGTAAACACAGACATGCAACAACAAAAACGAATCCAGATATAGACCTTACATGCTTCACAAAAATTAACTCAAAATGGATCATAAACCTAAGGGTAAAATGCAAAACTATAAAACTCCTAGATGTAACATAGGAGAAAAACCCAGGTGAACACAGATTTAGTGATGACTTGGTAGAAACAACACCAAATACACCATCTGTAAAGCAGAAATGGTCTTCTTGAGAAAGAAGTTGGACTTCATTAAAATTAAACACTTCAGCTCTGAGAAAGCCACCATTAGGAGAATGAAAAAAAAGCCACAGACTGGGAGGAAATCTTTAGAAATCATACATCTGATAAAAGACTGGTTTTAAAAATCAACAATAAGTAAACAAGCAGCCCAATTAAAAAGTGGGCAAAAGATATGAAGAGACACCTTCCCAAAGAAAAAACACAGATGGCACATAAGCATTTGTAAATATTTTCAACAGCTGCCATTAGACAAAAAAATGACAAATTAAAACAACAATGGGATACCATACACACCTATTCGGATGGCAAAAATCCTACCGGTAACACTGATAACACCAAATGCTGGTGAAGATTTGGACCATCATTCATTACTTGTGGGAATACAAAATGATACAGCCACTTCTGAAGACAGCGTGGAAGTTTCTTACAAAAGCAAACATACTCTAACCATTTGATCCAGCAATCACGCTCCTTTGGTGTTTACCCAAGAGTGGTCCACAGAGAAACCTGCATGCGAATGTATATAGTAGCTTTATTCGTAATTGTCAAAATGTGAAAGCAACCAAAATGTTCTTCAGTAGGTGAATGGATAAATAAACTGGTACATCCAGACAACGGAATATTAATCAGCGCTAAAAAGAAATGAGGTATGAAGCCATGAAAATCTATGAAGCAAACTGAAATGCGTATTACTAAGTGAAAGAAACCAATTTGGAAAGGCTACATACTGTATGTTTCCACCTATATGACATTCTGGAAAAGCTAAAACTATGGAAACAAGTAAAAAGTCAGTGGCTGCCAGGGTTTTGAGGGTGGGAATGAATAGGTGGAACACAGGATTTTTCAAACAGTGAAAGGTGTGCGTGCATGTGTGCATGTGGGTCTGCGGGATTTCCTGTGGCTCTCTGTCTCTGTCTCTGTTTCATTGTGTCCCTGTCTGTGGGTCTCTCTCAGACTCCATCGAACTCTCTCTGTTGGACTGTGTCTCTGCTTTACTGACTGCCTGACTCTCTCACTATCCCTCAATGTATATATTTAAATATACACTTCCATTATTTCTATTTCCATTTTTGAGCATAGCAGGTCTAGAAGCATACATAACAGACCGTTAACACTGAGTTGGACACAAAGTAGAAAGAGAAAATGGGAAATTAATTATCTTTTATATATATTGGCATTATTTCAATGACTATGGAAAACTCATTTTACTTTTATACTTCTTACAGAGGAACTTTATTTTCAGGAGGAAAAGATTAAAGAATATTTAGTTAAAACTCCTTAAAATACAAGAGATTTTAAATTCAGTAAAAGCTGATCACAGTAAGCTCTCTATTCACAGGCAAAGCAATAAAATGAAATGAAGAGAACACCCTAGGGGGATAAATTATTGTATTGCTTGTATTTCTGATCCCCTTTATTAAGATAGTACAATCATTATTGTTCACTATAATTAGGTTGAATCCTTCATTATATGCCCCACCAAAAAGTCTGAACAACTTGATAAGAAGTCAAGTCAAGCATTTGAGGCGTAGGAATCACAATTTGGACCTGACTTTTAACTGGTGGGAACCCTCCCATCAGCCCCAGAAGAATTCTGTGCTATTCCCTAATCCATACCTCTAATCCAAGTTTTAGTCAGCCTTGGACTTTCTACAAGCCAATGCACACTGGCTTGAACAAAAAAAAAAAAGGTAATTTATCGATCTTCTTTGTTTTGGATATGGAATGAAACAGAATTTTCAAAAATCCTGTGGCAAGAGTCTAAGTTCCCTCTCTCCATTCCTCAGAGCTGGCTCTCGCCTCAGAACCCATGTGGCCCAGGCACTTGCTGCGGCATCAGCCCCTTGTTGCTCTCAGGCTCACATCTCAGTTAAGAAGACATCACTCTATACAGCAATCTTAGGGAAAGTCTCAGACCCAGGGACAGGAAAACTGCAAGGCTCTAAGTGGCCAGATCTGAGTGACGCAGCCCTAGGGAACTGGAAGTGGAGTCAGCTCCATAGATTTAGAAGAGATGAAAGATGGAATCTCCACAAAAAGCTCCAGGCTGTTACAGGAAGTAAGGTAAATAGGAAGTAGAGAAAGATATCGGTAGGAGACACCAAAATAGGTCAAACACAATGTCACCTCCAAAGAAGGGCCAATATCAAGCTATGTCCTGTCTATGATTACACTGTCCATTCAGAAGCGTTAGTTACAAGTACCTGTGGGGCACCTGAAATGTGACTAGGCCTAGTGAGAGGAGATGTACGGTGGCTGTGAAGACTTAGTACAAAACTATGAAAACCACCACCTCAAAATGTTAATGTTTATTACATGTTGAAAAAATATTTGTGGCTATTTTGGGTAAAATGTTACTAAAATTAACAAGAAGAAACATTGTTATACTATTAAACTATATGGCAAGAAGTGAAGGGAATACACCAAGAAAGTAAACAAATTCACTGGCACACCAATTTAAATATGATGAAAGTAAATTGTCCACTTATTACTAATCCAACAGTATTTTACACCATGACCAAAACATTTTAAAAAGTAAGGTGAAATCATAGCTAGCACAACTTATAAAAATGTGTTTCAAAATTCTTACAGAAGGTTATTCCTAATGGAAAAACCATTTCAAGAAAAGGATGCGAGAGATCAATCTACTTTCAATCATCCATTCTGTAAATGATCTGTGTTAACCTAGATCCTACTTGTTTAAAGATACTAAATCAGTAATGACTGGACGCAGACACAAGAAACAAGGATGGTGAACGTGGACTAAAAATGTACAAGTTTCCATTTGAAAATCCTATTTTTCAGAATCTTTATTTTACATAAGTCTTTATACTATGTCACTTATTTTAGAATTTTACCTTAGTGAGACTATTCAACAAAACAGCCAACAGTAATTTATTTTTATAAGTACAAAGATGAATAAGAAACACTGATATCAATAGCCTAATAAAGTAACATTGCAGATAGATAACTAAATAACTGTATTATAGTACTTTAACTGATAGGCTGAAAAATGCAGTGGGGGGTGGTCGGATGGCTCAGTTGGTTAGAGTGTGAGCTCTTAACAACAAGGTTGCCGGTTCAATACCCACATGGGATGGTGGGCTGCGCCCCCCCCGCAACTGGATTGAAAATGGCGACTGGACTTGGAGCCGAGCTGCGCCCTCCACAACTAGACTGAAGGACAACAACTTGACTTGGAGCTGATGGGCCCTGGAGAAACACACTGTGCCCCAACAGTCCCCAATAAAAAGTTTTTAAAAAATGCAGTAGTACCCTGAAAGATGAAACCTATTGGGGAATCAAGGAGAAAGATTTAAGGCAAGGCAAGGAGCAAGCAAACGGATGGGGCATGCTCAGTCTGAGACACCTTTGTAAAGTGAGCACAGAGCTCTGGGAATAGCGGTGACCATCACTGGGAGCTCAGGCCTAGAAATACTTTTATGAGACAATGGCACAGAGCTCATGATGACAATCACCTTAGAGCTATGAGAGTATCTGGGAAGAAGAGAGATCACCAAAGACATAACTCTAAGGAACATCAACATTTAAGGAAAAGGCAAAGAAAGGGCCAGTGACTGAGGCTATGAAGCAACAATCAGACAGAGAGAAAACAAGTCTGACCAGAGCTTTTCCAGAAAAGCCAAGAAGACATTAAAGAAGCAAGTCAATATAGTAAATGTTGCCCAAGTAAAGTAAGAAAAAACTGAGAAATTACTACTGGTTTGACAAGAAATCATTAGTGACCTTATTTTTATAAAGTGGTAGGTAATTCAGACCAATTAATGAATGAAAAAGTGAGAAACTACAGACAGTAAGTGCTGATTACCCTTTCAAAAAGTCTGGTAACAAAGAAAGGAACAAGAGAGTAATGGAGTCATTGGCCGATTCAAATCAGAGAAAGATTTTTTGTTTTGTTTAAAATAGGAGACAGATGAGTAGATTTGGTGCTGAAAGTAAGAAGCCAGTGGAGAGGGAAGAGTCTGAAAATACACAAGAGGTAACACACAACAAGGTTCCTAGGAACTTCAAAGAACCACCTTTAAGCAGGAAGAAGAAATACTACTTGCTCTGAGATAAAAAGAGTGAAATGGATACAGAGTGAGATAAGTGCATGGAAAGTTAGAAGTTGAGAGAGTGAATTCTCACCGGTAAGTGTGAGTTTCTTTGTAGAGAATGAAGCAATGTCTTCTCTTAAGAGAACAGGATTCTGCTTTGTAGAATGAAGAAGCTGACTACGGACTGTCCAGCAGCCCTCAAGTGCCAGCTCTGTAGACCACAAATCTGAGAAGAAAATAACCCACATAGTTGTACGATTTTTATCTAGCAGCTTTAATATTTAACAAAGTGATCGATCCAAGACTGAAGGTTAGGACAGGTATGGCAGGACAAGTATCAGTGATATTAGTATTACGACTCCACATACCTTTATGAAAATGTATAATCAAAAGGAAGGTATAAGCTGTACTGAAACTCTGCTTTCTCAAGTTCAACATCAGAAATAACCAAGGAAGTTAATGGACATGAGTTAACAGTTCTAACCATAAAAGTATGGGCCGCAAAAAATGTACTTTTCTTTACTTGAGAAAACAAGTAAAACAAAGACTATTTGTAATGTGTAAATTTTCAAGACATTTATGTGAAATTCAAAAACATTTCTGCCTGAAATCTGTAAAGAAAGGAAAAGAAAGCAAAACCCTTCTTCCTGTGGCCATCGTTGCCTTTAATCTGTAACTGCCAGAAAACATTTTTAGCTAAAACAGGAAGAAGTGAATTGACCTAACATTAGGAGTTTCAAGCCATATATTATCACTGAGGGTGGATGGGGGACATTCCTCCACTCTCCTCTGACCCTGTGTTCTGTTCAAGTTGGAGCAGAGAGAAAAGAACTTCTTTTCCCTATTCCCTTAACCCTATCCCAGCCCCAATCCCTCAGCTCTTATGATAGAATCATACTCACTAGAATGTGAGTTCCATAGGGTGGGTTTACACCTTAAATGAGAAATCCATTAATGCTACCCAACTGGGAGCAGTAGGGCATAGGTGTGTACCTGGCCTCAACATTTTATTTCCAATGCTGTCTCCCATAAATACACTGTGGTACATCAAAGTGAGATTTTCCATATCCTATTAAAATCAATCTGCTTAACAAAGAGTATTTCTAGTGACTATTTTTCATATATCAGGTATTTTGTGTATGAAAGAGTGGTTCTGATTTTTCCTGTACCTCATTTCCTTCTTCACTTCTCATAGGTTTTTTTTAAAAAAATAAGGATTAAATGAGTTAATATATGTAAAGAGCTTAGGACAGTGCCTGGCCCACAGTAAGCATTTTTAATATTATATAAAACACTAATTCATATTTCAGATTTGTTATAAGTTTTTCTAATTAATTTTCAAAAAATTATATTTGGGTCTACTTATTTAGTGGTGTTTTCATAATTTTTTTGGTCTACCTCAAAGAGAATTGTATAAAGTTAAAAGAGCAAAAATATTATTTCTAAAGACTAGCATATGAACTGATCTTTGGGAATTTCAGATTCATTTAATTTATAACTTCATGATTCATAACATCAACGTTTAAAGCAACCTTATAATTCAAACTTATCTTGCTTTAAAAAAACTATACTTATACCTTGTTTTACCCGTAGCTATATTGTTGCCACCTAAAGCATATTTGTTATGTTTAAACAACTTTTATTTAGTTTAATCATGAGCGCCCTATTAAACTGCCATCATTTAATGTAACTTATGCTGTAAGAGTTGAATGTACAACGAGATGCATGTGCAACCTGAGTCACATTCTGGGACGAACGTAATCACTTCACGTTGCATGCCATGGGGAGCATGCCAGTCCAGCCTTTCTTATGCAACGGAATATCCTGGGAGAGTGGAGAGGTTTAAAATGAAGAGTAAACCTGAACTTACGGCCACTGAAAAGCTTATTGATTATATTAAATCTAGAACATACTGTAAAACTTCAATTCACTTTCAGAAAACTCATTTAAAGCCAGAAACAACAAAAAGCGCTGAGGTGAAAAATCATTCAATTCCTGTTACACCAAGTATCTTTAAAATGGACAAATATTACGAATGTATAACATTTGTTAGAAAATCACATTACATTAAAATGACCCCAAATCCCCCAATTAAAAGTTTGGTACCTGAAAACACAAAAGTGAAATGAACTTAAACCCTAATGAACAAGCTCAGCGATGAAAGACTAGTCGGGAAATAATTATTACATTCACTAAAATAAAACACTAAAGTCAGAACATTAAAGAGGGTATCAGTGCAACTTTCCACACCCTAAATTAGAAATGGTCGGTAATTCCATTAACTTGATTACTCAGCATATGTGGCTGCCAATTCCCTCCTGTCCTAGAGATAGAGTAACTTAAATGGAAAAAATGTACATATCTTTTACTTCGCCTAGCAGAGGAGATACTTCTCAGTCTTCTATAATACTCGAGTGTCTTCAGATTTCAGGTAAAATCACTGAATTGGCCCCTGTACAACCCAGTTACCTCCCTCCCTCCTACCAAGCTCCTGAGTTTGGAAAACGGTACTTTTCTGCATTTCTTTTTTCATTTTATTAGTATCATATTCTAACTTGGGTACCTTTTATGTTACATAGGTTCTTGGTAACCCTCCTCCTGGTGGCTCGTTCACAGCTGTGACTGGTTCTTAAGTAGACTTGGGCCAATGAGGCCTGAGGAGGGCCCTGAAAGAACCCTTCTGGGACTTCAGAAAGCCATGGGAAGCCAAAGCTCCCTCTCACCAGGTAAGAACAACTGCCACAATCCAAGCCATACTCCAGTGAGAAGGACACACACATGGATGGCATAACTTGGGCATGTGATGACATCCTTAAGCCAATGAGTCAACTAACCCTAAAGCCTGCCCATTCTCTAGATCTCTTTATATATAAGCTAACAGATTCCCAAATGGTTTAAACCATTTCAACTGGATTTTCCAGTACTCTTCTGAAATCAATCTGACAGAACGGTGATTAATTTTGTGCCCACTTGGTGAGTCTATTGTGCTCAGCTGTGCGGTCAAAACCAGGCTACATATTGCTGTGAAGGTATTTTTAAACGTGCCTAAGATTTCAATCTGTAGACTCTGAGGAAAGAAGATTACCCTCAATAATGTGGAATGCCTTAAAAAAAAAAACACTAAGGTTCCTTAAAGAAGGAATTCTGCCTTCAGAATTGCCTGTGGACTCCAGACTGCAACAAGGACCCCTGCCAGGATTCCCAGCCATCAGTCAGCTTTACCAATTTCAAACGTGCCACCTCCACAACTGCATGATCCAATTCCTTAAAATAAGTCTCTCTCTATATGTATATATACTATCAGTTTTACTTCTTGAAGTAACAAACTCAACAGTTTCCTTTACATTTATTACATTTAACAGAAAAACGTTTACAGCTTTGATATGCTGACAATAATAAACTGCACATATTTAGAAGATATAATTAGAGCAGTTTCACAAAGTATACACCTGTGACACTGTGGCTACAATTAAGGTAATTTCCATCACCCACTAAGATTTCTTTGTCCTCCAGGAATAATTTTTAATACAAAAATTGGATTAAGCTTTACAGATTCCTTTGTAAATTTTTCCTAGTTCACAATATATAGGGTAAACAATTTTCCTTATTGAACTTTTATATAATTTTAATGGCTATATAGTATTCCGCAGTAATATGCCATAGTTCTGTTCAATAATTCTCTATTGCTAGATGTTTATTTTTAACATTCTGCTATCATAAGCAAACTATGAAGAACATTCTCAGAGCTATAACTATGTTTAGTCTATACTTCCTTATGTTTCTAAAAATAAAATTGCTGAATTAAAACTTATTACTTATTTCTTATTATTTTTAAGAAATCATTATTAATCAACATTAAATTTATACATCATTTAGTATGTGCCAGGCACCACATCATGCACCCTTAAATATTAAATACTCTCTGAAAGTTATACCAATTTTCACTCTCAATCATTACATGAGTAATACCTGTTTATGATCCCATACACTAACCAAGTTTTTAAAAAATCTTTGCCCTTCCTCAAATATCTTCAAGGTTGTTTCAGTCAAATCTTTATTAATAAGTTTTTGCACTTCATATCCATCTAAATGCATGAAAATAAGCAAGATCTTTTTTTAAGGGGATGAGGAGACCTTTATCAACCAGAGATTAAAATGTAATAAAGGCTGCAATAATTACGACAACGTGGTATAGCAGCAGGACATATACAAGGATCAATGAAACAGGAGCACCCAGAACATGGGAGAACTTTAAATAGGATAAAAATGGCAGAACAGAATAAGACAAAAAAAAGATCTAAATATCTACATATTTTTAAAAACTAAAATAGAGGTTGAAAAAAAAATACAGAAAAGGTCTCATAATTTTCCAGAGGGCTGAGCTTTCCTAAGAATGAGACAAACCACCTTCCCTCCAAAAAGAACCCCTCAAAACGAACAGACATGACCACATACGAGATTTAGAATAAAAGGAACACAGAAAAGCAAAGTAAGGGCAAGTAACAAATGGGAAAAATTATCTATGATATGTGAAACACATGAAGCATTAATATCTATATTGTAATAAATCTCTCAAGTCAGTAAGAAAATATAAACAGAACAGGCAATTCACAGAATAGAAGAAACATGAAAAAACTTTAACCTCACAAGTATTAAAAATATTAATTTCTCTTATCAGATGGACAAAAAATGTAAACTCAATAATGTAATGTGTTTCAGTAAACTAGGCACTCATACAAAATTTTAACGAGAATGTAAACTGGTATAAGCTTTCTTGTAAGTTAATTTGGCTATATCTATTAACATAAAAAAATTATATCATTTAACATAACAATTTCACTTTTAGAAAGGAATTCTACAGAAAGAACCAAACAAACATGCACAGATTTATATTTAATGTATTTGACTCTTTTTAGAATTATAAAAGATATTTAGCTTTTCAGCTTTTACTAACAGTGCTTTAGTAAAAGCTAAAGCTGTTAATAAAAGCTAAAAACCAAAAACCCATCTACAGGAAAAAGCCCAGTGCAATAAAACATGTACAAATTACAACTACAGAACCCTATCTTGTTTTTTAATGGCTGAGTGATAAGCAGAGATGTCTATTTTGCAGAATACTGCATATTACGTTCTCAATTTTGTAAAAATTCATGAATACTGTGGATACCTGTTTTGCACAAAAAGTTTGGAAAGAAACTGAAAAGGACGGGAACCTCTAGTGTCTCTTTCACTGTTGGCCAAATGTCACAGCATCTTTGCATGCATCTCCCTTCTACTCATTTATGTTTTTTATTTCATATTTTCAGTGTTTTAATTCAACCAGATGTTATTTTTATAATTCTAAAAAGAATAAGGAAGAAAAGTTATTTTAAAAACACTACCAGTGTTTGATAAAAAAAAATATATATTTGTAGTACATTTCCTTTATTATAGTGAGGCTGAATATTTTTACTATTATTTACTAGAAACTATTGTTGTCTTATTGCCTGTTTTTTTCTCTTAAACTTTTTATAAGCTATAAAGGAGAAATTTGCCTAAAGAGCATTCATGCCACAGTTCACATTTTTTTAAACCTTAGATGATCTACCTCTCAAGATAATGACACCTGGCATAATACCCTGCAAACTCTAACATCTGAGTTTCATCGAAATACTACACACAAGCTAAAAAAAGCAAGAAATCCAAAAGTCTTATGTGTTAATTGCAAAACAGCTCAACTATTCTATTAAGTCCCCTCTGTAACACAGCATAGTACGAGTGGCATCCTAGTATGTCGGCTGACTCTGCGGCAAGCACAAAGAAAGAACGGAAAACTATTAAAGAGATGAAAACATTTCATGTATTGTCCATTTAAGCTTTACAATAACCTATAAAAGTATTATCTCCTTGTACACGAGGCACAGAGACTAAATAACTTGCCCATTATCACTATTACTACAAACAATCCCCAGCCTGACTGCCTCATTCCTCTTTTCACCATGAAGAACCCATGAGGAGTTACTAGTTTGCTCAGAGGACAAAAACCCCAGAGCAATATAACAGCTATCTTTTAGGTACCGCCCTACATGGTTGATGAAGCCTAAATGGTGCTCCGCCATTGCTACCTCTCCCCACTGTCTTTCCCCACTGCAGAATTTAATGCAGAATTCTTTCTCTTTACTGACGGCCATAACAGTCTCAATGTCAGACCACCTGCTTCTTAACTTTCTCCTTCTACTCTCCATTCCAAACCCATACCATGGCTTCTGCAATCGGCATCTGTCTTATCATCTGCTGCTCAGTTTCACTCTTCTGACATCTTTCTCAGAAGGAATCTGGGATCCAATGCAATTTTTAACTTCTAGTAGGTTAACCAATCAGTCACAGCTAGTCAAAGGTGGCCGAAGTTTTGCACTCTTCTTGACAACTTTTACTATTAATAATTAGAAACTACTGCAAGCTTTCAGCAAGATTTTTTTTTTTCCAACTTCTGGGTCAACACCATTCCTGATGTCTGATCTCCACATAATAAAATTTCACCAGAGAACTAAAACTAAAATATTAATTTTTCCCACACTTCCATGCTCTGTTTAACAATAAACAATTATATTATTGATTTATTTCTACCCTCACAAACTACCACCAAGCTATAACAACAGCAAATTTTACTGTGTATTTACTATGGGCAATATTCTAGGCTGTTTCACATGCATTATTTCATTTAATACAATAAACCTATGAGTTAGGTACTATTACCCCATTTTCCAGATGAGGAAAACAGATTATATAATGATGGAAAAAGCAAGAATTCAAACTATACTCTTTCTTAAGTCCTACACGTATTTCCCATTACTATTACTTTATAACATCTGCCCTCAAAGAACACATTTCTTGTTTAGCTTTTCAGGAAATACTGCCAGGGAAAAGACACTGGCAGTATTCCCCACCCCACCCCCTTCCCATTTCCACAACCCCTTTCCTACTTTCCCATAGATTCCTTTTCCCTTACACTCCTGACAATCCTTTTGCCATAGGTCATGTCTTGGTGGGCACCTATATATACTGGTTTCTCTGTTCTTAAAACTCCACATTTCAACACATGATGCTAACTCTACATTTTCTTGTGACCCAGAGAAGGAAGTCATTCCTAACTAAGATTTTATTTTTCTTCCTTTAAAAGCATTGTTTGTTATATTTCACTGAATATAACTAAAGCACCTTCCTATATCTTTTACTGATTATGCACAATTCACAATCATGAAAGGTTCATTTGGTTATTTTAGAACCAACTACAATCTATTTCATAAATAATTTCCTCCTCAATTCAACTCAACATTTACTGAGCACTAACATAAGAAACACAGGGAGAGCAAGGAAACCAGATGGCTGGATAGTTTTAGTGTAAATCACTCAAAAGATGAATATTCTTACTATTTAAAAAATGTATTTACATATGACCCAGCAATCGCTCTCCTGGGTATCTACCCCAAAAATATAAAAGCATTTCTCTATAGAGACACGTGTGCTCCAATGTTCATTGCAGCTTTGTTTACGGTGGCCAAGACATGGAAACAACCAAAATGTCCTTCGATAGATGAATGGATAAAGAAGTTGTGGTATATATACACAATGGAATACTATTCGGCGTTAAGGAAAGATGATATAGGAGGATTTGTGACAACATGGATGGATCTTGAGAGTATAATGCTAAGTGAAATAAGTCAGACAGAAAAAGCAGAGAACCCTATGATTTCACTGATATGTGGTATATAAACCAAAAACAACAAGACAAACAAATGAGAAACAAAAACTCATAGACACAGACAATAATTTAGTGGTTACCAGAGGGTAAGGGGGTGGGGGGTGGGTGATGAGGGTAAAGGGGATCAAATATATGGTGATGGAAGGAGAACTGACTCTGGGTGGTGAACACACAATGGGATTTATAGACGATGTAATACAGAATTGTACACCTGAAATCTATGTAAATTTACTAACAATTGTCACCCCAATAAATTTAATTTAAAAAAAAAGTATTTAAAATCAATTAAGAAAAACACTAATGCCCTAATTTTAAAAGTGGGCAAAGGAAGTAAACAGGAATATATGGATAAAGAAATATAAATGGCCTCTGCACAAGAAACTATCTAATCTGCATCATATAAGAAATAATTTTTAATAAGATAGGCTATGACTTACCTATCAAATTGCCAAAGATCAAATAAAATTATAAACACTGGTCAAAATACACAATGAGCACTGGGCTATTTTCTTTTTTTTGAAAAAAATAAAAGTTGATATTTTGGTTCCTTGGCACAGTATTTAAGGTCAAGTACCATTTTTGGTCCTAACCTATCTTTCCAGCTTCATTTTTCTCTAACAGACCCGCCATTTCCTCTAACAGCTACCCCTCTCAGTTTACACAGTAGTTTCATCAGAACACAGAATTCTTGGGAGCTAGCTGGGCTATTTTTGTCTTGAGTAACATCTTTATTAGATCTAATTCATATACCATACATTCACCCATTTAAAGTACACAATTCAACTGGTTTTACTTATTTGCAGAGTTGTGCAACCATCACCACCCTGAATTTTACAACATTTCATCACTTCAGAAAGTACCTTGTACCCGTTAGCATTCACTCCCCCGTTTCTACCTCTTCCCCAAGTCCCTGGCAATCACCAATCTATTTTCTGTCTCTATGGATTTGTCTATTCTGGACATCTATAAATGCAATCATACAATGCAGTCTTTTGTAACTGGCTGCTTTCACGTAGCATTAACGCTTTTAAGGTTTATCCATGCTGCAGCATATATGGTTATGGTTCATTTTTTGTTTGTTTTAAACTGTGATGAAATATATGTAATATTTACCATCTTAACTATTTTTAAATGTGCCGTTAAGTGGCATTAAGTATATATATTCACATTGTTGTGCAACCATCACCATGTATTTCTGGAACGCTTTTCATCTTGCACAAATGAAATTCTGTACCTATTAAACAATAACTTCCCATTCTTCCCGCCCTCCCTCCATCCCCTGGTAACCACCACTCTACTTTGTATGAACTTGACTATCTCAACTACCTCACATGTATGGTGTTGGGTAAGGGTCTAACTTCATTGTTTTGCATGTGGAGATCACATTTTCCAACACCTTTTTTGAAAAGACTGCCTTTTACCTGTCTTAGCACTCTTGTAAAAAATCACCTGACCATATACACAAGAGCTTATTTCTGGGCTCTCTATTCTGTTCCATTAGTCTATACAGCTGTCTTTATTCCAGTACTACACTGAGTGATTAGTATAGCTTTGTAGTAAGTTTTCAAATCAGACAGTGGGACACCTCCAACTTTGTTCTTTTTTTTCAAGATTGCTTTGGCAATTGGGAGTCCTTTTGAGATTCTATATGAATTTTAAGATGAATTTTTCTATTTCTGAAAAAATCACTGTTGAGATTTTCATAGAAATTGCACTGAACTTGTAGATTGCTTTGGGTAGTATTGACATCCTAACAATATTAAGTCTTCTAATCCATGAACACAGATGTATTTCACTTATTGGTGTCTTCTTTCAGCAATGTTTTGCAGTTTTCAGTGTACAAGTCTTTCATCTCCATGGTTACTTCTTTTCAATGCTACTATAAATGGAACTATCTTCATTTCCTTTTCAAACTGTTCACTGTTAAAGAGTATAGAAACACAACTAATGTTTGCATGTTAATTATGTGCCCTGCTACTTTGCTGAATTCACTTATTAATTCTCATATTTTTTGTGTGGACTCTTTAGGATTATCTACATATAAATCATGTTTTCTATGAATAGTGATAATTTTATTTCTTCCTTTCCATTTGAATATCTTTACTTCTTTTTCATGCTTAATTGTTCTGACTAGGACTTCCACCACTATGTTGAACAGAAGTAACAAAAGCAGGTATCCTTTTCTTTTGATTTTAAAAGAAAAACTTTCAGTCTTCACTACTGAATATGATGTTATCTGTGGACCTTCCATCTATTCCTAGTCAGCTAAATTCATGAACATGAAATGTCTTTCCATTTATTCAGGCCTTCTTTAATTTCTTTCAATGACGTTTTGTAGTTTTCGAGGTACCAGTCCTTATATACTTCTTTTGTCAGTTTATTCCTAGATATTTTATTCTTTTTAGAACTACTGTAAACTAAACTCTTCTTAATTTTGCTTTGAGTTGTTCATTACTTGTATACAGAACTACGATAGATTTTTGTATACTGATCTTCTGTTCTGCTGAACTTGTTTATTATTAGTTCAAAGAGTTTTTTAATGGATTCCATAGTTTTTTATATTGTACACACACACACACACACACACACACAAATTAGAAATATGGGGTGTGATCAAAAACTACGGTGAATGCTGCTGCCGAGTGCCATCCAAAGGAAAGGCAGGGATCTTTAACACAGGAAGCGGTACGTCGAACCTAAATAACAGTGTGTGTCAAGTTTCCACTTGTTCAGTGCAGTCAGTCAGATGGGAGTTACGGTTGAGAGGAGGTGTGTTTTAAAGTGTGCTGTAAATCACGGATCACGAACAACCATTAAATCATCGAACAGTTCATCCTCCATCATGACAACGCTCCATGTCACACATCGCTTCTGGTACGGAAATTTCTGTCAAAAACATTACGGTGTGTCCTCATCCACCTTATTCACCAGATCTGGCACCACGCCACATCTGGCTCTTCCCCAAAGTCAAAATGATTCAGGACATCGAGGCAGTCACAATAGTGCAACTGAAGACATTCACGAAACCGGACTTACTTCCAGAACTGCTTCAGAAAAGCGGCAAGAATGATGGGATAAGTGAGTTTGAAATGAGAGGGAGTAGTCTGACGGGGATTAATGCTATTATGTCTTTTGCTGTAATAAATGTTTTTATTTAAACATTCACCATATTTTTTGATCGGATCTCATAGTAATTTTATTTCTTCTTTTCCAATCTGGTTATCTTTTATTTCATTTTCTTGCCTAATTGCCCTGGAAATGTTGAACACAAGGGGCAAGAGCCACTTGTGGCTCTTTTTTTTTTCATAGATGCCCTTTATCAGGTTGAGGCAGTTCCCTTCTATTCCTAGTTTGTTCTATTCCCGCCCTCTATTTCAGCCTGTAAACTGCCACAACCTTTCCAGAAAACAACCTGATGATATGTGTCAAGAAAGTTCAAAGTTCAAATCCTTTGACCTAGTAATCCTATTTCTATTAACGTATTTAAGGGAATAATCAGATGTGAATAAGTTTTATGCACAAGAACAACAGAATGAAAAGAATCTGGTTCTAACGTCTATGGACTAACTGCTAGGACTAATGGAATATCTATTCATTAATTCCAGAAATGCTGTCACTCATTACATGATTTCTAACCAAATGTATAATTCAGAGTTGGTCATGACTATTCCTAGCAGATAAAGTCCCTTATTTGAGTAAAGGTATATAAATAGTTGCACACCACTGCTAGAATTTCCCAGTGTAAAATTTCAATATAGGAAACAGTACTGAAATGCTTGAAAGAACCTAAATACGCAACAATGAAGGCAAGAAATATGGTTCATTCATGTGATAAATTATGCCAATAAAAAATGCATGTTGCATTAATGAAAGAAGCAGATTATCAGTTTCAGAATAAATAATCACAGATATGTGAGAAAAGACACATAAGGAAAAATACAGAAAAATCATAGTGATCATACCTGGGTCATTTTAATTTCACCTTTATTTTCCAAACTTGCAAAAATAAACTTATTACTTTTATAATCAAGTACAGAAAGCCTATACATCAATATTTGCCTTTCTTCTCCTCTGCCCCACTCAAAAATTACTAACTATACATACTAACAGTGCTACCTACATAAAAAGAGGATAGCAGGATCTTAAAACTATAAATCCCTGGCCTGATAGCCTTAATTGGAAATTTCACATAAAATTCTAGATACAAATGAAATGTAACACTGAGACTATAAGTTTTATCTTTTATATGACATAATGAATACAATATACGAGTAGGATCCTCCAGTACATAAAAAATTTAAACTTCCATGTGACTTTCAGTCCTGCCTCAATACGCTGCTGGAGGCCCAAAGTAACAGAAAATTGTATTTTTAATAAAATAACCTGCAAGTTCTTTCTTTTTTAAGGTGGAAAAAAAAAAGAAGACATAGTTTATAGTTAGTAGGAACAGACTCCTTTTATTAACCAAGTTCTCTTGTTTATTTGGTAGGTTCCACAGCCTATAGTATTAGGTTGGTGCAAAAGTAATTGCAGTTTTTGCAATTATTTTTAATCTTTTAAAATGCACTTACTTTTGCACCAACCTATATATTTAATTTTTTTCCACTTCTTTTGAAACTCAACACCTACAACTAAAAATCCAATAATTATACATTAACTGAGTTAACAATAAGGAAAAACTTCTGGACAGAAATAATTTTGTCATTCATATAGTGGTCTGATACAGATCTAGCAAGTACTAATCCTTCTGGTTCCCAGAAACTAGCCTGAATCAGGGATGTTATTTTCTTTAATCTCAGAACCATTCCATAGAACTTGCTAATTTGATAGAAATGTTCAATAGCTGCACTACTGAAATGTAGCCAAGGGTAACTACAGAGCACTTAAGGGGTGGCTAATGTCACTGAGGAACTGAACTTGGCCCGGTTTAGAACCTAGTATAATAAACATCTGTGTAGTCAAAGAATGAACAAGTCAATAACACCGTAATGCTTCCTTCACAAAGCTTACAAGATATTAGCAGTTCTACATAGAAGGAATGAGTTCACATTTTTAAGAAAATGACATAGGGTAGGTAATTTTAAAGCAAGATATTTTGTGGGGTATATGCCAACCTTCCATTGCTTCATAAAACAAATTATGACAGTTATGAATTAGAATGCACTCCTCGTTACCTATCCAAATCGCACCCACGTTTACCATTCTACTTATTCCACAGAACCTTACCACTTTTGTATTTCATTCATTCATTTACTCAAAATTTAGTGATAATCTACTGTATGTGCTACACACTATAAATACGAAATAAAATAAAATTCAGTCCTTGCTCTCAAGGACAAGAATACAATATGAAAACATAATGACAAACTAAATGACAAAATAAAAAAATACTATAACAGAACTGTGTAGAACATGAAATGCAAGTGTAGGGGATCACCGTGTGGGAATCAGAAACTACAGAGGAAGTGACATTTGAGAATTCTTTCTCTGACCATACATTGACACTCTGTCACAAGCACTTATCAGAACTCTGTTTTCTTGATTTTTAGGAAAAATTCAAAGTTAGATTATTCAAATTCCCTCATTAAACAAATACTAATATTGAAAGTATTACAGCTAACTTAATTTGTACATAGTAAATACTGGTTTTTGGTTTTCCAGGACATTATGTTAATTTTAAGTATCAAAATACTAATTTATTGGAGTGACATCATTATTTCGTTTTTCAAATCTGAATATTTAAATATTTACATCTTGAGATGGAGATTAATTATGGCATTTTTATTTCATACTGCACGTAATTGCAAAACAAAAGGTATTCTCTAGGGAATTACAAACTGCATTAAAATTTTAAATTAAATATTACACTCATTCAGAAAGTACTTTTCTATAAATTCATAGTCCTCAGTGGAAGAAAATAAAGCAAAGCTTCTATTGCAAAATAATGCACATACTAGTTCAAAAACAGTGAAATATGAACATGAGAGTACTGAAATTAATACAAGTATATGCATCTCACTCTCCTTCCATACTTGAAGAAAATAAAGATCTAGAGGTACAAATACTTTATGTGAAACAAAAACTCCCCTTCCTAATAATAAAAAGATTGAAGACAAAAAGGTTCAAAATCCTCTCAAAGTTATTTAAACAAAGATGAGACTGCCTGAGGATTAAAAGAGGAACAAAGTGTAGTATTAGTTTATCTCTCCTCCATTCCCCCGATTATTTCAGAAAAAATTCCTTCAGCATCTCTAAGTTTTTGCACAAAAACATACCCATGACTTGGTGATACCACTTAACTCTGTTTTCATAAGGACAATGATTTAAGACCAAATAATATTTCATTTTTACAAGTTTTCATGATTTTTCATTTTTATGTACAACCAAGTTTTTTTTTAAAAAATTATGCTACCATTTTTATATAGCCAATGGCTTGTTATGATAATGCAAATGTTTGTAAGTTCATATTTTAGTTGATTTTTGTGGTTTGTAATTTTCATATTAAAACTGTTTTATGTATTTAGTTCCACTTTTTAAAATTTTATGAATTCTAATACGCTATATCAAATCAAAATTCCCATACTTTCTGCTCCAGCATGGCTGATGTATAATGTCAAACCAAATGGTCAAGATTAGAACTCAAGGACTCCAAATTTAGTTCCCTTTACACCAAAGCATGCTGCCTCATCATGGTTCCCATCAAAAATTAATATTCATTAAAAAAATATTATGTATCACCTCATACCTGTTAGAATGGCTATTATCAAAAAGAAAAGAAAGAACAGGTGTTGAGGATTGTGGAGAAAAAGGAACCCTTGTGCACTGTTGGTGGGAATGCAAGTTGGTGCAGTCGACATGGGAAACAGTATGGAAGTTCCTCAAAAAAATTAAAAACAGAACTACCATATGACCCAGCAATTCCACTTCTGGGAATATATCCAAAGGAAATGAAAACATTAGCTTGAAAAGAATCTGCACCCCATGTTCATAGCAGCATTATTTACAGTGGCCAAGACATGGAAACAACCTAAGTGTTCTTGGATGAATGAACGAACAAAGAAAATGTGGTAAATATAGACAACGGAATATTATTCAACCATAAAAAAAAAACAAGGAAATCCTACCATTTGCACCCACATGGATGCACTTGAAGGCGTTATGCTAAGTGAAATAAGTCTAACAGAAAAAGACAAATGCTATATGATATCACTTATATGTGGAATCTAAAAAAGAAAAGAAAGAAAACCAAACTCATAGAAAAAAAGATCAGACTTGTGGTTAACAGAGGCAGGGGGTAGGGAGAAGCAACTGGAGGAAAGTGGTCAAAAGACACAAACTTCCACTTGTAAGATAAATTAAGTACTGAGGCTATGATGTATAACACGACGGCTAGAACTAACACTGCTGTATGATACACAGGAAAGTTGCTAAGAGAGTAAATCCTGAGTTCTCATCTCAAAGCGAACATTTTTTTCCCTTTATTATTTTCTTTTTGTTTTATCTGCATGAGAAGATTGATGTTAGCTAAACCTATTGTTGTAATCATTTTACAGTATATGTAAATCAAACCATCAGGCTGTACACCATAACCTTTTCACTGCATTAACTGATTTCAAGCTTGTTCTCTAAAAGGTGTCAAAAATCCACAGAAAATAATTACAGTATTTATAAAGTAAATACAGTTAAGGTGCTACATTTTATTAAAATAAATGATTACTTTAAAGTATTAAAATTTCCTATTGTTATTCATTCTTGAAAAACACAAAAATACAGAAAAATGTACATCTGCTTTCCTAAACTTCCTTTCTGGAGCAGTGAGCTCCTGGGGTAAAGTCGAATGCCACAGTCAGCGGGATGGAAATATCATTCGACTATATAGATGAACATGGCAGTGAAAATGTTAAATTTATACAGTGATATGTGTCAGTTATTTCTCGATGAAACTGGGAGAAACTCAAAATCTATTTCCCATTTCCATGCTGACTCACATGGTTCCCATCAAAATTAATAGATTCATTACAAGGAATATGTATCACCTCACACAGCTATTCTCAAAAAAGGAAAGAAATAACAGGTGTTGGTGAGGCTAGAGAGAAAAGAGAACCACCCTCGGGCACTGTTGGTGGGACTGCAAATTGGTGCAACCACTATTGAAAACACGATGGCAGTTTCTCAAAAAATTAAAAATAGAACTATCATATGATCTACCAATTCTTCTGGATATTTATCCAAAGGAAACCAATACACTAATCTGAAAAGACACGTGCACCCCATGTTCACAGGAGGATCACTGCAATAACCAGGACATGGAAACAACCTAAGTGTCCACGAGAGGATGAATGACTAAAGAAAATGTGGTATGTGTACATAAAATGAAATAGTATTTAGCCTTCAACAAGGAGAAAATCTGGACCTTTGCTACCAAATGGATGGACCTTGAGGGCATTACGCTAAGTTGGTTGCCAGAGGCAAGACATGCGGGGTAGGTGAAATGTGTGAAGGTAGTCAAAAGGCACACATTTCCAGCTATAAGAGAAATAAGTCACAGGGATGCAACATACAGAATAGTGACTGTAGTTAATAATGCTGTGTTGTATATTTGAAAGTTGCTGAGAGCAAATCTTAAAAGTTCCTATCACAAGAAAACAAACTGTGGTAACTGATGTTAACTGGATTTACCGTGATCATTTCACAACATATACAAATATTGAATTACACTGTTGAAACCAATATATCAATTATATCTCAATAAAATAAATAATTTTAAAAAGGGATAATGTTTTAAATTTTATACTCCCTCACATACTCTAATATATTTAACTAATAACTGGCACCTAAATCTAACTTTTTACATCATAAAACATTTTCTTATTTATCATGACTCACAATTACAAACAGAATTATGGTGGGGGAAAAAGGAGATGAGGGTACAAATACATGAAAAGCTATGATGTATAAAATGCAGTGCTAGGAACTGTGGAGCAATTAAAATAAAACAAAATAATAAAGGCTTCATGGAATTTATAATCTGGTAAAGAAAGTAAATCATGACCATAAATACACAGAAACTATGAATACTTTACATGTTCAGAGGTAGTAGTCTTTCAAAAAGGATGGACAGGATTATAATAAGTAGAGCGCATTGATTGGTTGATTCAGCAAATTAGTCATTCAGTACCTTCTGTAGCCTAGCCACTGAGCTAGGGAGGGGGGTGTAACAGTGAATAAAAGGGTATGGTTCCTATCCTCATGTGGAGAAACAAGTAACAAATCAATACAGTTATTCTGGAAAAGGTTATGAAGAAAAAGACTAGCTATGGCTCTTAACTTGTATGTGTCTATATGCAGTAGAAAGTGGGACAACTGGTCCGGTAAGGCCTCATTAATGAACAAAGCAACATCCAGGCAGAGAGACCAAGTTGATGAGAAGTCAGCCTTTCAAATCGTGAGTGCACATGTTTATGTGTGGTGTGTTTGTGTGTGTGCATGCGTGCGTGGTTAGAGAAGTTTAAGCCCAGGGAAGTAGCATGTTGAAAGACTTTAAGGCAGAGAAGTGCAATGGAGTATCTGATGACTCAAAAGACCAATGTGACCGAAGTTTGGTGAGCAATCAGAAAAATGGCATGGTGTTGGAAAAACAGGCAGGGGTGTGATCCCACAGATCAAAGAAACAGGAGGTGAAGTGTATGTGGGAGAAATAACAAATATATCAATTTGGCTAAAGTACAAGGTTAATAAAAAACATTTGCACACAACCCTCAGGTATAAAATTTTAATTTAATTCTTACTTCACAGTAAGAGAAATGTTTCCCTTATAGGGATGAAGGAGTAACAGGCTCAAAAGGGCTAAAAGCCTTGCTAATAATAAGGTTGCACTGCTAATAAGCTAAGTCACAAATCCCAGACATACTAGCCCAAGCAAAACCAGTATCCTTTCAACCACTAGTAATGAAAAATAAGGTTAAAAATACAAACTGGGTTATAAAGTCAGGCTACAGAATATGGGCTTTATTATGGACAAAAACAAATGGAAGTGACATCAATGAATGATTCTGATGAGCTCCACAGCACACACAGAATACATTCAAGCAGAAGTTCCTTTATGCAAAACAATTACTATATATTGTATCAATCATTTTGCAATGCATTCCCCAGAATGAGAGAGAGAGAGAGAGAGAGAGAGAGAGAGAGAGAGAGAGAGAGAGAGAGAGAGAGAATGTGTATGTGTGTGTGTGTGTGTGTGTGTGTGTGTGTGTGTGTGTAGTTAGGGACAGGAGGAGGCTAAGTTCCATGTTCAATCAGAACATACTTATTTTAATCTTTTGTAGTTAGAGTTAATTTGAAACACGGATTCTGCTCTTCAAAAACCACAGATTATAAATAAGTTAACCTTGGCTCCAAAATCTTACTCTGAAGATCTAAAACCTACTGGCAGTAGAGACTTTCTTTCTCCCATCATATGCTGCCCTAATTATAACTACTTCAATAAACACACCAATCGTTTTTTTTTCAGGTTTTCTGATAAAAGCCAACCATATACCATTGCAGTTTATTAAGTTCTATTTTAGGTTAAGATTTCTGCCTCCACACTTTTAGAAATAACATATAAGCCTACTATCAAGTTTCTTTATATATTAAGGCATTATAACATTAAAAATGTAAGGTAAATATATTCTAATAGTACTACAATCAATCACTAAAAAATGAAGACTAAATACTATATTGATGCTCAAAAAACAAATACTACTAGCAAACACTTTATGTGTCATACTAGTAAATATGCTTTGATGTCTATGTAGGTGACTCAAAAACCACTAAAGTAAATAATTCTTCAACATAACTACATTTAAAAATGTAGTTTGACTTTATGGTAATTGTTCTATGTATCTAATACTCAAATGTATCTAGTAATTACTCAAATATCTATAACAAAATCTGCAAGATAGCAAAATCATGAGACACAGAACTGGTTACGTAAGTATGCACACATACCTTTATCCTTCTTAAAATCCAAAGCATCTTCTTTATCAGTAACTATCTCCTTCATATTGATAATACTCTGGTGAGTAAGCTGCCGGAGTATTTTAATTTCTCGAATTGCTGTAATCGGAAAGCCTTCCTTTTCATTATCTAGACGTACTTTTTTTAAGGCTACCATTTCTCCTATTAGAAAATTAAATAAAATCAGGTTACCACATGACATTTTTCTTAATTTTGAATATATTTTAATTCATAATTTCTGTTCCTACCTCTTGAAATTACAACCCACAAAATATATTTTAGTTTGCAATATACCAAATTATAATGTTGACAGTTCAAGAAATTAACATTCTGGTTAAATAAATTATGGGATATTTATCCAAACTGTAATATACAAGTGTATAAAAAGACGGGGTAGGTCCATATGTATTGTTATTTTATGCTCTCCAATATACATTAAATGAAAAAAGCAGGATGATGAAGAGTGGATACATTACACTATCATTTTTAAAAAGGAAAGGAGGGGAGGACAAATATATCTAATATGCTAATATATGCAGAAAATCTCTCTGAACAGATGAGAAAATTCTGTAGATTGTACAGGTAAGAATAGATGCTCAGACATAGTAATTTGCCCAAAGTTGCCCAGTTACGCACTAGTGAAAGTGGGATTCCAAATCTGGTTTAGTTGTCTCAAAAGTATGCGCTCTTCTCCCCATACTAAATAGCCTCATAATTTAGGTATGAGTTTGTACTGGATAAAATCTAAACATTAAATTAAACACACACAGGTTCTATTACAAGAAACTATTCATCATAATAAAGTTTTGCTCAATCTACTTTGGAAAAGAAAAAGAATTCTGTACTTACAAATTTTCCAAAAGAAGAATGTTTATCCTTTTAATCATTAAAATGTATTTGATTCTTTTTTATGGAATTCTAAAATGAGGGTGATTCCTTGTTTTAATAAACAGCTTTAAAAGTTATAATTTAATCTCTTTCTGATAATGCATCATTATCATATTATAATTGCCTTCAGGAGTTTCTAAGTATAAGATAGTTTCCCCTGTGTTAAAAGGCCTGAAATAGCTATGTGATTTTAATCTACTGGTTTATTTCAACAAGAAATTATAAGATTATACACTGGCTCTGTGCATTACTTAGTAAAATACATAGCATCTGACAGTTACTTTTTCCTCTTCTGCAAGGACTTTTAAAATTAAAACTGTCTCCCAAGTTCCTGATTATGTTCTGAAAGATTAAGCTGCTAAATCCGGCCTCCAAATAAAGGGTAATTTCTACAGAAAAAAAAAATATTTTGGCTAAAATAAAAGTGTTGTATAAAGCTTACTAGAACAAAATTGACTACTAAGAAATAAGGTCAAGATACTTTTTTCCTCTGATTACTAACAATGTAAGAATTTATTCACCATAAAAGAAACCAAAACCCATCATTATGCACATGACAAATACTAAAGGAACACTTTAAAAATATATACATGTATATAAACCCACTTACATATACTCATATCTTACATAAGTGCACATATAAAATAAAAAAAACATGAAACAAAAACATGATAAACTAGAAGAGAAATACAAATGATATTCCATAGGCCCAAAAATCCACAGCATTTGGCATTCTTACCAGTGTCTTTATCCCTGGCTTTGTAAACTTGTCCATAGGTACCTTCTCCAATAATTCCGATGATATCAAATTTATCCACGCAGCGTTTTCCCCAGTCAATATCTTTCTCTTTGATTTCACCATAGCGAGGCCCACATATTCTATCAAATATAGTTCTGAAGTTTTTATATACAATCAAGTAAATTGGATACACTGTTTAATACTCAATATCCAACCTCCACCCCATCATATACTTTATTTCCTCTACCATTCCATATTTGTGATCTAAGACAAGTAACTCTGGGATTAGTATTATAAATTATCTTGAAAGTCAAGGTATCATTCACCATACTAACCCTTCTTCCGTAGACTAGCACTTAAACTGGGAAAGAGAAGTAAAGCTTGTATGAAGGACTTTCAGAAATAAAACATAATTTTTCAGTGAGTGGACAAAACTGATACTGGTATGAAGAGTCAAGTTCTCTAACCAACCTCCAGAAAATTTTGTTTTTCATTCTTTGACTACATATATTAGCTTTCAAAAGATAAAATTTGGATAATGAACATTACCAAAAACCTAACTATAAGGCTTACAGACAAACGTAGACTTATGGCTAGGTAAAATTATCTTAAAAATGGAAACACCAGAAAGACTTTTCGTCTAAGAGAGTACAGAAGTATCAAAATCAACTCTCAGGAATCCACACTTTAAGTGTGTGCGTGTGCACGTGTTGTCATATGATAAATACCTGATGTTCTTCAAAGAGCTATGTAATTCTGTAGTATTTTAATATTCTGGTAGATAACAAATTCAAAAAGAGGAATAAAGCTATTAATACTGAAGGAGATACTATCTTAACAGTTTTCTAGCTTTCTGCTCCATACTAGAAAATCACCTCATACTCCTCAGGGTGTTGTTACCTGAACAGCAATGCTTAAATTGGATCTAACTCAGTCTTACTCACATTTTCAATTGGTTAAATAAAAGTAAAAATGGAATCAACATTCTCCCCCCTTAACTGAGGAATAGGTTTCAAGGGAAAGAGTTATCTCCACGTACTTACTTATCTCCACGAAGCTAATTTATAACACAAATTTCAAACCTTCTTCGATTCCACCTCTTGCAAAATGAAGAATGAATTCAGTTATGGGAACAAATGGAGCTAAAACCAAAGGAAAGCAGAGCAGCTTGCCCATTACTAATTTTGTTTGAGCTCACTGAATGCCACCTTCCACCTTGTCCAATTTCGGTGATTCTGTGTTATTTAAATATCTTAATTATAGAAGTTATTGTATTGAACACATACAATAGCCCAAGAAATTAATACATTACAAATTGTGACAGAAAATTAAATGTGATTTTATTAGTCATTTTGAATAGGTATGCAGGCAATTATGAAAATTTTTTTTCAAAACGCTAATAGAATTTATTCATATACTTAAGTTAAGGAATAAATACACTTTTTATTATTTTAAATATTAATTTTGTGTTTTATGATTTTATGATGATCCAGAATCATCTCTGATCAATTTAAGAGCAGGTAGAAAGCAAGCACATACTTAGGCCTCCTTTTACTATGTAACTGTGTTGCCGTTTTCTTTTCCTCCGGACTCTTGGACAGATCATCTCCTCCTGGTAGCTCAGGGGGCAGTGGTAAATCAGCAAGTAGACATCGGAGTTTCTTTTCTACTTCTTTTTTAACTGCTTTTACTGAAATATTTCCTCGTAAACTAAAAAAAAGAAAGGAGTCAGACAAATAACAAAACACAAAAATATATTTCGTTGAAAAATTAAAATGCAGCCACGTTTTACACTTAAGTAGCATGCAATGGCAAAATACTAAACTGAGTTTCTTTACTTTCCAGCTAAAATAATATACTATATCCAACTGCAAAATATTAAATGTGGGGGTAAAAACGATACAGAACTAGATCAAAACTAAGGAAATGTGAACAAAGTATGGACTAGCAATAATGGTCCCTTAATTGTAACAAACACACCATACTAATGTAAGATATTAATAGAGGAAACTCTGTGTAGGGTATATAAGGACTCCCTATAGCATCACTGTAATTTTAAAACTGTTTTTAAAAAATTGTGTATTTTTAAAAATTATATATAATTACTATAAAACTACATTAAAATCGAAAGTCAACTGGTCATGTTTTACAAGAAAATTTATTGATTTTGTAATAGCACGGGTTTGATTCAGTGAAGGGACAAAAGTTGTCTTGTAAGAAATAAAAAAAACTACATGCTGTTAGTCATCTTGCCCATTTAAATAACCACAAACAACTAATATAGCTGCACCCCTTTTCAGGTTAATTTTTCTAAACTGGACACTGATTCTTCTAAATTTTTTTAAGGCTCTAGCTTACTAGAATTGCAAGTGAAACTTTAAGCTTAGTTATGTACTTATTATGAATGAATAAAGAGCTATGACTTTTAAAGTATATCTGAACTTGATAACTGATTTTAAACCTCCCAGATATTACAAAATCTGTTATCTAATAATAGAACGTGTTGAAAGAGAATCATAAAAGGACAGTAACATTTGGACTTCACATACTTACATGGCAGTTATGAGTCCCGTAATGAAAAGATTTAGTGAGACTACACTGTGGTCATAAGTTACTAATAAAGTTATCAACATATCATTTAATTTTATCTTCCATTAGTTTTGAACATTAGTATTATTGTAGAACAAATGGTTCCTTTAATACCATCTGATAAAAACTATCAACAATCATAATAACATTGTACCTGTTCTTCATAACCCTGTTACTCCCTAGAAGGTTCTTTAAAAGAGAAAACATGCTCAAAAGAAAACTGGTTTGCAGTTTTATTTTTAAACTAATAGTATCACAGAGCCCACTTTTTAATTTTATTGTCCCATTCAACAAATCCAACAAATCCAGATCGCACACCCCTATGTGCCTTGTATTACATAAGGCACTGAAGAGGTAACAACAAAAACAATAACAAATGCATTAAAATAGTGTTCCTCTCAGAAAAAAGCTTACAGTTTTTTGGAAGACAACATCAGGTAAGCAGCAGGATAAAGTCCTATACAAACAGATACCCAGAGTAATGTGCTGACTAAAGGGTAACTAAATCAGGATTCAAAGACAGTAAAAACTTCTTTCTAGAAAAGACTCCGTTTGAACTCTATCTGAAAATAAGCCTATTTAAAATAATTTATTTAGAAAACTGTAATCGCTAACCTGTATTTAGGCTTTACTCAAAAATTCTCATTCATCTGAGGATTCAAATCAACATTTTTTGGGGGGGAAACTAAACTAAAAGTCTTAATTTTACTTAAAATTTGAAATTTAAAAGACTGCCTATATTCAAATATATCATTATATGAACTATCAAATTCAACAAGATTCCCCGACTTAAGAGAAATGAAATATTGTTTTCCAAGAATAACATTATATAATTAAAAACACTGTATTTTCACTGAATACCTGCAATAACCAAATAGGAAATGTGATTTTTTAAAAAGTTTCCATACACTACAACAAAAACAATACAATGCCTAACAAGAAATGTACTAGACCAATAGAAGAAAATTAAAAAACATTTGACTGATGAACATAAAACTAGATCTGAATGAATGAAAAGAGAACATGTTTTTGTATAGGAAACTATAATGCTGTAAAGCTGTCAGTCTCCAAATTAATCTATTACATTAATAGAGTCCCAAACAAAACCCAAGGAAGAGTTTTTTAAATACAACTTGACAAGCTGACTGACATTAAAATTTGTCTAAGAATAAAAGCAAACAACTGCCACGAAATTTCTAAAAAAGAATAATGAAGTGGGATTTGCCCTGTCATACGGTCAGCCTGTCTAAAAAGATCGCAAACTAGAAGCCAAAGGCTGGTTGAAGTCAAAGAACATATATTATTGTCTACCCAATGTTTTGTAAAACACTATGATTTAATTGTCAATATTTTTAAATCAGAAGATTTACATAAATATTCAAATTCCAGGCTTCTTAAAAAAAAAAAAAAAGAGGGACTGGCCCGGTGGCTCAAGTGGTTGGAGCTCTGTGCTCCTAACTCTGAAGGCTGCCGGTTCGATTCCCACATGGGCCAGTGAGCTCTCAACCACAAGGAGGCCAGTTCAACTCCTCGACTCCTGCAAATGATGGTGGACTGTGCCTCCTACAACTAACTGGACCTGGAGCTGAGCTGCACCCTCCACAACTAAGATTGAAAGGACAACAACTTGACTTGGAAAAAGCCAAAGTCCTGTTCCCCTTCCCCAATAAAATCTTTTTAGAAAAAGAAAAAGAAAACTCTAGCAACTCTGGGCCCAAATTCATGTACAGCAACAGCAACACTAGGTTGAGGCTGAATATCTGGGCTATTCACTAGTCAGTCATTTATCCCATCCCCACACTTTCACATTACCTGCCTACCCTGTAACAGAAATTTGAGTTTGAGAGCCAATATACCATGCATCTAAAGAAGTTGAAACAAAAGGTACTGGCAAATAAATAATAAAGCATGTTAATAGAAAAGAGAGTGCAGAAACATACAGGAATCTGTAAGAATTTTTATATATGGCACTACAAGTCAGTGAGATGGATTATTCAATAAATAATGTTACTAATTGGATCTATTAGTCTACAAGGTGATAGAGGAAAGCTTCATCTCTCTTCTTCATATAAAATCCAAAACCAAATTTCTGTGAGATTTCAGTTAACCTTTTTTAAATTTATAAACTCAGAAGTTTTAAAAGATCTAACTACATTTAAAAAAGGAAAAATATATAGCCAAAAACAAAATGAATAAATCAACAGACTCTGAGAGGCAAAGTTAAGATCCCTCACATAAGGAGCACCTACAAATCAATGAAAAAAAGGAAAATCCAGCGTAAAATATGAACAAGCAATTCACTAGGAAAAATAAATAGCCAATGAATGTTCAAAAAAAATGCTCTGAATAATCAGAAAGATGTAATATTAAATCATTATATATTTTAAAAATTGTCAAAAATTTCAAAATTGACAATATTCAGTGTTACTGAAGTAATTTCAATTTCATACATTTGGGTACACAAACTGGTACACAGTCTTACTGAGAAACAATTTGCCAGTTTCTATCAAACTTTTAAATGTGCATATTTTGCTCACAACTATACTACAAAAGCCTCTCACATGTACATGATATATTGACATAAGGAGTTTATTAGCTAACAATTACAAATCTAAGCAGAATAGTTACTAAGAGCATGATGCATCCATTCCTATAGATAGGAATACTGAACCTATCTATATCAACATGGAAAAATCTCCATCCAACACAGCAAATGAAAAAACCAAGTCAAAGAGTATTACACACAGTATGATCCTAATATATTTTTTAAAAAACAACATTATATGAAAACATAATTACCAATCTATCTTACGATTTTTGGAAAGCAATGGATTCCAGGTTTGGGAGAGAAGCACAGTTCACAGTGAGCCTAAAAGTTATTACTTGGCTAGGAAACAAGGAAACACTCAAAAACCAACAGGGTCGTGTCAAAAGGAGAGAATCAGCTTAAAGAGTTCCCACTGGCCAAATTTCAGACCTGGAACATCAAAAGGAAGAGTGACTAACTGGTATTGAATTCATCTTTGGTCACACCCATATTAGTAGTAGTACTCAGGAGTCTTAAAGAAACTTCTATATCCTGAAACATACAAATACATTCTAAAAAAAGAGCAAAGATGCAACAAAAGAGAAAAGCAGAAAAGACAGAAAAGAAAGTGGGTAAAAAATTTTTTGAATGACCAAGTATAAAATGTGCCCGATCTCTTTAAAAACAAATGCATAAAGAAAGAATGTCCTTCTTAAGTATTCACATGGGTACGTCCCGAGTTCCTGAAAATATAGTCAATAAAAATGTATCCCTAAAGCACATAAGAATAAAGTAGCGAACAACCAGTCCCACTTGTCCAGAATCACTGGATTCTCAGCAACTGGGTTTTTCTCTCACTAACGAAGTGACTCAATTCTGTCCTCATGCCTCCCTGTGCTGGAGAGCCCACTGCAGCACTCATCAAAACTACAAATCACTATTGTTATGAACCTCCAGTGCTCCTAACAAGTCAAACCTGTACGGCAGTTAGAGTCGTACAGTGGGTAACACCTGATTAAACTGGATGGGGTCTCCCGGCAATATTTTGGATTGTAGTTAAAAGACACCTCAGAAGGCATGAAACACAGGAACTGTTATTCATTTTTTATTTGTTTTGTTATAAAACTTTCATAATGCTAACCAAAGTGAGCACTTGAAAGACCTGCCCACCTGGCATTTTTATCCACTTGTTTTCAAATTCTGTAACGATGTCACCTAGGAAAATTGCCCATATAGCTGCTTTTTAACAAAAAATAGCGGGGAAAACAGCTCTAATTTCTTCATAAAAATAAAAATGAAAAAAATTAAGTAGCATACTAGGCAAATATCACACAATAGCATAATGCTTCCATCCTAGCATACATTTAAGAAACATTCTTAGAATTGCATTTACTTTAGACACACTTACCTTCATTATCTTAAAAATAAAATATTTCAATATAAAAAACAAGCCACATCCCCAATATTCATAATAGAAATCTGTAAACATGTTAAAGGAAAGCATTATGGGTTTTCTGTAATACGTAATTAATCTCTAATTGTAGAAAGTCTTTAAAAGTCAAGAAAAAACGACTAACAAGTGATGAATTCGTAAAGCCACCAAAAGTGGTAAATTTAAAAGGCCTCTGAAGAAACTTAGAAATAACCAAGATACATGCTTTATACCACGCAGAACAGACTCTTTCATAAAATGTCCTGTCTCTGATAGTATCATCGAGAAATCCTAAACCAAAATAAATACTGGCATTTCTAATTCCCAAACTCAAACTGATATTTATACATTGCATTCCTGGAATTCTTAGCCTAAACTATAATTTTGCCATTCTACAAGCAATGTGCTTCATTTTAAGACATATATAATAAAGAGAATTAATTCACTTACTTATAGTCTGTAAAGTTTTTTAAAG
Organism: Rhinolophus hipposideros; assembly: GCF_964194185.1. Classification (NCBI taxonomy): domain Eukaryota; kingdom Metazoa; phylum Chordata; class Mammalia; order Chiroptera; family Rhinolophidae; genus Rhinolophus; species Rhinolophus hipposideros. The sequence continues at coordinate 53,549,644 of NC_138064.1, read as the reverse complement.
AAAAAAAAACTTGTATTTTTTTCTTTAAACAGTTATTGACCAAATTTTGGTGCTTACCTATTATCAGCATCTTTATCTTCGGGCAGCATGGGAGGCAAAGGTAAAGGTGGTAACGTAGAGGTCACTAGAGCCACATGCTGCTCCTTCTCCTTGGTGCCTATGCTCGGTGTCAGTGGTTTACTTTTCTCTTTAAGAGACGCTGGTTCCTCCTTTGTAGCAGCAGTAGATTTACTCTCCTTCCCTACAGTTGCTTTCTTGACGGCTTTATCTACAATCAAATTATTGTCCACCTTTGTTACCTGAAGAGGAGGCTTCGTTTTTGCCTTGTCATTTTTCACAGCTCCACCGCTGGCGGGAGAAGGTGCACGCTCAACCTTCAGTTTCTTCGCCTCCTTCACGTGGTTGGTCTGTGAGGCACTGGCACCGGCTTCTGTGTGCCCCTTGGTTGGTGTTGAAGTGTTCGAGGCCTTGGCAGCTTTGGCGGCAGCCTCAGCAGCCTTGGCCGCCTCTGCAGCTTTCGCTGCTTCTGCAGCTCGTGCTGCCTCTGCAGCCCGGGCTTTTTTATTCTTGTTCAATTCAGCTGCCAGGCTACTCTTCAGAGTTAGTGTGCTAGGAGAAATGCTAGAATGACGACTTCTGGATCTAGACAATCTGTGCCTGCTACGTGATCTTGAATGCCTAGATGAATATGGGCTTCTGCTTCGGGATTTAGCAGACCGTCTGGTGGAAAATAATTAAGAGTCAGAATTCAGAAAAGTGCAGTTTGAAATTTACGAAAACTTCTAATTCGAGCCATGAAATGAAAGAGATTTAAAGATTTAATTTCAAAATCATAATATAGTTTGTATGGGTTTTTTTTTTAAAGTACAAATATTATCTGATGTTCTGGTAGCTATAGTTTTCTTTAAAACAGGGTGACTGTCTTAACCTTGGTCTAGCCTACGAATGAATGTTCAGGCGGAGCTGGCAGAGATCTCTGTGAGAAGCAATACTATTAAGAATTAGGAGGAAAAAAGTGTGACAAGGCATCAGCGCTGTCTCAAAAAACAGAAGCCGGCAACAAGGAGACCAGTGGTAGCAGCAGTAGGGTGAACTCTGACCACTCTTCTACGAGGGAGACAATCTCTACATTTCAGAAGCACCCTCGCCCGTAAGCTCAGAAGTAGTGTTTGTTCTGTCTACGGCAAGAGTGAAAAAGATAAAACCTGTCATTAGGCAATAAGTAAAAAGTCTCTACATCTTGGAAAATACTTAATAATTACTGTGTAATTCACTTCTCAAAAATTACTAGAAAACATAAAACATTTAAAACCATGGTGGCAACCAAAGCTCCTCTAAAACAAATGCAGCACAGAACCCAGTGAGCTTTGCAAATCCGTATCAAAACTTAAACAAAACACAAGACAAAGCACTCATACCAACCCAGGTTATCTACAACTTACAGACAAAAAACTGACTTTAAAATACTAGGTTACCTAATCCCGCACTCGCTGCGTAGTAATCACATTGGTTATTATCCTATCGCCGCTCCCTCTCCCTCCAATACGCTTTACCCCATGTTGTGACCAGGGAGGCTGCCCTCAACACAGCCATCTTCTAGGTGCTCGTGCCATCTGTCAGTGGCAGAAGATCAGAAGGCAGAGAAAGGCTGGATTATTTCTTGCCAGCTCCCTCCCTTCTCTGGCCACATTTTCTGACAGAAGCTGTGTCCCTCTACTACCATGGCACCTGACAGGCACCTCTTTCTCCACAGCTGTCACCAGCCTCCAGTAACACCATTACTTCCCTTGCCCCTTTGGGCTGCCCTCTGTAACTAGTGAAAACATCCTTTGTAGGTTCCCTTAATCCACCCCTACGTCTATGGCCCTGCATTAAAGCCTCTTGAACCATCTGCGTTGGATTCAGTTTCCTTTTAGAATCTTGCCTGATCTAGTTGTAAACCAGGTCTTAAATCCAGACCTTTTGACTCTGAAGTAGGTAAGTTAACACAATGAACACATTAACATACTCCCTAAGAGAAACTTCTTGCTAACATTTTGTGGAAGTTATAGAGAGAGCCTAAATGGGGAGAAAGCAAATAAACTTCTAGAAACCCATAATTAAGATGGGTGAAAGAAAAGGAAGAACTAGACATTTTTGTTTATCTGGCATTAATATAGTATGGAGAGAAAGGAGTAGAAACATTCTACAATTCTAGTATGAAAAACAAAATGATTAGGTTTAGAATAAGCGCAAATAATATAAATCCAACTTCTCCCTCATTCACTCTTTCAAAAACATTTCAAAATGTACCAAGGGCCAACTAGTATTCAGCACTGAGCTACTGCTTCATACAAACTTCATATAAAGTATTCGTCACATTATTTTCGATTAATAAGAACAGTGATTTAGAAAATATTCCAACACTTGTTTATCATTAGATATCTATGTACACACTAATCCTTAAAATCACCAGTGAGCTTATAGTTATTCATGGAAATGAGAGGCCATGTTTGGCTAAATATAAAGTGATAAGTTGGTTGTAACGTATTTTGGATAACTTGAATACAGTAACCAAAAGTGTCATGTTAAACAATCAGCCCCTTTTTAATTTTCTCCCTAGTAAGAATTAAGAGTCTTGGACCTCAAAACAGGCCTGATTGATATAAGTGGTGTTTCCACACCTTGATCAGATACTGATGAGCAGCAGAAAAGCACACAGCAGGAGAAAGCAGAGAGACTGTCATCGCATCAGGGGTACACAGATCTTTTCTCAAACAAACTTTCCTACACTAGCATATAGACACATAAATTTTATTTAACTGGTAAATTTATGATCAGTGAATTTTACCTAAGAACTACAAAGATATTGGCTAAAAATCCCAACACAATTAACTCCTCTGGCATATTAAATTATTCTTTTCTGGATAGAATGTAAATAAGAGAGCTATCAGTAAAGACTTTTTAAAAACTTCTGCTCCATTAAAGGGATTTGTTTTTTTCTTAAGATATCTTGGGAATGACATATTATGGTATATACCAACTGAATTCTCCTAGACACATTCTCCATTCCTCTCCAATTGCTCTATTTCCTTCAAAAGTTCCTTAACTTTTTAATTTCACGTCCTAGTAAACTTGCATTCTCTCAGGTACTACACATCTGCTAATAAATTTCAATTCTATATTTACTGTTATAACACATAATTTGGGAATATGAAACGTAAATATAAAATTCAAGTTTAGGTCATTTTTACTAATGATCTAATACTTCAGCCATACAAAGTTATGAGGGTAAGAGAAGTAGATCTCTAAGACTGTATAACGAATCCCACCATGATGTCTTACTAAAAGAACTGAAAAGGATGGTATAGACAGCAAGTTCTTGTTTTATAGATAAGACTTTTCTTCTTTTTAAAAATGTTTTCTCTAGTACTTTTATACTACAGATTTTGCAGTGAATATGTATTAGCTGTTTCCTGTTTGTTGTTAATGTTTTTAAGGTTATAGGATCTCTTTAAGAAGTGAAGATACCTTCTGATGTTTCTAACAAGGTTTCCCAAATTCATACAACACAAAGCAGAACCAGGATAAAAATCCAGTACCCTGAAACCCAACTGCTAAATGCTCATTGTTAATTAGGTAGTGTCCCTCACAGAGAGACACAGCACGGTATACTGTTCACCTGATCAAATCACACAATCTCTCTGAGTCCAGGTCTTCTGAAATTGTGCCTAACTAGCAAACACTGATTCTCAAAAATTTTACTATAATATCCAATCCCTCATTGCATAAAAACAATATAGAACAGTGCTATCCAATAAAACTTTCTGGGATGATAGAAATGTTCTATACACGTGATATCCAATATAGTAGCCACTATTCACAGTATTTTTTAGCTTAATTTTTCTACCCTGCTTATACCCTCACATGCTAATAGCAGCTGAGTTCATTTCAAAAACTTGTTGACAACCCGTCAAAAAAAGGTATAAAACGCTTCCCATGCAAGGGTAGTTCAACATATGCAAATCAATAAATGTGATACATCACCTTGACAAAATGAAGGATAAAAATCCTATTACCATCTCAATAGATACAGAGAAAAACGTTTGACAAAATTCAACACCTGTTCATGATAAACACTAAATAAACTGGGTATAAAAAGAACCTGCCTCAACATAATAAAGGCCATATATGACAGCTAATATCATACTCAACAGTGAAAAGCTGAAAGCTTTTCCTCTAACATCAGAAACAAGATAATGATGCCCAATTCTCACCACTTTTATTCAACACAGCACTGGAAGCCCTAGCCAAAGCAATTAAGCAAGAAAAATATGAGGCATCAAAATCAGAAAGGAAGAACTAAAATTTTGTTTGCAGATGACATGATCTTAGACAGAAAACCCTTAAAGACTCTACCAAAAAGTTGTTAGGAATAATAATTCAGTCAAGTTGCAGGATACAAAATCAATATACAAAAATCAGTTGTGTTTCTATACACTAACAACAAACTACTGTAAAGAAAAATTAAGAAACAATCCCATTTACAATAGCATCAAAAAGAACAAAATGCTTATAAATAAATTTAACCCAGGAGGTCAAAGAAACTGAAGACACAAATAAATGGAAAAATGCTCCATGCTCATGGACTGAAAGAATTATTATTGTTAAAATGTCCACACTACTCAAAGGGATCTACAGATTCAATGAAATCCCTATCAAAATTCCAATGGCATTTTTCACAGAAATAGACAAAACAATCCTAAGATTCACATGGAACCACAAAAGACCTTGAACAGTCAAAGCAATCTTGAAAAAAAACAAGGCTGGAGACAACACACTTCCTGATTTCAAACTATATTACAAAGCTATAGTAATCAAAATAGTATGTCGTGTATTGGGATTATAAGAGCTCTATAAACTATAACAGGACTATGGCAGCATCTTAAATTTATCTCCTGTTTCAAATCTTCCTTCACCCAAACTAATCCACTTACATGTAAAGTGAACACCTTCCTCTAACATCGGTTCCTTGCCAGTCTGTATTTTTACTTTCACTACTCTCCTCCCCATTTACCCAGGCTAGAATTCTACCCAATTCCCTTGTGCCCATACCACATACCATCAATTGTCTCATTTTACTGATTCTAACTCTACATTCCCTTACATCCATACATCTCTGCATGTTTCCTACTGCTATGTAATAAATTACAACAGATTTAGTGGCTTAAACAACACAAATTTATTATCTTACAGTTCTGGAAGTCAGAGGTCCAAAATCAGTCTCAGAGGGCTAAAATCAACATGTCACCAGAGATTTATTCCTTCTGCAATCTCTTGGGAAAACCTGTTTCCCTGCCTTTTCCAACTTCTAAAGACTTTCATTCTTTGGCTCAAGGTCCCGAAACAATCCAACCTCAGCTTCCATCATCACATGGCCTTTTCTGACTCCAACCCTCCTGCTTCCTTTTATAAAGACCCTGTGATTACATAGTACTCATCCAGGATCATCTCTCCATCTCGAGACCCCTATTTTAATCACCTCTACAAAGTCCCTTTTGCCATGTAAAGTAATATATTCACAGGTTCACAACGGGGGAGCACTATTCAGTGTACCATGCCCTCCTCTTCTGTACTCATTACCTCTCCTCTCGGCTACCTTATCATCTGCAAAATAACTGATCTTTTCGTATCTAACCTGTCCCTGCTCCAATTATTTTTAGACACCATAACCACACTAATCCTCACTGTTCAGTGATTATCACATGTCCCCAATTCACTCACTGTCTTTATTTTTTAGTAGCTATTCAAAATCTTCACAACTTTTTTCATGTTCACAGCACCATTCCCAGTCTTTTCTTAACAATACCTTACTTTTCTATTTCACAGAAAAAACAACAACAAGGATTATCAGGCATGTCTCCTACCTGCAAACTGAAATCTGCGTCTCCATCCAGCTTCCATCGAGCCTCAGTAGCGGCGCTTCTCTTCCCACCCCAGGCTGAGCCTTTGTACAGGCTATGGGTCCCACGCTCTCTAGGCCCTCACTTCACAGAGCGTGGCCCACAGCCCCGCAGCACCAGCATCAACACAGAGCTTGTCAGAAACGCTGTATCTCAGGCCCCAACCCAGTCCTTCTGATTCCAAATCTGTGTTTCACTAGATCCCCATTAAAGTCTGAGATGCATTAGGCCAGGCTCCTCTACTGCAACTCTACTACTTGTGACTTCAACCTTTGCTGTCCAATTGCTATTTCCCCTCATGGAATAAATAATTCAAGTCTCTCAGATATTTAAAAACAGACCAGAAAAAAAAACAAGCAAATGATGGTAACCTGATGTTGTATTTCTACCTCTCCTTCCAGTTACAGCCAAATTCTGGCTCATACCCTCCTCACTGCAAATACTGCAGTGAACAGTGGCCCATACACTTTTTCTTGCGGGTGGAGGGAGGTGGAGAAAGGAAGAAAAACTAAGAACATCATTATCTGTGATGATCATGTTGACACACACTTAAAAACACTTCCTAACCACTTCCACTACCATTGTCCCCCCTGATTATTTTCTTACTTCTCTGGCTGTTTCTCAGTGTCCCTTAAGGATGTTCTTCACTATACTCATTCTCCTACAATAATTTAATTTATGCTTATGCATGGCTTAAATCATCACCTAAATACTGATTACCCCCCCCAAGTCATCCTACCTACTCCCAACTATCCTACACGCACCCTCAATATAATACAGCTAAAACTATTAAGCTTCCTCTCCAAACCCCCTTTCTCCGTAAATATACCCTATTCTCAGGCAATGGTGTCCACTGAAAGCAGAAATCCAGAAGTCATTCTACATTCCACAGTCCCCTCCTCCCTTCTTCCACATCCAGTTGATCTCCAAGTCCTGCCAACTCTATATTTAAGCATCTCTCCCGTTTTCCCATCTCTTTTATCCCCATAGCTACTATTCACATTAGATCCAACATCATCTCCCACTTGGCCCAATTGGTATAGAGACCCAATAACATAAAACATCATTTCTAAAACATGTTTACCAGGTTGCCCACCTCTAGTCTCTGCCTTTTCCAATTTACTCTCCATACCGCCATCTGAATCTTTCAGTAGTTATTCCTCTACCAAAACTTCAGGCTTGCACTGCATATAAAGACCCTGTCCAGCCACCCCAAAGACCTTGTGCAGTCTTTGCAAAACACATAAAGTGCCAGGCCTAGAATGTTTCTCTCATATTCCTCTTTACCTCTTTTATTTGCTAAGCAAAGGGATACTTCATACCAGAGCAACAGGTCTACCACACCTCCCTATGCCTTCCCTTATTAAGCCAGGCAGCTGAAGATGTTCCTTGTCTCATGATCCTACCATCCTTTGACCACCTCATTAGAGTCACAATTAGATAATCTGCCTTCCTCAACTAAACTGAGATCACTGTATCTTCATAGCCCTAACTAGCAGAAACATGGCAATGACAGACACTCAATAAACATTTCCAGAATTAAGTACATGGCTGACAGTGCTCCTACTGAATGTACTTCACCTTCATTAGCCTAGTATTAAGGTGCTACATGGTCTGTCTGGCCCTAACCTACCATTCCTTATCAAGTTCTGAATTTGCCTAATGCTTCTATCCATGCCTGGACTCCCAGATTCACCTACTGAGAAATTCTCTTCCCTCCATTTTCTAATTAAGTCCTATTCATCTTTCAAGGCCTAGATCAAAAGTCCTTCCTTATTCATAAAGCCTTACCACCAACTCCGAGAAAGAAGCATGCTCTTCTTTCTTTGAATCCCTATAGCACTTTATCTGCATTCTTCTTAAGATCTTTATCTCTCTTAACTTTGTATTTTATCTACCACACTGTCTACTAGACTATATCCTCTTTGGGGAGCGGAAACCAGGTCTAATTAATTTTATCATTCCACAGCCCATAATACTACACAAACAGTCGTCTTCTATTGAATAAACAAACATACTCCATTGGACTTCAGTTTACAAAACACTTTTATAAGCATTTTTCATTTGACTTACTTTTCACAGCAAGCAAGGTACAGAGAAAGCAGATGGAGAACTAAAATAAAAAGTGTTAAGAAATTTATTTACAGACCAGGAACTATGAAGGGGTAAAGTCAATATTTAAGACCAAGTCTTCCAATTTAAAGCCAGGCACTTTATTCTACACCCTTCCCTTCAATTTATTCAATTCTTATCTATCTTCACGGATCAAGCTCAAGTCCCATTTCCTCTGTAACCTCCCCATTTGCTGAAATCACACACACTTGTTACACACTGCCTTGTATTTTATATCTTTATCTCTTAAAAACATAAATTGCATTATGTCAAGCCTTTGCCTAAAACTCTCCAATGGCTTCTCACTGCATTTAGAATAAAAGCAAAAATCTTCACTGTGATCCACAAGACCCAAACTGCCTCTCATCTTTATTACATCCTCCTTCACTCATGAGGCTCTTTTCTGATTCTTCAAAAGGTCACCCTTCTCCCTGACTCGGTATCTTAGTACACAGTGTTTTCTCTTGGGATGCAGAGATCATCACATTGCTGGCTCTTTCTCGTCATTCAGGTTTCCATTTATCAACTCCACAATGAGAATTTCCTCCACTAGAAAGATAAATTAGCTCATATATAACCCCTCCTCCATCACTGTCTTGTTTATCACTATATCCCCAATGCCTAAAACTATGTCTCTCGCATGCAGTAAAGGATCAAAAGGTATTTATTGATTAGATGAATAGAAGAGCAAACAACAGGTTATATACTTTTCTGAATAGCTTCAAATACTAGCAGAACGCTTTGCATAACTGATATCCACCTAGGTAACAAATGGTTATAGGTCCAGTGATAAAATTCTACTTACACTAAAAAGTTAGGAGACAATTACGTTTAGTTAATTAGCTTCTTCATATAAACGTTGAGCTGAATTTATTTTTATTAACAATCAAACATTTGACATCCACTATCAATTAGGATTTAATGAGCAAAACTAATTTTTCTAACATAAAAAATATCCCTTATTTTTAATAACTAGAGATTCTTCGTGGTAAGAAAAATAATACAGTCATGATAGAAAAATACAAATCACCAATAAAAAAAATTAAAATGCTCCCTTCTTTTTAGTAACCAGAAAAGGTAAAATGGTAATAAATTTGCATCCATCAGAATGGCAAAAAGTGGAATTTTGAAATTATCAAGTATTCTTATAATGCAGAGAAATGGTCACACATAAATTATCAGAGAATATAAAATTGCTAAGCCTTTTTAAAAAGGCAATTTGGCAGTATTTATCAAATGTTTTTGATCTGCAATTTCACTCATAAGAACAATTCCATTTGTATCAAAAATTATTACACAATATCCTTTAAAGGGTTGTTTGTAATATAGAAAAAATAGCTTAGTGCCCAACAATTGATGGTTAAATAAAGCTTGATAAATTTCATTATGGAATTGTATGTAGTCATCTGGAAAGATCTTCAAATCATACCACTGGAAAAAAACATGTAGATAATAACATTTATGGTATAACATTCTTAATGTTTATGTGTACATATGTTTATATGTAAGTATACAAGTATACGCAGAAAAGGGATGTATACCAATCTCCTTACATGGTTATATATTTAGAAAAGAATGGAAATGAAAAAAAACATTAAAGGGTTTCTTTAACATATTGTTCTGCATGCCTCTGTACTGCTTTCAAGCATTTCATATGTAAGTTTTAAACAGAAAGTACAGGTTAAAAGTAGTAAAATAATTTTATTACAGAAAACTGAAATATACGGAAAAGTTTAAAGATAAACACCATCAGAAATTACTATAAACCAATATGGATAGTATGAAAAATCAATATTATTCTTTAATAAAAATGAAAAAGTTGTACAGATTTATTCCTATTTCACTACACCAACTGCTTAACTTCCAAGAATTAAATCTAGAAAATCATGAGTGCTTTAAGTAACACTAATTACATAAAGAAAATACTATCAACATTAATACATCATTTTTAATAATGAACAGATTTCTTCTCCTAGCCCCTAGAACAATAATGGATAGTACATAGGCTCATGTTTAAGAATCAACCAAAGCATCCAGAATTTTTTTCTGACACCAAAAATTAGACTCTGAGGGAAACAATTTTAATCAAAAAATAAAATTAGACATTTATGAAAAATTCACAGCATCATTTTGTAGACAAACACTAAATACTTTCCCCATATGATCAGGAACAAGAAAAGCAAGTCCAATCTCACCACTGATAATCAACATTGTACTTGAGATTCTAGCCATTTCAATTAGGCAAGAAAAAGAAAAAAGGAATTCAGCCTGAAAAAAAGTAAAACTATAGTATATGACATAATCTTGCACATAGAAAACCCTAAGGAATCCACTGAAAAATATTAGAACTAAGAAACAAGTCAGCAAGATGGCAGGAAAAATGGTCAATATAGAAAAATATATTGCAGTTCTATTCACTAATAATGAACAAGCAAAATGAAACTATGAAAAAAGACTTCCATTACAAAAGCCTTAAAGAGAATAGCTAGGAATAAATTTAACAAAACAAGTGCAAGGATTGTACCACGAAAACTTCAAAACACAACTGAAAATATTGAGGAAAACCTAAATAAATGCTAAGACATTTCATGTTCATGCAATAGATGACTTAACGTTATTAATGTGACAATACTCCCATCTTGATCTACAGATTCAGTGCAATCTCTATGAAAGTCCCAGCTACCTTTTTTGCACAAACTGGCAAGCTGATCCTAAAATTCACGTGGAAAAGACTCACTCCCACCCCCAAAAGAAAAACAAAGTCAAAGCAATCTAAAAGAACAGAATTGGAGAACTCACACTTCCTGTTTCAAAAATTACTGCAAAGTTATATAACAATCAAGACTGTGTGGTACTTGGCATAAGGATGGGCATATAAATAAACGGAATAGAATTGAGAGTTCAGAAATAAACCCTCACATTTATGGTCAGTGGATTTTCCACAAGAATGTCAATACAATATAATGGAGAGAAACAATGGGGACAACTGGATATCCACATGCAGAGGAATCAAGTTGGACCACTTTATCTCAGCATACACAAAAAACAACTGAAAACAGATCAAACACCAAGATGTAAGAGCTTTTTGACTTTCGATTAGGCAAAACCTCAGCTATGACACCAAAGCACAAGCAACAAAAGAAAAAATAAACTGGACCTCATCAAAATTAAAAACTTTTGTGCTTTAATGGACAAATCAACAAAAGAATACAACGGGAGAAAATATTTGCAAATCATGTATCTGTACCATAATTTAACAGCTCCCCTATTCATAGTACTTAGGTTGTTTCAAGCGATTTTTTATTAGGTAGGCATTATGCAACCCACTTTACAAGTATAAAGACCAGGATCAAAAACGATAAATAAATGGAACAGCTTGATTGCATGATATTGCTCTGCTACAAAAGTACCTAAATCCACATCTGTGTAATTTCTAAGCCTTGCTTTTTCCTTTATACTGGATATTTGCCCAGCTAAACCAAGGTATAAGATCTAAGTGGGTATTGTGGTTATTCTGTTGACACTTCGCCGTAGGAATTCTTCTTCTTCTTTAGAGACCACAGACAATGACTCCGAAACTAAGAGACTTGTACAAAATCACACTGTTAGAATGGCCAAAGTGGTTATGAACACATCACGTAAGGAAAACTCCATTTCTTTGTGTTAAATTAATACTGACTCTCCTGAATACAAGAATTCCTGTCTAGATGGAGAAATATCACAAGTCACATCAAGGGACTTGTATCCAGAATACTTTAAGAATTCTTAAGATTCAGCAATAAGACAACCCGATTTTAAAATGGGTCAAGGATCTGAATAAACATTTCCAAAAAAAGACATACAAATGGCCAATAAACACTTATAATGCTCAACATCATTAGTCACAATGAGATACCATTTTAAACACCAAGATGGCAATAATCAAAAAGACAACTATTGCCATGGATGACCCTCATGTATTGCTGGTTTGAATATAAAAATAATGCAGCCACCTTAGAAAACAGTTTTGACAATTCCTTAAAATGTTAAAAATAGAAATACGACCCAAAAATTCCACTCCCAGGTATATACCCAAGAGGAAAAAATATATAATTCTATGCAAAAACTGTATATAAACATTCACAGAAGCATAATTCTTAATAGCCAACATATGGAAACCCAAATGCCCAGAAACTGACAATAAAATGTGATATATGCATACAGTGGAATATTTTGCCCTGAAAAGAAATGAAGTACAGCACAACATAGATGAATCTTAAAAATATTATGCTTAGGTAAAAAAAAGACCATGAATTATATTTCATTTATATGAAATGTCCAGAATAGGCAAATCCATAGACAGAAAGTACATCAGTGGTTCCCAGAAGCTGAGGGAGGTAAGAATGGGGAGTAACTACTAACAGGAAGTTTCTTTTGAGGGTGATTAAAATGTTCTAAAATTAGTGGTAATGGTTGCACAACTCTGTGAATATTCTAAAGACCACTGATTGTACTACTGAAAATTAGTCAATCATATGGTGTGTGTGAATTATGTCTCAAAAGAGATGTAATTTTTAAAACTAGAAAAAATAACATAAAACCTAAATGTTTTGTTTGTTCTAAAAGTATACTTCATGTTCCTTATGTAATACTAAAAGTTAAAAAAAATAAGACACATAGCAGACTTTTTACAGATTGGCTCAGGCAAATAAGTTCCAGTTCACTGAGCATAAAGTCCGTGTTTCTCTTCATGTTTCACTGAAGAGAGATAAAGATGGTGAGAAGTAGAGGGAGAGCTTAATATTTGATTTGTCCAAAGGCAGATACTTTTCTTTAGTCTAGCACTCGTCATTACGAACCTATTCATAGGCCAATATTAGACCCTGTTAGTATCAACAGGATTTTTTTTTTTAATTCTAAGGTCTTTGATATTTTCTTATTCAAATCACTTTGCCATTTGCTGGGTACCTATTACATACCATATGCTGTGGTGGGTGCTTAAGAGACACTAAGAGTTAAAAAGAACCACATGGGACTTACAATCCAATGGATAAAGCAGAGACAAAACACTATGGAAAACCTTGTCAAACTACGCCAAGCCAGAAGCAGAGTAAGTCAAAGTACTGAGGGGTAAAAAGTAGTCCATGTAGAATTCCATACCCAGCAAAAATATCTTTCAAGATAGAGGCTTTCAGACAAACAAAACAGCAGACCTGCATTGCAAGAAATGTTCAAAGTCATTCTTTGGCCGGAAGAAAATACTACATAGAAGCCTGGATGTACACAAAGGGATAAAGTTTTTGCAAGGTACATATTAAAGTAGATGCAAGTGACTTCTCCCATTTTAAAATTTCATGTCTATGTATAACATACGTAAGTCATACATATGTAGAAATAGAACATGGCAAAGGAGGAAGAAAATGGAAGTATACTCTTGTAATGTTATATTATACATTAAGGTAGACTGATTAATTGAAGATGTATATTTTAAACCATGGAGAAAATCTTTGTGACCAGGAGTTAGCAAAGTTTCGGGTTTTATTTGTTTTTGTTTTTTTGCGGGGGCGGGGGGCGGAGGTGTGGACAAAAAGCACAAATTATAGAAGAAAAAAATGCAAAATTGGATTTCATCAAAATTTAAAACTTCTGCTCTTTGAAATTGTTAAGGAAATGCAAGCCACAGACTGAGAAAAAAACATTTGCAAAACACGTATCTGACAAGGAGCTTGTATAGGGAATATGTACAGAATTCTTACAATTTAGTAAGACAACCCAGTTTATAAAGAATATGAACAAAATATTTTAAAACACTTAACAAAAGATTTGAAGAACAAATAAATACATGGAAAGACACTCAACACTAGTCATTAGGGAATGCAAATAAAACCACAGTATGACACTACACATCCACTGGAACCGCTAAAATCAAAGACTGACAAAAACTGAAGTCTTGGTTAGGATGTGAAGCACCTGTAAGGCTCAAGTAATAAAAACAAAAGACTCAAATGTTCACAGAAGCTTTGTTCATAATAGCCAAAAACTGAAAACAATTCAGATGTTCCTCAACTGGGTAAATGGGTAGGCAAATTAATGGCATAACCATAAATGGAATACTACTCAAAAATAAAAAGGAAACCACCTGAACATTCAACAATATCAATGAACCTCAAAACCATGCTAGGTGAACGCAGACACCAAAGACTACATGTCATATAATCCCATTTGTATAAAGTTCATGAAAGGTAAAAGTAATATGACAAAAAGCAGGTTAGTGGTTGCCAAGGACTGCCACAGGTAGGAATAGGGGACCGACTGCAAATGAACACAGGGAACTTTTGGGGGCCATGGAAATGTTCTTTATCAAGATTGTGGTGGTGATTACACAAATGTAACTACTTGTCAAAACCCATTCAACTGTACAACTAAAATTGGTGAATTATACTGTATGTAAATTATGCCTCAATAAAACTGATTTTTTTTAATTGAATGTCTAAAACAGGTCCCATATACCTAAGGAGGGTGTGGGGGGAGAGACAACGCTAATACAATCCTGGATGTAGGAAGTATCCATAAAAATAATCTCAGTGCTAAAGGAATTAATCACTCTGGATGAAATTAACGAGGGCTTCATAGATGACACCTGAACTATGGTCGGAAGAATGGGCAATAGGATTGGCCAACTGAGGGAATGGCAAATACTACGGTACAGGGGGCTTACAATTTAAAATAGTAAGGAGTCCAGACCCACAGATATAGAGAACAAGCTGTTGGTTACTAAAAGGGGGGAGGAGCGTAGGTGGGAGGTGAAAATACAAAGGAAAAAAAGAATCTGAGGTGTAATTTATCTTTTCACTCTTATCCCTGTTAAATTGCTCTACAGCTGCCATAGCAGTAATTGCAGTGATCAGTGATTCAGACTTATTCAGCAAAGGGCCTTAAGTAGGTTGAGTTCATTATTATAATCTGCAAAGTTTTTATTATTAAAGTAAGCCTGAGACAGGGCAGTAGGCCTCCATGGGGCAGTCATACTAATGACTCTTGAATTATGAAGGGACGTCAGCCCCATCAATGTTTCAGTCATGAACAGCAGTAACTGGGAACTTACCAACCAATAAAACCAACTAGCATTCTAAGAATAAATAATCTCATTATAAGTAGCATATGCAGTGCTGTGCAACCTTTTAAAAAGCTGCCTTTGTTCACTGAGGTATTGCTTGTAACAGCAAATACTAGAAACAATTCCAATGTCCATCTGTAAGGATCAGGTTCAATAAACTAGGAGGCAACCAGCCACACAATGGAATACTATGCAGCTCTGATAAAAGAAGGAGGGAGCTCTCGCAGTACCAAATGGAAAGCTCCTCAGGACATACTGCTAAGGACAGAAAGTTACAAAACAGATTACATAACATGCAGCCTTTTGTATAAAAGAGTAGGGAGGGAAATAAGAACATATATTCATATTTGCTTGTATTTACAAAAACCAACACTGAACAGATATGAGAATGGCATATAATAAAGGGCAGGGGGAAAATTCTATTCACCCACATCGAGTGAACTGTTATCATCTCCCCCTTCTAAAAAAATAAAATAGTAAGGAGTCCAGTTTATATCATGATCAGCATATGTAGTAGGAAATAGGGTAGTTTAAATGAGTCTGGGGTGGGGGATCTTAAATGCCCAGTTCAAGAATTTAATTCTGGGCTGGCCCAGTGGCTCAGGCAGTTGAAGCTCCATGCTCCTAACTCCGAAGGCTGCCAGTTCGATTCCCAAGCGGGCCAGTGGGCTCTCAACCACAAGGTTGCCAGTTCAATTCCTCAAGTCCCGCAAGGTATGGTGGACAGCGCCCCCTGCAACTAAGATTGAACCTGGCACCCTGGGCTGAGCTGCTGCTGAGCTCCCAGATGGCTCAGTTGGTTGGAGCGCATCCTCTCAACCACAAGGTTGCCGGTTTGTCTCCCGCAAGGGATGATGGGCTGTGCCCCCTGCAACTAGCAACAGCAACTGGACTGGGAGCTGAGCTGCGCCCTCCACAACTACGATTGAAAGAAAAAATCCTGGAAGTACACACTGTTCCCCAATAAAGTCCTGTTCCCTTTCCCCAATAAAACCTAAAAAAAAAAAAAAAAAAAGGAATATGATTCAGTAAATATGTTTTATAAAAAATGGTATTTTAAGATTAATTTGAATGCAGAAAACTGGAAAGGCTCGAAGAGTACCAGCCCAAAAGCAAGCAGACCCAACAATAAGCACATAAACTAAGGAGTTTCAAACTAAGAAGTTTCAAACTAAGTGGGCTAAAGACCACTGCAAAAGGATCAACAGAACAAGCAATTTATTGGAAGTGGGGAGGGAGAAAAGATAAATATTACTAAAGTTTTGGCACTGGGAGAAACTACCACCACTTAAAACACACACACACACACACACACACACACACACCAAAAACTTAAAACATTAAACAAGGTTAAAAAACAAGACAAACTCATGAAAAATACTTGCTAATGCCACCAAAAAAGTTAATACCACTAATACAAAAAGGACTCATAAATTAATAAGAAGACAAAAAAAAATGAATCAATAAGTTAGAACATCCAATAAACAGATGAAAATAAATTCAGCCTTATTAGATATTAAAGAAATGCAAATGAAAACAATGAGTTAATTGACGCCAACTGGTGGTGAGACTAAGGAAATGACCACTCCCACACTGTTGGAAAATACAACAGTATTTGTATTCTTCATTCTTCTGAAGATGCAATATTCATATACTGATATGCCCAGTATATCAAAACTACTCGGCATATCATTTTTGGCCCAACAATTTTACCCCTGGGAAATCCAATCTGGAAGATACTATGGGACAAATGCACAAAGATTGTAATAAATACATACACAAAACAAAAATAAAAAACTAAGAGTCTAGCAAAACAGACTTGGTCAAACAAGTTACGTTACATCCATTCAACAGAGAACATTAGAAGCCAATAAAAAGAATACACTATGAGTACAAAACAGCATTGTAGTATGTTCTCATTTATGTAAAATCTTATGACCATATATATATATATATATATATATATACATAAACATATATATATATACACATATATATACATATATGTATATACATAAACCTCTGTATATATGCATAGAGAAGTTGAGAATAATGTTCATCAAAATGTCATAGGTAATCATTTCAAGAGCTTGGATTCAGGGGGACCTTATTTAAAATCTTACACTTTTCTATACTAAAGGAAAATTTCTACCATGGGCTTGGCCTCTATTATCTTTGTAAACAGGTGAAAAATAACAAATCTGGAGAAAACAATGACTCCAAGAGAAGTGAAATAATTAATTTAATGTTAGATAAATTAAGTTTGAAGGGTCAATAAACTACCTCAGTGAAAGTGACCCTATCCAACTGAAAATGAAGAAACAGAAAAGTGGGGAGGCATGCCGCCCATTAACTATTTTCAGTTTTCAGTTCCTCTCACTACGCTTTCCATTTCCATTTTACATAAATTCTAGTTTTTAACTGAAATTTTATCCTCTAATCTACATTCATTTTATTTTTCAAATATGTTAAAAACACTAGATTCTCTCACAATTTAGTTGCACACAGTTTGGAAATTCACTGAACAAAAACCACTGCAAACAATACTTCTGAACCTATTATAGCTTAATGTTTTTGCTTCCAATACCAACTTTAAAGCTTACAAATACCTACATATGAAAACCAACCAAAAACAAAATAACAAAAACTTAAGTGATATTCACAGAAAAAGTACACAATAAAAGATTTAAACGACCTGAAATATGAATAGTAAGCAACACTAATTTTAAACTGTTTTTTCAGAAATAGCTACAATTCTTCAGCATTAGGAAATAAAACATATAGTTTGCTAAAAAGTTTCACCAGGAAAACCAGATCATTTATCTTGATCAGTACAACAGGAGTAAAATACATAAACACCAAGTCTGATTTTGTTCTACTCACACTGAAAGCCGACTCCCTGCATCCCTGACTCATTCCAGTAAAGCAGAAGCTAGAAGGAGCAGATTCTTAAATTCTCTCCTTTTAAATCAAAACATTTAATTTCCCCATCCTAGAGTATACGCAGACCAAAAATAGCAGGTAAGTTTAGAGACACAATCAGTATCTGTGCAAAAGTTGGTTTGTGGAGAATAATGCTATTTCAATTAATTCAACTACTAATTACACTTCAGAATTTGTCCTCTAGAAGCTTATAATCTAGTAGGGAAAACACAAATGTAGCCATCCAAATAATTATAATATGACATAATTTTTTTAAAGCTCTAAACAAAGATAAAGCAAAGTGCTCTAGGAATATAAGAAAAGGAATGAAATATTTCTAGATGAAAGGAGAAATGTCTCAAGATGGTGGAATTTGAGCTGGATTTTGAGTACAAAGCTGGAGGCATAGAATAGAAAAAGAAGCATTTCAAGCTAAAAGAACAGCAAGAGTAAAAATATAGAGAAATAAAAGTGGCTCTAAAAGATAGAATGGGGCAAGATCAAAAATGGCATTTCCTGAAGACGCATTAGACAGCTTGGACTTAAATCTACATAATGGAAGTGATACAATCTAACCACATTTTAAGAAAACTCTCCTGATAATGAACTAGGAAGAAAAGAATGGATGAACAGGGACGAAAAGAATAACAGAATAATAGGAAGTGTGATAAATAAAATGAGGGACTGAACTAAGGTGCTAGAAAGGGAAATGGAATTAGCGTTAGAACAAAAATGTGATAAGGACTGAATAGATGTAAATGTCAGGTAAAGTTTGGCAAGAGAAGGAGCAAAGCACAAGGCCATCCTGAGAATGAAAAAAGTAATTACAGGTTTGGAGACTTAAAACAGTTCACATAAATTTCCAACCCTTCTGAGCGTCTGTTTCTGCATTTATTCTAGTATCCTATATTTTTGACACTTTTCAAAAGCATTTTAAGAATTCCATGTATCTAAGGACTCATGACATTTCTATTAAGTACGCATCAAATCAGCAGTATTTTATGACAGGAGCTTCTTTTTTTTAATTATTCTGGAATATCTTTATTTTATATATTTTTGAACACCAGTTGTTAGGACAAAATACTAAAGAGTCCATGACGGAGATACCCCACATTCACTTGAAGTGAATATTAACAAATTTACTTACTTACATCTAGGGACCACCCATCTTTAGATTCTCAGGGTCTCGATATTTTTCCATAATGGAGGCTTCTACAGCTTCTTTGTGGGATGGAACACTTCCACAGGTTCAGAGAGAGAACCAATTACGAGTATATACAATTTACTATACTAACTGTAACTGATCAGACTTGAGTGACTTCAGATCAAGATATTCCATTACAATATTCCATCAATAACTAAGTGTAATTAATGTCTTTAAGAAATGATTTTAGCATCATATTCATAAAGCTACTAATTAGTAAAGACAGAATAAACTGAAAGAATCTATAGAATTTGTTTTTTAAAATCCTCATCCCAAGAATATACACAGAACTACCCTTCAGAACCACCCCCCCAAAAAAACTTCAAAATGCTGCAAAGATAGCCAGGAAACAGAAATTAATACATAAATACTCTAACGGGTTGAATTTTAGCAAAACAAATCATTATGTGAGATGGTCAGCTCCCCTGAATGCCAGGTGAGGTTCAATACAGCATAGTATCAAGTGCACGTACTTTAGAACCAAACCTGCATTTGAATCTAAGCTGACCTTGGAACAAATCACTTAACTTTTTAGAGTTTCCGTTTCCCAATCTATCAATAGAAATGTCTCCAACTACCACATGAGTTTTTGGGGTGAATGTACACGAAGTATTTATCAATACTGGCACATAGTAAAACCCAAATGTCAGTACCATTCCCAACCTTTCCTACCTAAACACTAAACAGTTCCTCTCTTCGGTACACCCTCACATTTATTATAGGGCCAATCAGCAAAACTTATGTGACTTCCCACACCCCAACAATCAAGTAATAAAGAAAATACGGTAAACCGGTTTCATAGGGGAAAAAGTAAAGCTAAGAAGGAACTGATGAAAAGCATGAACAAAGGACCAAAGATTCAGATGAAGGCAAAGAGCAGATTGTAAAGCAGGTATCAATAAAATGGAGAGGATGGAGAGGATTTATTCTAGGAACTAACATCAAAAAAAACATCAGCAATACCATGGTGTCAATACCAGTATTTTAAATGTGTATGCACTTCCTTAAAAATATCTACACTGACAATTCATTAATATGTGACGTATTTGGCTATGTATAATGCACACTTTTTGCCCAAATTTGTGAGGGAAAAATAAGGACGTGCATTATACACATGCAGCCCTAATTCCGTATCTATATGTTTTTTAAAATTTTTATTTATGTTTATGAATTAAAAATGTAACTCTAGAAATTAATAACGATATCCATACGCAAAATAATACCCTGGACTACGATCATCGATCATCGGTTTCATTGAACTTAAAGATGAACTTGCAACAATGAAGAGTTCTTGGCCTTCCGTGATGTGTAAGTATTGTAAATTTGTTACTGGTACATAAAATTTCTTGTGCCTTGTATCTGTTCTTATGTTTTGTAATTATTTATTACATAAAATTTTTTGTACCATAATATATTAAAAAATAAATGTTAAAATTCCTTTATAATACAAAAAACAAGTACCTAAATGTAAACAAATAAAAATTTGAATTAAAAAATTAAAACAAAAGATTTTTTTTCCCCTGAAAATTTGGCCGCAAAACTGTGTGCACATTATACACAGGAGCACATTATACATGGCAAAATATGGTAAGCTCCAGGTAGGCTGGAAAAAGATCACATTGCTGTTTCCTGCAACACATGGTCTGTATTAATACTTACGTAATCCAGGCCCACAATCTCATATGCTCAGTAAACTCCATCATCCTTTCATCTCCCATTTAACAATTAAAAATATACTTGTGCCGAATACTATGCTGAGCACTAGGATTACAATGGTGGGCAAGACAGGCTAGTTGCCCTCATGGAGCTCCCAATCCAGCAGTCTATATTCATTAAACAACATGGGCCCCCACAACATGGGGTATCGCAATTACTAAATTCTAAAAGTAAATACAACTTTTTGTATTAAACTGGACAAGAGAGTTCAATTAATTGTTTCCTAAACAGTAATTATACGTTTGTTACATTTAAAAATCTTAAGTTTTTCAATCAACTATTTTAGCTGTAAATTCTGGGTCCCACATTTTAAGAAGGACATTGGACAAACTAGATATAATGCGAAAAATCTAAAAACGTACCTTATGAAAAATGAGATTTTGGGCCGAGAAGAAAACACTCAGAAGACATGGCAACTGCCTTTAATTCTAAAGAGGTAGCATACAGGTTTCTCTGTATCGTTCCTCGTTCCAAAGGTTTAAACTTAAAGCAGTGGGTGAAAGTTACACAGAGAAGTGTTTTTGTTTCAATATGAAAATTCTAATTCAAGCTATTCAACAATATCTCAACCACATCACATTTCTGTAATAGTCTACACTATTTCTATACTTTGCGAAACATAAACTTTCATTTACTTCTTAAAATCATCCAAAAACAAGTATTTCCCTGTTATAGTTTAGGAAACTGAGTCTGCAAGGGTCTTGCTAAGACCCTGGGCAAACGAAAACTAGAACTCGAAGAGTCCCAAATCTAATGGAACAGGCTGTCTTCAAAGCAATGTCTTTCTACTTCTAGATGTATTCAGGCACATGCCAAATGGCCAGCTGTCAGTAGTGTTGGCCAAAATATTCTAAAGCTTATTCCAAATACAATCCTTTAGAAATACTTGTGGTCAATATAAACACCATGAAAAGATTCAGTAATGAACGGTCCTCTAGAATGCAAGCTTCATGAAAGCAAGGACGTTGCCTTCTTCACTGCTATACCCCGGTCCCTAGAACACTATCTGGCATATAATATGTACTCAACAAATATTTGCTAATCATGAATGATCCTAATCATACATACCACTACTACATAATATAAACAAAACACATAGCACTAGTAGATAATAAAGAACCTTGCAAAAGTATCCAGCAACGAAAAGGTTTGAAAAACACAAAATCCATTCTTAACATTGCACCATATACTTAAAATTGCTATTTCAAGTCCTGAAACTTAACCTAATCAGTTTTCAAAAATAAATTCAATTGAAAAAATGCAAACCTTAAATAACTGAAAGTAAAATGTAAGGTCTTACAAGATGTAAAGGCTAAATTTGGTGAAATGAGTCTTCAGTGTTGACTGTCTTTGCTTAAAGCATCAATCAACTAGGATTTTAAGTGTGCTTGAACACTTAGCAAGAATGAAGAGATTCATACAGCTGTTCTGATTTAAAGACAAACTGACATCTATATCTCTACTCACATCATCACATCTTTACAAACATTTACCTGGCTGACATTTCAAAAACATCTGCTAATTTTACAGGTACATACATTGTTCTGAGATTCAATGGAACTTGTACTTATAGGTACCTAGCATCCACTTGGCACTAATGAAAATAAGACCAATACGAAAACCACAATCAATGCAAATGTCATTTTGTAACACCCTCAACTAAAAGGCCTAGAATTTCCAGACCTCTTAATATAACATGCAAAAGTTATTTTTAATTCACACTGCTTAACATAGTATATATCAATGCTCACACTTTTTTTTTTTGGAGAATACATCAGAAGGCATAACATAGAGATTTACCCCAATTTCACTAGGTTAAATTACACCTTTTGAAGATTTCTGAGCAAAGATCCTAATATTTAAAGGTCTACTTAACTTTAAAGTAAGTGTAAATAGTAACTTAACAGTAAACAGTGTAAAAGCCTAAGAATATAGTAAGCCATTCACTTGGTTACACTGGATTACACCAACTAGATTACATTTATATGTTATTAGCAACTGGGTATCATCACAAACCAACACAGAAACCACAATCTTGTCATTTTTCTAACTTTTTTTTTGAAATTACGACTTTGAAAGATTGTGTAAGACATTATTCCACACAGGAATATTGCAAAATGGATTATCTTCCTTATCTTCAGAATTTGGAACTTTATAGTTCTATAACAGCTTCCACATAAGCTTTTCTTACATATTAAAAGAACGAACTTTACAGAAAGGCTGCTTTTCCCATCGTTGTATCATATGACACATTTGCAATCTATATCTAACTGACATAAGCACGTGATTCAAATTCACCTTTACAATATTTAGCCCTAAACTGCAGTCCATTCCTGAATATCCAACAATGAAACCTTGAGAGCTTTCAGAATTATCACAAATTAAACAAGCTCTAGGTTTACCAAAATTAGCTGCTGAAAAAACAACGAGCAGCTCAGAAAAACCTGTTCGTATACTAATGCAACAAGTTTAAAACTCTGAACTCTTCCTTAGAAATCTTTCCTGCCCGAGCAAGGAGAAACGGTCTGTGGGACCTGTTGCTTTGTCCCTCCAACCCCGTCAGAGGTGTCAGAGGCGCCAAAACGCCTCTCGCTGCTAGAAACGCGTCCGAAGCTGAGTTTTCTAGTCTCGGGTGGCTTGGAAGAGCCCAATCACCCCTTTCCCTGCCTCCGGGACCTGGCCAGTCCAGCTAAAGACGAATGCACGGGACAGCGGGCTCACCTGATCACAGGGCTGTAAGGGCTCCGGGAGCGGCGCCAGCTGCTGCTGCTGTAGGGACTGGGAGACACGTCGCCGCCCCGCTCATACGAGCTGTGGCGGCTGTAGCTGGGGGAGCGCCGGCGGCTGTAGGGACTCGGGGAGCGCGGCAGCCGCCGAGAATAAGGGCTGCTGCCACCTCCTGCCGGGCTGGGGGACTTGCGGCTCCTCAGGCTCTGCGAGGCCCTGTGGGACACCGGGCTGTCGTCCCGGCCTCCTAGGGGGCTCAGGGACCGCTGCCGTCGCCTGTAGGCCTTGGGCTCGGTCTTGTCCTCCCGGTAGGCCTTGGGCGGCTCTTTGTAGGCCGAAGGCGGCTCCTTGGACGATTTAGTCCGGCTCCGGTGAGCCTTCAGGTCTCGGTCCTTGCGGCTGCTACTGCTGCTAGACGTGGCCGAGGCGCTTTTCCGGCGGCCGCCGCTGCTGCTGCTGCTGCCGCTCTTGGCTGCCTCGGCCCGCTCCTCGCCGCTGTGGCTGTGGCGGCTGCGGGACTTGGAGGCCTCGCCGCCGCCGCGCTGCCCGTCCCGCCGCCGGTGCTCGCGGTGGCGCTCCTTGCTGCGGCCGCTGCTGCGGCGGCGGTCCCGGCGGGGCCTGCGCCCCGACCCCTCCCCGCGCCGCTGGGTGCCGGAGGAGGAGGCCGGACTCCCGCCGCTGCCGCCCGTCCCCCCGGCAGCCGTCGCCGCCGTTGCCGCGCTGGCGCCCCCCAGCAGCAGCCCCTGCTCGGACTGGGAGCTCACATCCTCGTATTCCACCAGCGGCGTCACACCCCCGCCGCTACTGGCACCGCCACCGCCGTCCTGCTGCGGCTGGGGCAGCGAGAAGACCCGACGCTTCTCCGCCTCCTGCCCGGCGCGGGGCCCGCGGCGCCGCTTCTGCCGCCCTCCTGGGCGCCTCTTGCCTCTCGCCAGCCGCTTGACCTCCAGAGGGGGGCCCGGGCTGAAGCAAGAGGAGGAGGCCGCGGCGGCGGCGGCTGCGGCGGCGGCGGCCGTGCCGGGAGCAGCCAGGAAGAGCAGAGGCGGCGGGGGCGGCGGCGGTTGCAGGAGCTGCGGCTGCAGGAGCGGCAACAGCAGCGGCGGCTGCTGAGGGGACAGGAATCGCCTCCGCTTGCGGCGTTCCTCCAACTTCTTCTCCGCCCAGCTCAGGCCCCCGCCTCCCCCCAGCGCCGTGTCCGAGCTGCTCGGCATCGCCTAGAGCTCGCCGCAGAGCGCGGCGCGGGTGCGGCCTCTCCCCGGGTCAGATCCTGGCCATCTCCCGCGCCGGAAACGGGAACAGCAGCGGCTACGGAGGGACACGGAGAACCAGGGCCGGCCGGGACACACGCCACGATAATCCGGGTCGGGACGCGGGTCCCTGGGCTCCAGGTCACAGTGGAATACGCAGCGGCCTCCAGGCCTGAGGGAAGCAGGAATCCGGGCGGCAGAGCTCCCGACCGTGCCCGTCGTCCTATCCTCAGCAGCAAAAACGCCAGATGCGCCGGGCGGTGACCTGCGGGGTAGTCCGGAGTCCTCCAAGTGCCCCCGGGGTGGAGCAGCGGCCTCCGCCGCGCTCGCAGCTCGGGCAGCGCAACGCGGAAGTACCACCTTCGTCGCCGCTTCACTCCATCGCGCCCTGACGTTGGGTGCGAGTTCAGGGGAGGGGAGTGGGCGAGACAACAACACGCCTCTGCCGCCGCCTCCTCCGCGTCGACGTCGTCCTCCAGGGGTGGTGGCGACACACGGCGGGCGCCTCTGAAGCGGCTTGGGCCTGACAACTCCCGGCCTAGGGCCTCGCGCACTCTGCTGCCCGCGGGGACGGCCGGCGGGGCGGGGCAAGGCGGGGGCGACCGGGCTGCGGCTCTCGGTTGGGGCAGCGAGTGTGCGGGGCCGGGCGGGGGCGTTTCCGGGGAGATGGGCGCGGGGGGGCCTTTCTGAGTCTGTGGCGGAGGGTATGGGCCCTGACTTTCTTCTTCCTTCGCCGCCGCCAGCAGAGGTGGCGGAGCTGCCCCTATCCTCCGCTCCCCCCTCCCACGAGGAGGCTTCTGGTGTGCGCGACCGGCCCGGGCTCGCTCCTCCCCTTCCCTCTCCGCTCCTCGTCAGGAGGGAAGACGACGGGACTTGTGGTTGGACCCTAACCTCCACAACCCCTCCCTCTCCTCGCTCTTGCGGCCTTTCCCCTAGGCCCAGACGCAAGGCCAGGAGCGCGCACGCACGTCACGCTCCGGAGAAGCCGTGGGTGAGCGGTGTCAGGGGACACGGAGGCGGGAACAAAGTTGCCGCGCACCGGCGTGCTCGCTCCCGCCAGCGATGGGCATCCGGACCGGAAGTGGCGTAACAGTAACCTCTTCCGGTGGGGGTGGGACTATGTGTGAAGAAGGGTTAAAGAAAGGAGAGACTTCGTGCACCGCCCACTGCTGTTGCTTGAGACTCTCGGAGCGATGGTCCTTGCGTCCAGCGCGCAGTGCCTCTCCGATTCTCCCGCAGGCGCTGCATCGCCTGCTTGTTGAAAGGTCACTGCGAGAGCCAAGAATCTAGAGAGACTGAGAAGAAAAATGTGCTTAGTGGCCTCCTAGACTTGGTAATCTCCCATCATCTACTTTAAGCCAAGCCCAGAGGTTGAAAGAGCTGCGAGAGCGGAAGAATGGTCACCCTGCTATAGAAGGCAGAGGTAGCTTTAAGCTTAAACTGCCTCATGTACATGCAAATTCCAAGGCCCCATCTTAACTTAAAAACACTTTGGGAATCACTGTGTCAAGTTCAGATAACATCGAAGTTCACTTTTTCTAAAAAAGCCATAAATTGATCTGGGGACTAAGTGTACCATCAAAAGGAACTATTGAAAAATCCTGGAATTATTATTACCAGCGGCCTTGAAGTTCAAACATCTTGCTCAAATGAAGGCTAACCTCGCATAAAAAGAATGAAACTAGACTGCCATCTCACCATATTCCAAAATGAACTCAAAATGGATCAAAGACACAAACATAAGACCTGAAACAATAAATTGCATAGAAGAAAACATACGTACTAAACTTGTGGACCTTGGATTTAGACAGGATTTTTATGAATTTGACCTCAAAGGCAAGGGAAGTAAAAGCAAAAATAAATGAATGGGACTATATCAAATTAAAAGGCTTTGCACAGGAAAATAAATCATCAACAAAACAAAAAGGCAACCAACCAAATGGGGGTTGATATTGCAAACAATACCTCTGATTAGGGGCTAATATCCAAAATATATAAATAATTACTACACCTCAACAACAACAAAAATCCAGTTAACAAATGGGCAGAAGACACAAACAGACACTTCTCCCAAGAAAACAAATAAGTGGCCAACAGATACATGAAACAATGCTCAATTTCACCAGCTGTTAGGGAAAGGCAAATAAAAACAATGAGATACCACCTCACACCTGTTAGAATGGTTATTATCAACAAAACAAGTAATGACAAGTGTTGGAGATATTATGGAGAAAAAGGAACCTTCATACACTCCTAGTGGCAATGTAAATTGGTACAGCCACTATGAAAAGCAGTATGGAGGTTCCTCAAAAATTTAAGAATAGAATTACCATACAACCAGTAATCCCTCTTCTGGATATCTACCCCCGAAATCTGAAAACATCCATAAAGAGATATGTACCCCTATATTCATTGCAGCATTATTCATGGTGATCAAGACATGGAAATAACCAAAGTGTCCTTCGATACATGATTGGATAAAGAAGATGTGGTACATATATACAGTGGAATATTACTTGGCCAAAAGAAAAGATGAAATACTGCCATTTGTGACAACATGGATGAATCTTCATATTATCATGCTAAACGAAATAAGTCAGACAAAAAGTTGAGAACCATATGACTTCACTCATATGTGGGATATAAAACTAAAAGCAACAAATGAACAAGACAGACAAATGAAAAATCATAGACACAGACAACAGTTTAGTGGTTACCAGAGGGTAAAGAGGGAGGGGGTTGTAGAAGAGGGTAAAGGGGGACAAATATATGGTGATGGAAGGAGAACTGACTGGGTGATAAACACACAATTCACTATATAGATGATGTATTCCAGAATTGTACACTTGAAACCTATGTAATTTTACTAACCAATGTCACCCCAATAAATTTAATAAAAATGTTCTAAAAATAAATAAAATTGAAAAAAATATAAGGCTGCCCCCTTAGCACTTCACCCACTTTCGTCTTAATATCTAAATCTGTAGGGCTGCCAAAAGTAACTTAGTAACTTCATTTAGCAACTTTATGTCTCATTTCTTACATTACCAAGCTCTCTTTTATTTATAGATTGGGCCCTTAGGATAATGACATTAAAATCTAAATGCCTTATTGGTTTTTAATGCGGTTCAATTGAAAAGCTAAGCAGTCCATTCAATGGCTACATATAGTCACCCTTTGCAGGTTTATTTGTTAAGACCATCAATTGGCTCTTAGTTCTTAAACAGTTGGTATCTATCCATCATTCATACCTGAGTGCAAATAATTTTAATTGACTTCACATCCACTAACACTGTATTTCAAACTGGACTGAGCTAAAGTAAGATCAGACTTCACTGAAAGAATGAATACAAAGAGTGTTGCTGAAGGATAAAGGAAGAAGCAAAGGAATAGGTAATCTAGAAGTCAGAGCATTTCTCAGGAGAGAAGGCCTAGGTGGGCCACACAGTGGGACCTGCTATGCAGCCAGAAGGAAATGGTACGAGCATTGGGAAACTGAATAAA
This sequence comes from Rhinolophus hipposideros, assembly GCF_964194185.1. Taxonomy (NCBI): domain Eukaryota; kingdom Metazoa; phylum Chordata; class Mammalia; order Chiroptera; family Rhinolophidae; genus Rhinolophus; species Rhinolophus hipposideros. Next base: position 53,521,174 of record NC_138064.1, on the reverse strand, counting down.
AAAGTAAGGGCAAGGTGCCTAGAACAAATTTCTCCTTGGCAGTATTGCTGAGTGAAGGTCCTATAGGCAGCCCCCTGCTAAAGACTAGTTACAAGGGGCTTTTCCAAAAAGTAGATCAACCTGCCTCATCATCCTACTTTGAAAAGCCTGGTGTAACAGAACAAGTAAAGCAAAATACAAGGTTTACCTTGCAGTTCTTCACAGCTATAACCAATTTCACTTGAGAATGTCATCTATCTTACACTTGCAAAGCAAACTTGATCCATAGTAAGTGGATAGAAATTTGCAAACAGAAAACTGCAAACAGGTTATAAAAAGAAAACAATTACTAAAATATCTTTACTGGGGTTTTGCCACCTACATGCTTCCACAAAGATTCTATCTTACAGGGGGTGGAGAAAACAGGAAGAAATTAAGCATTTTGATCTCCCCAAAGATACCTGCACACATGCATTGAAGTACTAATAATTTATAGGATTCAAACTCAAAAAAAATGAGAAAGGCTTTAAATTAGAAGCCATCTGTTTTGATAATAAGCTTGTCTACTTCTGTCCATATAAGGAGATTTGAAATTGCCACTTGGCAGTATTTTGCTGTTTGTATTATAATTTATTGTCTCCTGGTTTAAAAAAAAAGTGGTAAGTTTTTTGCTTTATCTAACAGATCATATTATACAATATCAACTGTTCTTAACATATGCTCTGAGACTTAAACTTTTTAGTGGATCACAGGACTATTTTCATAATAATAAGGGCATGATTTGTCTTTTTCACTGTCATTCTTTTACAAAGGTACCGTGGAGTTTTCCAGAGGCAGTACGACATATGATGACATCATTATTCTCACGGTTAATGGAATGTGTGTTGTGTGTTCATGTTCTCTAGAATGTTCTAAGATATTAGCTTTCTGAAATGTGTAAATACTTGGAATATCTGCATAACTCAGTGAACCAATATTTTTCAAATGACTAATGGATGATACTAGAAAAGCATGAGTAAAAGATTCATTCAAGGTACAAGACAGTGTGGAGATCTGGTCAAGATGGCAGAGTAGATAAACACTGTGCTCACCTCCTTTCACGACAACATCAAAAGTACAACTAAACTACAGAATAACCATCATTGAGGATCACCTGAAGTCTAGCTGAACCGATGCCCTACAACTAAGGATATACAAAAGAAGCCACCTCGAGACTGATAGGAGGGGCAGAGATGCAGAACAGGCTGGACCCACACCCACATATGACCATTAAAAATCAGGAGGAATATGTTGGCTGAGGAAGTCCCCCACAGGGGAGTGAAGGGTCCCAGCCACACACCAGACTCCTCAGCCCAGGCTTTCAGTGATGGGGAGAGAAATCCAGCAGAAATTGTGGCTAAGTGAGACGAGGGTGGATGGAGTCCCGGGTGCTCCTCTGAAAGGGACCACGCATGAACTTCCTTGCTGATGGACTCACTCACTCTGGCTCTGGCACTGGGGTAGCAGCTGGAAAGGTGCCAGGGACATATGGGGAGGAACTAAATTATCTGGCTTTAAGGTAAGGCCTGGAGGGGCAGCTTTCCCTTAGACGGAGGAGCTATCAGAAGCCATTGTTTCTTTGTTGAGGCCTCCCCACTCCCGGTGTGCACACATAGGCGGCCACCATATCTGAGTCTCCATTAACCTGGCTAACACTGTTGATTCACCTTGATTCCCTGAGACCCTACCCCACCCAACTTTCAGGCCCACCTAAGACACTTCTAGTGGCTTTTCCGTTCAAACAGCCTGTCTTGGCTCATGCTGCAGTTTCCCAAAATCTCTTAAAGTTTACAAAACCCAAACAAGGTATAAATATGGGTCAGAGGTATGGCTTCAGTGTGTCCCATACCTCTGACTGAGCAATCCCAAGCCCAACCCTCATGACAACTGGTGGCTCCATTTGTAGGTTGGAGTCTTGAGGCACCGCCAAGTCCTGAGCAGGTGGCAGCCAACAATGGATTGTTTTGTGGTTCATGCCAGGTGGCCCTGAGCAGGGCTCAGACTGCAGCTGAACTTAGCTTATGGTGGGGGCCTGTGGGGACAGAGCCAGGAGTGCAGTTTCCAGGCTCTCAGCCTCATGTGGAAAGGTGCTGGCTCAGGTAGTAAATGGCCATCAACTGTGATTGGATGACCATCAGCTGTGGCTAGTTGCCTATCAGCTGTAACCAGTGAGCCATTGGCCACTAATATACCTGCCATGGCGATGCAAGCAGAAAATGGGGGCTAGCAAGAAGATGGTGGCTGAGCTAGCAAGCAGCGGAGTGTGGATTGCAGATTGCAGAGAAGTGGATTGCTAACAAGTGAGAGTGTTTGGCAGAGACAAGTGGATGGTGGGTTACTGATAGTGTGGCTCCTGCCTCCTGTGTCTCCAACCCAGCCGCCAGCGAGAATATAGTGGTATGACTCCCCTATCTATGGCTCTGTGGGTGTTCCTTTTTGGCCTCACCATGTCCTACATTCTCATGTGGGGAACGGGAGCTGAGACCCCACCTGATACCCCACATAACAGGGCTACTTGCAGGAAGCCCTGAGGTTTTCATGCTTGGTGGCCAGCTTTGGACCCAGCCTGAGCATCACCTGGTCAAATCTGGGAACAACACACCCAAAGGGCAGATTGAGCAGACACCAGAGTCCTGGTAAAGCAAATCCCGCCCATAGAGTCAGCCCCTGCACAACAGTAGTCACAGCCAGTCCTCACAACCAATCAGCCCAAGTGTCAGTCCCTCCAATTAACATGCAAACAGCAACCATGGCTCAATTACAACAGCAGAGCACACATAGCACACACAAAGGATACACCTGGAGTGTCCAGTTCAGGTGACCAGGGAGGTTATGCCACCGAGCCCCACAGCACACTTACTACATAAGGCTGCTCTACTAAAACCAGAAGACATAGCAGCCCTACTTAATACATAGAAACAAACATAGGGAGGCAGTCAAAATGGGAAGAGAACTAAATGTCCCAAATAAAAGAACAAAACTTCAAAAAAAGAAGTAAATAAAATGAAGAGTTCAAAACACTAGTTATAAGGATGCTCAATGATAATGAGAATTTCAACAAAGAGATACGAAACATAAAAATGAAGATAGGAAACATAAAAGAGAACCAATCAGAACTGAAATAAGGAATACATTAGAGGGAATCAACAGTAGATTAGATAAAGAAGAGGATCGAATCAGCAATTTAGAAGATACGGTAGCAGAAAACACCCAAACAGAAGAGCAAAAAAAAAAAGGAATCCAAAAAAAAAAAAAAATGAGGATAGTTTAAGGGGCCTCTGGAACAACATCAAGCATAACATTATTTAGAATTGAAGGAGAGAGAAAGAGCTTCCCAGACAAGAAAAATCTAAAGGAGTTCACCAACACCAAATCAGAATTACGAGGAATCTTAGAGGAACTTCTTGAAGATGAAGAAGAAAGAAAAAAAAGATTAAAAATCTGAATATTAAATGGCAATAACTATATATCTGTCAACAATTATTTTCAATGTTAATAGATTAAATGCTCCATTCAAAAGATAAGGTGGCTGAATGTATAAGAAAACAAGACCCTTACATATGCAGCCTATAAAAGAACCACTTCAGATCAAAATACACACAGACTGAAAGCAAAGAGATAGAAAAAGATATTTCATGCAAATGGAAACAACAAAAAAGCTGGAGTAATAATACACATACCAGACAAAGCAGACTTTAAAACACAGGCTATAACAATAGACAAAGGAGGACCTAGTAATCCCACTTCTGGGTATTTATCCGAAGAAACCCAAAATGCTACTTCGAGGGAATGTGTGCATCCAGTATGTTCTTTGCAGCATTGTTTACAATGGCCAAGATGTGGAGGCAGCCTGGGTTTCCACTGATGGATGAATGGATGAACAGGAGGGGGTACATACATACAATGGAATATTGCTTGGCCTTGGGAGGGAATGGGTTCCTGCCATCTGTGGCGGTATGAATGGACCTGGATGGTATTGTGCTGAGTGGAGTATGTCAGACAGAGAGACAGATGCAATGTGATTTAACTTGTATGCAGAATCTAAAGAACAAAATAAAGGAACAAAACAGAAACAAACTCATAGATACAGAGAACATTTTGATAGTTGCCAGATGGGAGAGGGGTGGGAATGGGTGAAAAAGGGGAAAGGATTAAGAAGTACAAATTGGTTGTTATAAAGTAGTCATGGGGATATAGGGTACAGCATAAGGAATATTGCAATAACTATTTATGGTATCAGATGGGTACTAGATTTATTGGGGTGATAGATGGAAAGAGGGTTGGGTAAAAAAGATGAAGAAATTAAGAAGTACACATTGGTAGTTGCAAAATAGTCATGGGGATATAAAATAAAACATAGGGAATATAGTCAATAACACGGTAATAACTATGTATGGTGCCAGGTGGGTACTGAACTAGTCAGTGGGATCACTTCTTGAATTACACAGAGGGTGCCAAAAAGATGTATACACATTATAAGATAACATCTCTTAAAATGTGCATACATTTTTTTACACCTCCAGTATAAATGTCTAACCACTGTGCTGTACACCTGAAATTAATATAAAATAATATGACTGTCACCTGTAATTGAAAAATTTAAAAGGAGGGATGGAAAAGGTGAAGGGGAATAAGAGGTTCGAATTCCCAGGTATAAAACAAATAAGTCATGGGGATGCAATGTACAGCATAGGGAACATAGTCAATAACATTGTGATAGCATGGTATGGTGTCAGATGGTTGCTGGATTTATTATGGCAATCACTTCTTTAGGTATATAAATTTTGAATAACTATGGTGTACACCTGAAACTAATATAATATTGTATGTTAGCTGTATTTTAATAAAAATCTTTTTTTAAGTACAAGACAGATTGATGGGTTTTAATGTAACAGTACAAAAAGTTCATTGATATAACTTCAGATTCTACTTTACAATTAACCTTTAAGAAAGTGTACTTTTGATCTCGTGTCAAAGAGTAAACAGAATTATCTTGAAAGGCTAGTAATATGTCACCCCTCCTTTTCCAACAACACATTGCATTCATATATTTTCAGCAAAATAACATATTGCAACAAATTGCATAAAAAGGCAGATATGAGCATTAGTTTCAATTCTATTAACCAGGCAATAAAGAGATTTGCAGAAAGGTAAAGCAATAATCCTCTAATTTTTGTTTTGTTTTGTAAAGATAATTACTTTCATTTAAATATGTTGTGTTAATATAGGATGGGATCATTGTTATTTTAAATGAATATTTTTAAATTTTGTCAATTTTTATTTCTATATCAATAGATATAAGTCAAATTTTAAAAAGCTTCGTTGTGGTCCTCTAAACTTAAGACTGTAAAGGGATTCCCCAGACCAAAACCTTTGAGAAATGCAAAATACAAAAATCACTAATATTCTGATTCTCCCCTTCATGCTTCCAAATGGTACATATAGTTCATAGATAGGTCATGCGCAATCATTCCAGAATCTTTATAACTAGGAATTTTTGCAGTGTCTTCCTACATTGTTCTTCCTTTAAAGAGATTGGTTGTTTGACTTTAAATTAGGTTTTTCTGTTTTGCAAAAATTTAAGCTATCTTTATTTCAGCCCGCTATCTTTTATCAGAAGGAAGAATAATCAAGCGTATTATACGAGGTCTGACAATTAATTTTGTGAACTTCTTGCAACGATGTTGCTAACCTTTTTTGACATCAGAGAGATTATTTATCATGAATTTGTACCAACTGGAGAGTTAACCAAGTTTACTATTTGGAAGTGCTGAAAAGGCTGCGTGAAAAAGACGAAAACGGTCTGAAGTTTTTGCCAATTCATGGCTCTTGCATCACAACAATGCACCAGCTCACACAGCACTGTCTGTGAGGGAGTTTTTAGCCAGTAAACAAATAACTGTATTGGAACACGCTCCCTCCTCACCTGATCTAGACCTCAGTGACTTCTTTCTTTATCTAAAGATAAAGGAAATATTGGAAGGAAGACATTTTGATGACATTCAGGACATCAAGAGTAATATGACGACAGCTCTGATGGCCATTCCAGAAAAAGAGTTCCAAAATTGCTTTGAAGGGTGGACTAGGTGCTGGTATCGGTGCATAGTTTCCCAAGGGGAGTACATCAAAGGTGACTATAGTGATATTCAGCAGTGAGGTGTGCAGCACTTTTTCTAGGATGAGTTCGCAAACTTAATTGTCTGACTTCGTATTGTTAAAAGAGAGAAAAGCAAAGCTGAAATAATGGAACATTTCAATTCAGTGGTGAAAAGAAGTAGTGACTAGTATTTATTGAAGCACTCACTGTGTGTCAGGCTCTGTGCTAAGTGCTTTATGTCTATTTTCTCATTTAATCGTCTCAGCAATGCCTATAAGCATAGCGACGATGGTCCCTGGTTGGCCTGGGGTGGGCCTGGTTTATGCCTCTTATTCAAGCATAATTTTTAATAGTATCCCCTTTCTAGCACATAAGTTTCTAAATTTAAATATATAATTATCTGACCACGCTACCTGTGAAAATTATTATTCATATTTTACAAATGAGGAAAATGAGGCATAGAGAGGTTGAATGTCTTGCCCAAAGTACACCTCTGGTAAATGTGGATCCGGGATCCTAAACCAAGTCTGTCTGTCAGCTTTGTAATTCAGTCTTTTAAGAATTACAAGATGTTTCACAGTGATAACTGTGCTCCTGAAATTTATGTTAAACCCAACTATGGTAATATATTCAAGAATAAAAGAAATGCAAATTTTATGATAAAATTTTAAGATCAATTTTATTAGTACAACTGAAATGATAGATGTGTCTCTCCCACACTCATCTTCACCCAGTTCGGAGACCCACACTTGCTGTGAACCTTTTGCAGAAGCAAAATGCTGCTTCTGTGTGTGGGGTGTGGGGGGAAAGTTCTTGCTGGTTCAATAAAGCTGAAGGATACCTATCTATAGAATAATAATGGTGGACTAAACTGCTAGAGGCCTTCCTAATATGAATTCTCCCCAATTATAAGTAAAAGAAGACTGGTTTTGCTGGGGTATAAATGTGCCTAACTAGAAACTACATCTCCCAGCACTCCTTGCAGATGGACATGATTATATTTTGCAGTTGCAGACAATGAAATGTAAATGGAAGTTGTTGGTTGAAGCTTCTTGGAAAGCTTCTTAAAATGCAAGGCCAATTTAGCTGACCTGTGCCTTTAGCCCTTCACCCTTACTTTTCTTTATGTCTGGCATTTAAATGCAATACTGGAGTTTGACCAACCATCTTGTGACTACAAAGGAACAAGCACATACTCAGCATGGCTAGGTGAAGAAAAGATAGAAGGGCCTGGCTTCCTGAGGACATTATAGATCTGCCAAACGACCCCTGGACTGAAAAATACATATAAAAATGGTAATATGTTTAAGTTACTGCTTTTTCCAATTTTATCATAGCTAAATTTCTAATTATTAAGGGTGACCCCATGTTCCCATCCCACTTCCATGGTAGAGATCATTAATTAATGATAGCACTCCTTCCTGCTCATCCTAAATATAGCCTCAGACTCCATCTAAATGTAAGTGCCTGACTCCCACACTGCAGTAGATCAGCCACACCACCTGGCAGCTCAGGCTTCAGGAGGACATGGTCCGAGTGTGGTTCTGCAGCGATCACTGGAAGGGCAAAAAACCAAGCAGTGGCTATTTGCAATGAGAGGATTTTGAGGCTGCTGGGTCCCCTTTCTCAGGGGGACCAGTATTTTTACCTCTGGCACTGGGGCCCCATTGGTACCCCAGGCTATGGGAGCCCTCACTTCACTATGTTATACGCAGTCCCTTTTCCAGAGAGTGAAGCCTTTCCCTCTGTGTGTGTCACACTCTGGGTTCTTCGATGTATTCATAATGACATGTCTCCACATCCCAGGAATGGAGGACAGAAAAAAGGAGAGAATTACAGAAAGAGAACCCTGAAGTTTATAAAAGCACTTTTGGGATTACATTTTTTTTTTCAATAAGAAAGGAATTGGGAACATAAAAGGTATCGGGGCAGAGAGTTTTGGAGAACTGATTGGAAGGAAGGTGTTCTTGATTTTAATCCCCAAAATCACAGATCACTTTGTTCTTAAAGTCTGAGACACACACACACACACATGCACATGCGTACACACACACACAGAGTAATATATTCCAGAATAAAAGAAAGTATAATGTAAAATTTATGATAAAATTTTAAGATCAATTTCACAAGTAAAACTCTGAACTGATAGATATATTGCCCCCACACTTATCTTTTACACATTTAGAGGCCCATTCCAATAGATCAGAGATGGTACCATCAATGAAATTATTTTTCATGCCTGTCCTAGAGCTATTTTTGTGATTATTTGGGGAATTGGTTGGTCTGAAAATTAGGATTCATACTCTGGCACAAAATATGTACATTATAGTTAGGTTATACTAGTTATGCCTTATAGAGATAAATCAATATATTCAATTATGTCAGAATGTAAAGGAGATGTAATTAATTGGAATAAATATTTTGTTAATGTTTAATTTCATAAGAACATATACTCTTAGGAAATAGCTATTAAAGAATATTTGGGAGTTCAACTACAGAACACTTTAAATTTCCAGTTACATCAACTAACAGAATTGATGGAGAAAGCATAAATCAACATGAACAATTCATCTATGTTGTGTTAAAAGTTCTCATAAATAAGGTCATTATAATCTTAAAAACACTATTGATGTAATAGGTCAAAGGAAATAAGTTCTACCAGAAAGTGAATCTTTGTTTCCAGAGCATTACAATAAAAGTATTAGAATTAGCAAAAATTGATTCACCTTTATATTTATGGTTAGATGATTTTTAACAAGGATGCCAAGACAATTTAATAGGAAAAAAATAGTCTTTTCAATAAATTATGCTGGGACAACTGGCTAGCTACATGCAAAAGAATGAAATTGGATCCTTATGTTATATTATATACAAAAATTAACTCAAAATGGATCAGAGACCTAATAGAAAAGCTAAAACTCTGAAACTCTGAGATATAAACATAGGAATAAATACAACATATGGTAACACAAAACCTTCTCAGATGAGACACCAAAAGCACAAGTGACAAAAAGAAAAATAGATAAATTGGACTTCTCAAAATTATAAAGCTTTGTGCTTCAAATAACACCATTAAGAAAGTGAAAAAGACAGCCCATTAAGTATTTACAAATTATATACCTGTTAAGGGACTTTTACTAGAATATATAAAAAACTCCTACAACTCAATAACGAAATGATAAATAACTCAATTTGAAGATGGTTAGAGGATCCGAATAGTCATTTCTCCAAAAAAGATATACAAATGGCTAAAAAGTACATGAAAATATGCTCAACATCATTAGCCACTGGGAAAATTCAGATAAAAACCACAATGAAATACCACTTCAAACACTAGGAAGGCTATAATTAATCGACAAGTTTTGTCAGAGATAAGGAGAAACTAGAACCCTCATACATTGCTGGTGGGAATGGAAAAATGGTACAGCCACTTTGGCAGTTCCTGAAAATGTTGAACATAGAATTACAATATGATGCAGCTATTATCAACCTGCTGGGTATAAATACTGCTAGGTATAAACCCACAAGATATGACAACATATTTCCATGCAAAAATTTGTACATCAATGTTTAAAGCAGCATAATTCACAAAAACCAAAACGTGGAAATAATCCAAATGTCCACCAACAAATGAATGGATCCACAAAATGTGACATATCCATACAATACAGTATTTGTTCAGCTATAAAGAGGAGTGAATTTCTGATATATGCCACAACATGGATGAACTTTGAAAGCATTATCCTAAGTGGAATAAACTTTAGTTTCTGTCACTGAGTGGTCACCTTAAAGTACAAAGTATACAGTATTATTCTCATTTAACAGTCAAGCAATGTGAATCTCAAAGACACCGAGTTGTCTACAGCTACATAAACAATAATGTGAAACTGGAATTTTAACCCAAATATACCAGGAGTGCCAAAATTATGTATACACATTTTAAGAGCGGTTATCTATGTATTACTTTACGAAGTTGAATTGGATTACGGTAGCAATGCGTCGTATGACATTCACTCAAAAGATGGTGTTAATCAAACAAATGTTAACGTCATTCATTGTACTACAATTTTAATACAGCTTTTTCCTTTCTTAAAATGTGAATACATTTGTTTGGCACCCTCTGTGTATCCTAAACAAAATAAAAACACTTTTTAAAGAAAGTGTTTCTTGATCTATATCCAAACAATATCCTTTCCTTGTCTTTTATTGTGTCCTCAGTAACCACACAAATGCTATCCTTCTTTCCTTTTCTCTGTCTGTGTTGGTGCCTGGCCTTCTTTCCAGTTTCCTGGGCATAGCTGAAAATTTCCAGTGGAAATCGCAGAAATTTAGAGCTGGAAAGAATCTTCAAATTAGCTCAATCCCATCCTTTATTGATGGAAACTGAGAGTTACACAAACCAAATATCTAAGTTCCTACTCCTACTTTGTCAAACAAGCCAAGTTTATTTTGCCTGCTGTTCAGTACTCTTTACGTTATTCTCACGGTTTTCAAACTCACTAGTGGTACTCAAAGACATTCCAAAGGGTACATGGGCTGGAAAGTTTTGAAGAAATCAGTTTTCAGATCCTCAACTTCCATACTTCTAAAATTGATCTTCCTAAGAATGTTGTTGTGATCAAGTTATCTTGCTGGCTCTCTTTCTCCAACTTTACAAAACAAAGACAAAATTTTCACTCATTCTCTAATGTTAATGGCACATTACCCAAAAGTGTAAGAACAAAGGCAAACGAAACCATGATTCAAAACACTGGTGTGAAGAAGATTTTTAATCATTACAACCTGTCTCATACTAAGTAATATTCTTCTATGGATACATGAACTTATAGGGGGCACATTAACTAATGTCTAAAAATTATTAGTCAAAACATGAAATATGCCTGTTGTTTTAATCAACTGTATATTACTGATAGTTGAAATTATGACTCAATCTAGAAAAAATTAACGTAAATTCCATTTACATACATATTTTTATAGCAGGATGTATAATAGGGTGATCAATAAAAGACTTTAAAGCAAAAAAGTGTGTTACTGTGTTACAATTGGAGATAATTATGTGAGAGAAATAAAATTGAAATACAAATTCAAAGAGAAAAAGAACAGTGTAAAATTCCACCAATTAAAGGTTGATGTCATTTTTTTAAAGAATGATAGTGGGTATCAAATAGCTATTGTTTGAGAGTCTTTTGGAAACACAGACGAGTGATATAATAGTTTTATTTTTAAATATTAATATTTATGACAGAAAATTGTATTCTTCGCAACTATTTAAATTTATAAAGAAAAAAGTTTAAATGTCAACATAAAAAGGTGCAAAGGAATATATAGGCTTTCAAAATTATTTTAGGAAGTACAAGCAAAAAAACCTGAAGGCCACGGTCATCGGCAATCCTCTCTAGACTATTAATGACTCACAGTAAATCCATTACCATTTTCTAAAACAATTCTCAATAAACCTGTCTGCTAATTTTTAACTCAGGATAATCATTTCCACACTAAAGGAAAGCACATTGTCATTGTTCTTTTAAAAAAAATATTTTGAAGTCATGAAATAGAGATTTTTTTGCTCTCATTTCTAAATTCTGGGTGCTTTTCTAACACAGTTGCCTCAGGCACTCAGGCATGAGGCTGAGGATCCCGTTTAAAACCCTTCCATTTGTTTTTAAACTCACGGATCAAATGTGCCTTAATAAATTTGTTTTTCATTTAGATTTCAAAAAAAAAAAAAACCCTTCCATTGTTCCCAACTCCTTATATGAGAAGGTGCTAATACCTTTACGGGACTCACATTACTTTGCATGATCCAAGGCCCACTTACTGCTCCAGAATCATGTTTCTATCTCTGCTCAAACTCTGCACTTCAGTCATATAAAAATTCACTTTAGTTCTTTGAAGGTCTTGAACCTCTCTCAACTCTGGTCCTTCATATGGGCGATCCCTGCTATTTGGAAAACTTACCCCACCTCCTACCTCTCAACTAGGTCAAATTTTTACATGTTCAATCTCAAGGTAGGTATTGCTTGAAGCTTTCTCTGATAACCCCCACCACTGCCATCACTAAGGTTGAATTAAATGTTCCTCCTTTTTGTTCCCAATGAATAGTGTCCTTCTGCATCAAGCATGAACTACAGTCATCTCTTTCCTCCTCCGTATTTTCCAGTAGTGTAGGTTTCAAGACAGTAGGGACAGTGTCTAAAAGTAGACCATCATGTTCTTAAGCCTGGCACAAGGCATGGTACCTGCTAGGTGCTTAATGAATATTGGGAGAATTAATGAATGGATTGATTTTGCTGATTCATCAATTAAAATACTTCTATTAAAAGTAAGAGCTACTCAACTTACAACCAAGTTGGTGCAGTAGAGTACAACTAATACACAGAACAACGATTATTGAGAATCGCCTGAAATCAAGCTGAACTGAAGCCTTTCAACTAAGGACATGCAGAAGAAGCCACCTCCAGACTGGTTAGAAAGGTCAGAGATGCAAATGGGCTGGTCTCACACCTGCGTGTGACCATTAGAGATTGGGAGGGATATTTTGGCTGTGGGGGTCCCTCCCCATCCCCTAAAAGGGTGAGAGATCCCAGCCCCACTCTAGCCCAGGGTTCCAGTGCTGGGAGAGAAGTCCCCATAATTTTTGGTTGTGAAAATCAGCAGAGATTGTGACTGAGTGAGATGGAGCATGGCTGCACTCCCAGGCACTCCTCTTAAAAGGACTGTGCACGGACTTACCCACCAATGGAATCACTCGCTCTGAGCTCCAGCGCTGGGGCAGCAGCTGGAAAGGCAGCAGGAACAAATGGTGGGGAATTGAGTCTGGCTTGGGACGCGGGCTGGAGGGGCGGCTATCTCCTGGACTGGGGAGCTGGTGGAGGCCATTGTTTCTTTGTTGAGCCTTCCCCCTTTCCCAAGCCTGTGGACACAGGCGGCTGCCATATCTGAGGTGCTGCAGTTCATTCGCCCCACCCTGGTGATTGGAGACCTGTCCCCACCCAACTCAGACACACGCAGGCTGCTTTCAGTGGGTTTTTCCTGTAGACCGCCTGCCTTGGCTCAAGCTGCAGACTTTCCTAGACTCTGAAAGGTTCGCGGAACCCAGACGAGGAGCATCTGGCTTGTGTGTGTCCTGTACCTCTGGCTGAGCAGCCCTAAGCTCAGCACTAGCTGCAGCCAGCCTTGGATTATGGCTTGGCCTTTCAAGGCACTTCCAAGCATGGCACGGGAGGCAGCCATCTGAGGATTTCTTTCTGGCTCCCGCTGTGTAGCCTCGGCTGGAACACGGGGCTGTGGCTGAACTTGACCTACTGTAGATCCCCTCCAAGGTGGTCCTGGGGCTGGCGCCCCCAGTGGCCAGCTTCAAAACGAGCTGGACCATCACCCAGCTGCCTCCAAGTACAACATACCCAAGAGGCAGATTGGGCAGACACCAGAGTCCTGCTGAGGCAGATCCCGCTCCATAGGAGTACTGTAGTCACAGCCAGTCCTCACAACAAATGAGTCCACAGGTCAGTCCCTCATATTGATGTGCAATTATCAACCATGGCTCAATTACAAGAGGAACGCACACACAACCCACACAAGGGACACACCTAGAGTGCATGGCTTAGGTGACCAGAAAGACTGCACCACTAAATCCCACAGCACACCTACTACATAAGGCTATTCTAGTAAAACTGGAAAACATAGCAGTTCTACCTAATACATAGAAATAGAAACAGGGAAGCAGCCAAAATGGGGAAACAAAGAAACTTTTCCCAAATAAAAGAACATAATGAAGCTCCAGAAAAAGAACTAAGTGAAACAGAGATAAGCAATCTATCAGACACAGAGTCCCAAACACTGGTATAAGAATGCTCAATGATCTCAGGGAGAACTTCAACAGAGAAATAGGAAGCATAAAAATGGAGATGAAAACCATAAAAAAGAACCAGTCAGAAATAAAGGATACAATAATGGAAATGAAGAATATATTACAGGGAATCAAGAGTAGATGAGATGAAGAAGAGAATCCAACAAGTGATGTAGAAGATAAGGTAGCAGAAAACACCCAACCAGAACAGCAAAAAGAAAAAAGAATCCAAAACATTGAGGAGAGTTTAAGGGGCCTCCAGGACAATATCAAGTATACCAACATATGCATTATATGGATGCCAGAAGGAGAAGGGAGAAAACAAGGAATTGAAAACCTATTTGAAGAAATAATGACAGAAAACTTCCCTAGCCTGGTGAAGAAAATAGACATTCAAGCCCAGGAAGCACATAGAGTCCCAAACAAGATGAACTCAAAGAGGCCAACACCGAGACAAATCATATTAAAATGCCAAAGGTTCAATACAAAGAGAATCTTAAAAGCAGCAAGAGAAAAGCAGTTAGTTACCTACAAGGGAGCCCCCATATGACTGTCAGCTGATTTCTCAACAGAAACTTTGCAGGTAAGAAGAGAGTTGCAGGAAATATTCCAAATGATGAAAAGCAGTGACATAGAACAGAGATTGCTCTACACAGCAAGTCTGTCATTTAGAATTGAAGGACAGATAAGAAGCTTCCCAGACAAGATAAAGCTGAAGGAGTTCATCACCATCAAACCAGTATTACAAGGAATCTTAGAGGGACTTCTTTAAGATAGGAGGGGGGTTAAGGATGGGTGAAAGGGGAAGGGATCAAGAAGTACAAATTGGTTGTTATACAGTAGTCACGGGGATGTAGGTTATAGCATAAGGAATATAGTCAATAATATTGTAATAACTATGTATGGTGCCAGATAGGTACTAGATCTATCAGGGTGATAGATAGAAATGGGGCTGGGGGCAGGCAAAAAAGGTGAGGAATTAAGAAATACAATTTGGTAGTTAATACAGTATGGAGAATATAATCAACAATGTTGTAAAAATCATGTAATGTGCCAGATGGGCACTGGACTTATCAGGGGGATCACTTCATAGACGATGTAGATGCCTGACCAATGCGCTATACACTTGAAGAGCTGAAGTGGAATAATATTGAATGTCAACTATAACTAAATATATAGGTACATACAGTCATGGGATGTGGAGTACAGCATAGGGAAGATAGTGTATGGAATTGTAACAGCTATATAAGATGTCAGAGAGGTAATAGCTTGGGGGAAGGTTATCACTTTATGAGGGGTTTAAATGTCTATACATTGCTTTGTACACCTGGAACTAAAAAATAAATAAATAAATGAATAAATAAATAAATAAATAAATAAAATAACAGCTACTCTAACAATATTAAGTGAAAAAGGAATTTATTGGAACAGTGTAAAGGGCTAACAAATTGACAGGAAGCTGTAATAGCAAGTTTGAAAAATAGGTAAAGACCCAGATAACTCCAGGAAGCCAGGAAGCTGGAAAATGTTAGCAGGAATAACCTGGGCAGAACACAACCACCTGTGTTATAGGGCACTGATGAAGCTCCTTGGGGATTCCACCTCGGTGCCCTTGGAAATAATCTCCTCATTCAGTAAATTGTATCTCGTCTTTTTGTCACTGGTCAAGATTCAAATTTCTGGGAAAATAATCATTGGCTGAAGCTCATGTGCCCATGCCCAGGATGCTAGTGGTGGGGGACATCAGGATATGGTCCCTCACACTTCCAGAGTGGAAAGGAGGGCATTCCTCTCAGCAAGACAATGGGGGACCCGCAGACAGGAAGAACTGTTGGATACGGAGCAGCAAAGAAAGGACATCTTTCTGTCACAGCTCTCTAGAACTAAAGCAAAATATGTGTTCCCACACAGAGAAGTCTGTTTTGGTGTATTTAGGGACTTGAGAATGGCTTAAAAGGTAATAAAAACAGATGAATTGAGTGTGGTGTTTTTAGAGAAACATCATCATTCCGTAGTTAAGTGGAATATGCAATTCAGATGTGGTTATGCTAGAAGTTTTACTTAATGAAGTGCTCAGTTAAGGATAGAAAAAAATTACAAAATAGACATATGAAACATCAACTGAAAAGAACTTAAAATACTTTTGGTTGCATTACGCAAGAGTTATTTAGTGCTCCAATCTCAATTATAGCGCACAGTTCTACTTTTCTGTGAAAATGGCCAGAGCCTAAAAATCCAAAGAACTTTGAAAAACACTCAACAAATTTTACAATTTCTGTGTGAATTTTGAGGAAACTTTGTGGTATTAATATTTACTGAGAACCTAATAAGAATTCGGGCTCATATATACAAGATGAAGTGATTTTTTCAGATGTAGAAGAAATAAACCATCTAAAAAAAAATCCAGTGTAAACCTAAAGAAACAAGGATGAAAAAGAAGTATATATCCACACAAAAGCCTGCACATCAATATTATATATTTATTTATATAATTGCCAAATTTATTTATAATTGCCCAAATTTGGAAGCAACCATGTAATCCTTCAATAAGTGCAGTCCATCTATACAACAGAGTATTATATAGATAAAAATAATTGAGCCACATAATTATAGCGATAAAAATAATCAAGCCACAAAAAGGCATGGAGAAATCTTAGGTGCATGGTATTAAGTGAAAAAAGCCAACTGCAAAAGGCTACATGCTGTATGATTCCAACTATATGACATTTTGGAAAAGACAAAACTAGAGACAGTAAAAAGATGAGTGATTCAGGGGAGGGAGAGATGAACAGGTGGAGCAAGGAATATTTTAAGGAGGTGAAACTGGGCTATATGAAAGCTGTAAAGGTAGAATACACGTCATTATACATTTGTAAAAATCCATAGAACGTACAATACAAAGAGTGAACCCTAATGTAAACTATAAATTTTAGTTAATAACTGTCACGCAGGGGACCCTGCTCACTGCGCCATTTGTCGTGCGGGGCTTCCTGCGGGGTCTCTGCTCCCGCTCCCCACATAAGAACGCAGGACATGGTGAGGCCAAAAAGGAACACCCACGGAGCCATAGGTAGGGGAGTCAAACCAATATATTCTCTCTGGCGGCTGGGCTGAGACACAGGAAGCAGGATCTACATAATCTGCCTAACAGCAGTCCGCGCTTGCCAGCCACCATCTTCTTGCTAGCCCCCATTTTTCTCTGCCAGCGTAGCCACAGCCGTTATATTAGTGGCCAATGGCTTACGGGTTACAGCTGACGGCCAACTAGCCACAGCTGATGGCCATCTGATCACAGTTGATGGCCATTTACTACCCGAACCAGCACCTTTCTATGTGAGGCCGAGAGCCTGGAAACTGTTTTTTGGGGGCTTTGTCCCCACAATAACAATGTATAAATATTAGCTCATTAATGCAAGATGTTAACAGAAGAAACTGAGGTGTGGAGAGTAAAGGGGAGCTCTCTATACTTTGGCTCAATTTTTCTCTAAACCTAAAACTGTTAAAAAAAATTCAATAATGTTTTAAAAAGAGAGAAACATGTACAATTGTAATTTTAAAATACTATAAACTCTTAGTTATGTGTATCATCATATCTATCATATTAATAAAAATAGATTGGGATTTTCTTCACAAGCGACAGGTGAAACATTTGTGAGGAATAAAAATGAAGTAGATGGACATAAACAGACAAGTAACTATTTACTGACTGTAGTAGCCAGCCTCTAAGGTGATTCCCAATGATCCTTATTTCTGTTTTATTGTGTTTTAACCCCCTAAATTTTACAGTATTTGTTATGCAGCAATACATAATTAGCACACTGCCCTTCAATGAGGTCAAATCAATGGATGCACATCAAGAAGTAAAAATCCTAGAACAAATGAACAACTTTGTATTTTCAGAATTTTGGAGAGGTTCTGGACTCAGTTACAGGAAGCATTACAGAGGGAAGAAAAGAGAAGTGAGTCAGAATGAGAATGGTTTGAAGCTGGAACAGACCAACTCACACGTGAATCCTGAAACAATGATTCGTTGGCAGCCAGGCGATTACACCTGGCAGACTGGGGAGCACAGGAGAATTCCTTTCTGAAGAACTGTTACAGAGAACTAGGAGTGATAGGAAAGATCTGGCACAGCAGAGAAAAGCTCTCCATTCTGGCACAAAAATCAGTATGCACTCCTATGTTTATTGCAGCACTTTACACAATAGCCAAGATATAGAAACAACCGAAATGCCCATCGGTAGATGACTGGATTAAGAAGCTGTGGTATATTTATACAATGGAGTATAACGCAGCCATAAAGAAGAAAGAAATCTTACCATTTGCAACAACATGGATGGATCTAGAGAACATTATGTTAAGTGAAATAAGTCAGAAAGAGAAAGACAAGTACCATATGATCTCACTTATATGCGGAATCTAAAGAAAAGAATATGTGAATGAACTAATCAGAGACAGTTTTGAGGACACAAAGAAAAAACCGAGAGTTGTTAGATGGGCGGGGGTGGGGGGGGTTGGGGATAAGGGGAAAGATGAAGGGATTAGGAAGCAGCTGGTAACCACAAGATGGCCTCAGGGTTTTTTGAAAATTAATTTGGGGAACGCATTCAATAATGTTGTAAAGATTTTGTTGGGTATCCGATGGACATGCGTCCTATTTGGGAGACCACCTCAGAGATACTGTGGATGCCTGATCATAGCATTGTACATCAGAAGCTAAACATTAATGAATGCCAACTATAATTTTATATATATAATGTGATGGCTCGGTGTGAGGTCGGAGGGATAGTGGATGGGGGGAGGGGGGTTCACAGTGTGAGGGATATAAATGATGAACGTCTAAGTATTACCTTGTCTTGTACACCTGAAACTAATAAAAAAAATAAAATAAAATAAAATAAAAATAAAAAAATAGTTACACCAAAAAAAAAAAAGTTTCCAGTATAAAAGCCAGCACTTGACTTGTAATCTCAAGGAAGGCCTATCAATTGAGAATCTCAGCTTTGTGCACAAATGATCCAGTCAGTCTTACGGTTGCCTCTGTTTTTAACAAAATCAGCTCTGTTGATGTATAATTTATGTATAACATAATGACAAATGTATAAGGCACGTAATCACCACACTAAGCTAAGACTGTTTCATTCACAAAAATGAAAGTTTTCTCTTGCCTCTTTGCAGTCAATCCCCACCACCACCACCACGTAGCCCCAGGCAACTAACTGTAGATAAGATTTCATGTTCTAGAAGTTCTGATGAACTGAATCATAGAGTATATGGTTCTGGCTTCCCTTGCTCAGCATAATGTTTTTGAGATTTGTCATGTTGTGGCTTGTATCAGTAATCACTTTCTTTTTATTGCTGAGCAGCACTCCATTGTATGGATATGTCACATTGTTTATCCATTCACCTGTGGTTGGACACTCAAGCTGTTTCCAGTTCGCTGCTATTGTGAATAAAACTGCTGTGAAACTCACTAATTACCATTAGAGTATCCTATAGAATAGTTTAACTGCCCTAAAAAATTCTCCGTGCTTCACCTATTTAACCCACTCCTACTCCCCCTCAAACCTGTCAATTGCTGATCTTTTTTAAAATAATTTTTTCAATTACAATTGACCTACAATATTATAATAGTTTCAAATGTAAAAAACAGTGATTAGACATTTATATAACTTATGAAGTGATCACCCAGGTAAGTCTAGTATCCAACTGACACCATATATAATTATTACAATATTACTGGCTATATTACCTATGCTGTACTTTACATCCCATGATTGTTTTATAACTGGCAATTTGTACACCTTTATCCCTTCTCCTTTTTCACCCATCCCTCCAAACCTCTTCTCATCTGGCAACCATCAAAATGTTCTCTGTATCTATGAGTTTGTTTCTGTTTTGTTTACTTATTTTGTTTTTTAGATTTCACATATAAATTAAATCATATGGTATTTGTCTTTCTCATTCTGACTTATATCACTTAGCCATAATACCCCTCTAGGTCTATCCGTGTTGTCACAAATGGTGAGACTTCATTCTTTTTTATGGCCAATATATATATATATATATATATATATATATATATATATATATATATATATATATACCACCATTTCTTTATTCATTTGTTTGTTGATGGGCACTTAGGTTGCTTCCATATCTTGGCTATTGTGACTAATGTCGCAATGAACATAGGACCACATATGTCTTCTCAAATTAGTGTTTTGGGTTTCTTTGGATAAATATCCAGAAATGGAATTGTTGGGTCTCATGCTAGTTCTATATTTAATTTTTTGAGGAATCTCCATACTGTTTTCCATAATGGCTGCACCAATTTACAATCCCACTAACAGTACAAGAGTGTTCCCTTTTCTCCGTATCCTCACCAATACCTGTTTGTTGATTTATTGATGATAGCCATTCTGACAGGTGGAAGGTGATATCTTATTATAATTTTAATTTGTATTTGGTTAGTAATGTTTTAACATTAACATTTAACTTTTTCATGTCTATTGGCCATGTGTATGTCCTTTTTGGAGAAATGTATATTCAGGTTCACTGCCCTTTTTTGATTAGAGTTTTTGCTTTTTTGGTGTTAAGTTATATGAGTTCTTTATATATTTTGGATATTAACCCCTTATCAGATGTATCATTGATGAATACCTTCTCCCATTCAATAGGTTATCTTTTTCTTTTGTTGATGGTTTCCATCACTGTGCAAAAACTCTTTAGTTTGACGTAGTCCTATTTGTTTATATTTTCTTTTGTTTCCCTGAACTGAGGAGACATATCAAAAAAAAATATTACTATGAGCGATATCAAAGAGTTTAGTGCCTATCTTTCCTTCTGGTAGTTTTATGGTTTTGGATCTTATATTTAAGTCTTTAATCCATTTTGAGTTTATTCTTGTAGATAGTGTGAGAAAGTGATCAGTTTCTTTTTGCAGGTGTCTGACCAGTTTTCCCAACAATTTATTGAAGAGACTGTCTTTACCCCTTGTATATTACTGCCTCCTTTGTCATAGATTAATTGACCATATAGGTGTGGGTTTATTTCTGGATTCTCTACTCTGTTCCATTAATCTATGTGTCTGTTTTTATGCCAGTACCGTGCTGTTTTGATTACTATAGACTCGTAGTATAGTTTGATATCAGATAGCATAATACCTCCCACTTAGTTCTTCTTTCTCAAAATTATTTTGGATATTCCGGGATTTTGGTGGTTGCATATGAATTTTAGGATTATTTGTTCTAGTTCTGTGAAAAATGCCATTGGTATTTTGATATGGATTGCATTGAATCTATAGATTGCTTTGGGAAGTATGAACATTTTAATGATGTCAATTCTTCTTATACATGAGCATGGTATATACTTCCATTTATTTGTAACTTCATCATTTTTTTTCTTCTGTGTCTTATAGGTTTCTAAGTACAGGGTTAAATTTATTCCTAGGTATTTTTTTGATGCAATTGTAAATGGGATTGTTTTCTTAATTTATCTTTCATTATAGGTATGAAAAAAGCAACCAATTTCTGAATATTAATTTTGTATCCTGCTACTCAATTCACTTATCAATTCTAATAATTTTTGATGGAATCTTTAGGCTCTCTATGTATAGCATTATGTCATCTGAAAATAATGACAGTTTTACTTCTTCCTTTCCAATTTGGATGGCTTTTATTTCTTTTTCTTGTCTGATTTCTGTGACTAGGACTTCCAATACTATGTTGAATAAAAGTGGTGAAACTGAATATTTTTGTCTTTTTCCTGATCTTAAGGAAAATGCTTTTAGCTTTCCACCTTTGAGTTTGATTTCAGCTGTGGGTTTGTCATATATGGCCTTTATTATGTTGTGGTATGTTGCCTCTTTCCTCACTTTGCTGAGAGTTTTTATTATGAATGGATGCTGGATTTTGTCAAGTGCTTTTTCTGTATCTATTGATAGGATCATGTGATTTTCATCCTTCATTTCATTTGTGTGATGTATCATATTAATTGATTTGCAGATATTGAACCAACCTTACATCCTAGGAATAAATCCTACTTGATCATGATGTGTGCTCTTTTTAATGTATTTGGGAATTTGGTTTGCTAATAATTTGTTCTGGATATTTATTTCCACCTATGTTCACTGGGGATGTTGGCCTGTAATTTCCTTTTTTCTCTTTTCTTTTCTTTTCTTTTCTTTTCTTTTCTTTTCTTTTCTTTTCTTTTCTTTTCTTTTCATTTCATGTTTTTGTCTGGTTTTAGAATCAGAGTAACGCTTGCATTGTAAAAATGAGCTTAAGAGCCTCCTCCTCCCACTTCAAATTTTTGGAATAGTTTGAGAAAGATAAGTATTAATTCTTCTTTGATCGTTTGGTAACATTCATGGGTGAATGCACCCAGTTCAGGACTTTTGTTTTTGGGGAGTTTTTAAAATTATTATTATTGATTCAATTTCATTAGTAGTTATCAGTCTCTTCAGATTTTTGATTTCTTCTTAATTCAGTCTTAGAAGATTGCATATTTCTAAGAATTTGTCCTTTTTTCCAGGTTGTTCAATTTGTTGGCATATATTTGTTAGCAGTATTTTCTTATAACCCTTTGTATTTCTGTGGTGTCAGTTGTCACTTCTCCTCTTTCATTTCTGATCTAATTTATTAGGGTCCTCTCTCTTTTCATCTTGATGAGTCTGGTTAAAGGTTTATCAATTTTGTTAATCTTTTCAAAGAATGAACTCTTGGATTCAATGATCTTTTGTATTGTTCTTTAGACTGTATTTTGTTTATGTCCTCTCTGATCTTTATTATTTCCTTGCTTCTACTCAGTTTGGGCTTTGTTTGCTCTCCTTTTTTCTAGTTCCTTTAGGTGTAAGATTAGATTATTTGTTTGAGATTTTTCTTGTTTCTTGAAGGTAAGCTTGCATTGCTATCAATTTCCCTCTTAGAACTGCTTTGGCTGTGTCCCATAGATTTTTGTGTCATTTTGTTTTCAATATCATTTGTCTTAAGGTATCTTTTGATTTTTACCTTGATCGCATTGTTAACCCATTCATTGTTTAGTAGCATGTTTTTTAGCCTTCATGTGTTTGTGTATTTTTCAGTTTTTGTCTTGTTATTGATTTCTAATTACATACCAATGTGATCAGAGAAGATGCTTGATATGATTTCAATATTCTTAAATTTGTGAAGACTTGTTTTGAAACCTAACATATGGCCTATCCTGGAAAATGAGCCAAATGCTCTTTTAAAAAAAGTATATATTCTGCTGATTTGAGGTGAAATGTTCTAAAAATATCAATTAAGTCTACCTGGCCTAATGTGTCATTTAAGGTCACTGTGTACCTGTCTGTTTGATTTTCTGTTTGGATAATCTATCAATGGATGTCAATGGGGTGTTAAAGTGTCTTACTATTACTGTAACACGGTTGGTCTCTTCCTTTATGTCCATCAACATTCCTTTACATATTTAGTGCTCCTATGTAGGGTGCATAAATATTTACAAGAGTTATAGCCTCTTGTTGCATTGATCCCCTTATCGTTATAAAATGTCCTTCTTTGTGTCTTGTTATAGCATTTGTTTCAATGTCTGTTTTCTCAGATATAAGTATTGATACTTCAGATTTTCCCCCTCACTTCATTTTGTGTTAAATATCTTTTTCCATGCCTTTACTTTGAGTCAGTGTGTGTCTTTTGATCAGAAGTGGGTCTCTTGTAGGCAGCATATAGGTATTGTTTTCTTATTAATTCAGCCACCCTATGTCTTTTTTTGGATAATTTAATCAATTTTCTTTTCAAGTAATTATTGATAGGTATGTAGTTGTTGCCATTTTATTATACATATTTTTGATATATTTTTTCTTTTTAAAGAAGTCCCTTTATCATTTCTTATGTTATTGATTTCATGGTGTTAAATTCCTTTAGTTTTTCTTGTCTGGAAAGCTCTTTATCACTCCATTGATTCTAAATGATAGCTTTGTTGGGTGGAGTAATCTTGGTTGTAGGTCCTTGCTATTCATTACTTTGAATACTTCGTGCTAATCCCTTCTAGACTGCAAAGTTTCTGTTGAGAAATCAGTTAACAGTCTTAAGGGATCTCCCTTGTTGGTAACTATCTGCTTTTTTCTTGCTGCTTTTAAAATTCTTTCTTTGTCTTTCTTTGGCATTTTAACTATGATGTGCCTTGGTGTGAGCCTCTTTGGGTTCATCTTGTTTGGAACTTCCTGTGCTTCCTGGGCTTATATGTCTATTTCCTTCACTGGGTTATGGAAGTTTTCTCTCATTATTTCTTCAAATAGATTTTTCAATTCCTTGCTCTCTCTCTCCTCCTTCTGGTGCCCCTATGATGCGAATGTTGGTATGCTTGATGTTGTCTGAGAGGCCCCTTAAACTCTCCTCAATTTTTTGGATTTTTTTTTTTCTTTTTGATGTTCTGATTGGGTACTTTCTGCAACTTTGTCTTTCAAATCACTGATTTGATCCTCTGCTTCATCTAATCTACTGTTTATTCCCTCTAATGTACTCTTCATTTTAGTTATTGTATTTTTTTTTACTGGTTCTTGTTTGTTTGTTTGTTTGTTTTCTGTATCCATTTATCTGTTTTTGTCTCTTTGTTAAAGTTTTCAGTGAGTTCATCTACCCTTGCCCTAAGTTCATTGAGCAGTTTTAAACCAGTGTTTTAAGCTCTGTATCTGGTAGATTGCTTGTGTAGATTTTGTTTAGTTTTTTTCTGGAGTTCTGTCTTGTTATTTCATTTGGAACATGTTTCTTTGTCTCCTTATTTTTGCTGACTCGCTGTGTTTGTTTCTATGTATTGGGTAGATCTACTACATCTCCTCATCTTGGTAGAGTGGCCTTATGTAGTAGGTGTCCTGTGGGGCCTAATGGTGCAGTCTCCCTGGTCGCCTGAGCTGGATGCTCCAAGTGTGGCCCTTGTGTTCATTATGTGTGCCTTTCTGGTAAATTGATCCTTGGTTGCTGTTAGCATGTCAGTGGGAGGAATTTACCCTTACGCTGACCGACAGTGAAGAATGGCCATGACTACAGCGGATGAGCTGTTACGCAACAGCTCACCATGCAGCATGATTCATTTTAGCAGGGCTCTGATGCCTGCCAAGCCCACACTTTGGGTGTGCCATTTTTGGAGGAATTTGGGTGGTGTTTTGGGAAGTATTTTGTGAGGTCTGAAGCTGGTCACCAGGTGTGTTGGTTTTGAGCCCTCTTGGGAGAGGCTCCATTGCAGGTCAAGGTCAGCTGCTGCCTGAGCCCAGCCCAGAGCCAAATGGTAGGAGTTACAACATGATCTGAAGATGGTTGCCATCTCTGCTGGGCTTGAAGGAGCCTGGGAGAGGCTAAGTTGTGAACTAGTCTGATACCGCTAGTGCCCAGCTTTGGGTCACTTAGGAAGAGCTACAGGACATGCCAAGGCTAGACACTGTTTGGTGTTTGTTAACCTTTGAGAGATTTTTATGGAAGTCCAAAGCATGAGCAGAGACAGGCCGTTTGCATGGAAAAGCCTCTGTAAGAGGTTTAGGTCAGGTCTTTGACTTGGGTGAGGCAGAGTCTCATGGAATCACCAGGGCAAGGTGAACAGTGTTAGCCAGGTTAATGGAGCATTCAAATTTGGTACCCACCTGCATAGGCAGGCTGGGTTGGAGGAGTGCTCCAAAAAAAGAACAGTGGTGCCTGTCAGCAGTTGTGTGCCCAGAGTGAGCTGTCTTGACCCCTGCCCCTATAGCCCTCACCCTAAATCTAGTCAATTCATCTTCTCCTCATATGTCCCTGGTGCTATTTGAGCTGCTGCCCAGTACTGGTGCTCAAAGTGAGTGAGTCCATCAGCATGTAAGTCTGTGCATGGGCCCTTTAAGAGGAACAGCTTGGACTCCAGCAGCCCTCTGTCTCACTCAGCCACAATCCCACTGGTTTTCACAGCCAGAAATTATTGGGACTTTTCTTGCCAGCACTGAAGCCCTGGGCTGTGGAGCCTGGTGTAGGACTGGAACCCCTCACTCCTCAGGGGGGCCTCCGCAGCCAAGATATCCTTCCTGACTCTTAACTGCCACACTATGGGTGTGGGACCTTCCTGATCCACATCTCCACCTCTCCTACCATTTTGATGTGGCTTCTTCTTTATATACTTAGTTATTGGAGTCCTGTTTAGCTAGTCTCAGGAGGTTCTCATTGACGGTTATTCTGTAATTTAAAAGTGGTCATGGGAGGAGGCAAGCACAGCATATACCTACTCTGCTATCTTGACAGAAGTCGCGAAACTCATACATTGCCATAGCTTTACATTTTCTATAATGTAATTGTAATTGGTAATTAATCTTTTCAGACAGTTGTTTTTCACTTAGCAATATGTATTTAAGATTATCCATGTCTTTTCGTGGCTTGATAGTGCATTTCTTTTTATCACTGGAAAATATTCCATTGTATGGATGTACCACAATTTGTTTATCCATTCACCAATTGAAGGTTATCTTAGTTGTTTACAATTTTGAATGATCATGAAGGAAGCTGATATAATCATTTGTGAATACGTTTCTCTGTAGACATAATTTTTCTTATCTGTTTGGTAAATACGTAGTTACTGAATTGTGTGGTAAGGTTGTATTAAGCTATTTTTAGCTTTGTAATAAACTGCCAAAGTATCTAAACCATTTTTCATTTCCACCAGCAATGAACGAGAGTTCCTGCTCTCCACATCCTTAACAGAAACAGGTATTGTCAGTTTTTTGGTTTTAGCAATTCTAATGTGTGTGTAGTGGTATCTCATCGTTTGAATTTGAAGATCCTTAATGACAAATGCTATTGAGCATATTTTACATGTGTATTTGCCATGTGTGTATCTTCTGTGATGTGTTTTTTTGTTTTTCTTCAAATTTGTTGCCCGTTTTTAAATATTGGGTTGTTTCTTACTGTTGAGCTTTAAGTGTTCTTGATACAAGTGCATTATCAAATATGTGTTTTGCAAATAACTTATGTCTGTCTGAGGCTTGTCTTTGAGTCTCTTTCACAGAACAGATGTTTTAAATTTTTATAAAGTATAACATCAAATTTTTCTTTCGTGGACCATGCTTTCGGTGTATCTCAAAATTCATCACCAAACCCAAGGTCAAATATATTTTCTCCTGTGTTCTCACTGGAAGTTTTATACTTTTGCATTTTAATATTATGTCCATGATCCATTTTTAGTTAATTTTCATGAAATTTTAGTTAAATTTTCATATAAGAGTTTTGTAATATTTCATTTTCTTTCACTTCATTGCTAGTGTTTAGAAATACAACTGATTTTTGTATTTTGGCCTGCTTTACTTTTAGTTTGGTAAATTCACATATTAGTTCCATAAAGTTCTTGATAGATTCTTTAGGATTTTCCATAAATATGATCATGCTATCTCTAATAAAGTGTATTATGTCTTACTTTTCAATCTGCATTGCTTTTTATTGCCATTTCTTGTCTTTTTTAGTAAGCATGGTCCTCCAGTAGAGTGTTGAAAAAAAGTGTTGAGAGCCAACAATTTTTTTACTTTGTTCCTAATCTTCGGCATAAAACATTAAGTCTTTCACTATTAAGTGTGATGTTCTGTGTATATTTTTATAGATATCCTTTTTAAGTTGGATGAAGCTTCATTTTATTCCTTGGTTGCTGAGTAGTTTATCATTAATGAGAATAAATTTTCTTAATGTTTTACTGCATCTATTGACATGAAGATGAGTTTTTTATCATTTATTTCACTAACACGGTGAAACACGTTGATTGAGATAATCATATAGATTTGTTTTGTTTTTGTTTTTCATCTGTTAATATAGAAAATTGCATCGATTGCTCTTCAAATGGTAAACCAAGATTGCATTCCTTGAATAAGCCATGCATATTATCAGCATATTACCATTTTTATATATTGTTAGATTTGCACAAGGATTTTTGCACCTAAGTAAATGATGGATATTGGTCTATAAACATTTTTTTAAATGTTTTTTCAGGTTTTGGTATCAAGAGTATCCTGGCTTCTTAAAACGAGAAGAATTATTCTCTCATTCTGTATTTTTGGAAAAAATTTATATAAAAATTTCATTATTTTTTCTTAAATGCTTCATAAAATTGGCTTGTGAAGCCATCTGGGCCTCGAGCTTTCTGTGGCAAAGTTTTTAATTACAAATTAATTTCTTTAATAGTTATTGTGCTTTATATCAATTTTGGTTATTTGTGTTCTTCAAGGATTTTTTCCATTTCATTGGAGTTGTGGAATTTATAGCCGTGAAGATCTTCATAGTATTATTTTATCATCTTTCAATGTGTGTTGCAGTCTCCCCTCTTTCAACTCTGTTATTTTTAATTTATCTCTCTCTCTTCATTTTTTATCTGTTTAGCTAGTAGCTTATTATTTTCATCAAACCTTTACAATGAAGTTGCTTTTAGTTATCAATTTTGGTTTGTCCATTTTCTATTTCATTGAATTCATTCTCATCTTTACCATTTCTTTTTTTTTTCACTTTCTTTAGGTTGAATTTGCTCTTCTTTAACTAGCTTCTGTCTCTTACGGAGAAAGCATAGATTACTGATTTTAGACTTTATTTTGTTTCTACTATAAGTATTTAAAGCTACACATTTTCCTCTAAGCTCTGCTTTAGCTGTACCCTGCAAGTTGATGTGTTGTTGTTTTATTATCAATTGGTTCAAAATATTTTCTAATTCCTTCTGTGATTTCTTTTTCAGCCCATAGTTAATTACAAATGTGTTGATTATCTAGATAATTAGACTTTTCTTATATAACTTTAGCTACTGGTTTTGAATTTAATTCCATTATAGTCAGAGAACATGCTCACTATGATTTCAATACATCTAACTTTATTGAACTTGTTTTGTCATCCAATATAAGGCCTATTGTAATAATTACTCTACTGTAAATTAAAAAGAATGTGCATTCTTCTGTTGTTGGGTGTGTATTCTCTGATAAAAAAGTGTTCTTAATGTCAATAGGTCAATTTGGCTTATATGTCTTGTATATTCTTACAGATTTGCCACTTAATCTATTACTGAGTTGAGTGAAATCTCTGACTGCAACTGTGAATATTTTTAATTCTCTTTTAATTCTATAAACTTTGCTTCACATATTTTGAAATGCTCTTATTAGGCACATTTGGAAATTTTATCTTCCTGCTAAATTTAAATCCCTCTCTTAGTTCTTTAATACTAAAATGTACCACTTTATATCTAGTATAGTTTTTGTTTTGATGTTTACTTTGTCTGATCTTACTAGAGCTATTCCAGCTTTCTTATAATTATTGTCTGTATATTATGTGTTTTCCTATCCTTTAAACATATATGTCTTTATGTTTAAAGCAAGTTTCATGATTTTTAAAATCTAGTTTGACAATCCCTACCTTTCAATTGGACTTCTTAGTCTATTTATATTTAACTCTGTTTTATCTCCACTATTTTTTATTAGCTGTGCTTCTTGTGTGTATTTGAATGTGTGTGTGCTTGCTCTAGGCCTTGCAATATGCAACTTTAATTTAGCAGAATCTACCTTCTAATAATAGTATACTACTTCAAGTATAGTGTAAGAACCTTACCACACTATACTTCCATTTTACCTCTCCCATTATTTGTGCTGTTTTGTTATAGTTTTAATTCTACAAATACTCTAGAACCTCAAACACATTGTTATTTCTTTGCTTTAAAACTCAATTATCCTTAAAAAATAAAAACTTAAGTAGAAGTCTGTTACAATTACTTATATATTTATCGTTTTTAAAGCTTGTCACTACTCTGTTTAGCTCCAAGATTTTCTGATATCATTTCTTTCCGCCTGAAGAATATCATTTACCATTTCTTGTAGGGCAGGTCTGCTGATGACAAATTGATTCGACTTTTCTTTATTTGAAAAAGATTTTATTTTGCCTTTATTTTGAAGTGTATTTTTTTTATTAGTTTCAGGTGTACAAAACAATGTAATAATTAGACAATTATCACTTATATCCCTCATAAAGTGATAACCTCCCTCCTCCCATCTACTATCCCTCTGACATCGCATACAGCTGTTACATTTCCACTGTCTCTATTCCTAATGCTGTACTCCACTTCTTGTATATATATGTGTATATATATATATATATATACATATATATGGTATCCGATGGACACTTGTCTTATTAGGGAGACACTTCAGGGACGGTGTAGATGCCTGATCATTGCGCTGTACACCTGAAGCTGAAGCTGAACAATAGTGAATGTCAACTATAATTTTATATAAATATTCATATATATATATTCCCAAAGGATATATATATATATATATGGATATATATCCCTTGAAGAATATATATATATATATATATATATATATATATATATTCCATTGAAATTGCCTTATAAGTCATTGAAGCTCCATTACTTATTTTTCAGGTTTTTTTCCTCTATTTTTTTCAATATGGCTGATTTCTATTGTCGTGTCAAGTTCGGTGATCCTTTTATCCTTGGTATCTAAACTGCTATTAAGTTCACGTGGTGAAATTTTAATTTCAAATTACTGTATTTTTATACCTTTCGAAGTCCCATTTGATTCTTTTTTTATTTTTTCCATTTTTATTCCTTCCATTATTTTGTTTTCCTTTAATATCTGAACATATTTATAATAGCTATTTTCAATTCCTTATCTGTTAATTCCATCATATCTTTGATTTCTGAGTCTAGAAACAGACAATTGCCCTTAGGAATATTGATTAATTTTTCCCCTAGTTAGGGGTCACATATTCACCTTCTTCACTTGTCTTGCGATTTTTGACAAGAAGTTGAACATTATTAATCTTATATGGTTGAATATTCGGATTTTGTCTTCTTTTAATGAGTGTTAATTTGCTTGGCAGGCAATTCAGTTACTTGGAGATCAGCTTGATCATTTCAAGGCCTACTTTTAAGATTTCAAGGCCTACTTTTAAGATTTGTTAGAGCAAATATAAAGTAACTTTTATTGTAATGCTGTTTTAGTTCCACTACTAAGACATAGCACTTTTTGGTTCTCTATTGAATGCCCTAGGTTTTTCATGTGTTCTCCTTACTCTGCTTAGTAGGAGATCAAATGTCTCTTAACCACATGTGAACTCCGGGGCTTGCTTAGCTTATAGCTCCCAGCTTTTGTTGTTTCCCCAGCCTCATGTAGTTTCACCTTATACAGATTCAGATTAGTATTCTGACAAAAAATGAAGGTAATCCCTATGCAGATTTTTGGATCTTGTTTTCTGCCTATCTCCCTCATTTTTGGTATTCTGCCCCACAAATTGCAGCCACTCAGCTTCCCCACATCCTTACCTCTAGCTCACCAACTCAGTGAGATCTCCCAGTGATATTTGGATTTCTCCTCCCTGTACCACGGTCTGGAAATTGTCTCCAGGGAGAAATCACAGTTTGTTGGTTTCCTTTCTTTCCGTGGCTGAAAATAAATGGCTTCAAACATTTAATTCATACATTTTGTCTAGTTTTCTAATTGTTTACAGCAGGTTGGCAAGCCTCATACTGGTAGGTTCTTCCTGAGTGGAAGCAGAAGTCTATTGCCTCCTTTTAAAATATGAATGGATAACCCAGGATCAACAAACATTTGAGGACCACATAACTTAAGGTATACTTAGAATAGAATATGAATGCTACAACTTTATAATATAAATAATATAATATAATGTAATAGTATTGATTTGTTAGGACTGTTATAACAAAGTTGCACCTACTGGGAGACTAAAACAACAGAAATGTATTGTCTCACAGTTCTGGAGGCTAGAAATCTGAGATAAAGGTGTCAGCAGGGTTGGTTCCTTCTGAGGACTGTGACGGAGAATCTCTTCTATGCTTCTTCTCTAGTGATTTGCTGGCAATCTTTGGTGTTCTTTGGCTTCTGTTGCATCACTCCAGTCTCTGCCTTCACCTTGACATGGCATTCTCCTTGTGTGTCTCTATCTCCAAATTTCCCCCTTTTAAAGATATCAGTTATGTTGGGTTAGATATCCACCCTACTTCAGAATGATTTCATCTTAACCAATCTGTAATCACCCTGCAATCACCCTTTTTCCTAATAAGATCACATTTTGAGGTACTTGGAATTAAGACTTCAACATATTAATTTTGGGAAGCAGGACATAAATCAACTCATAACAATAATTAAGGTGCTGCTGACAAAATCGTGAGATGGAAAAGGAACACAAGCGATAGAGGGAAAAGAGGAAAAAACTAATATCCTGATCTTACAAAACAGGAAAGGAGCCATGAGATATTGACAAAAGATTATGAAACGTGAAATCGAAGTTTTTGGTATATTATTTAAAAGTTATAAAGGTAACCAATAGCACAGTTGGCAAACTGAGATGTTTATAGGAGTGAGGCAGGTAATATACATGAAAAGAAGGGCTCAGGTATTAGTGTATGTGTTTACCTTGTAGATGTGATGAGAACTTCGGCATACTAAGTAGGCACCCATACTAAGTAGGTGTCTCTCAAGTGGAGAGTACAGCCACTTGACCGGCTTTGATCAGTTCTTAGGATAGGGGCTGTATTTGCCATGTACTGGGTTAGTGTTGCCCCAAAATTCATGCCCACCTGGAACCTCAGAATGTGATTGTACTTGGAAGTAAGGTTTTTTCATATAATTAGTTAAGATGAAGTTATACTGGATTAGGGTGAGCCCTAAACCCAATGACTGGTGTCCTTACAAGAAGAGATTTGGATGAAGAGACATGGACACAGAGGGAAGAACACCACGTGAAGAAAGATGCAGACATTTGAGTGATACAGCTACAAATCAGGGAACACCAAGGATTTCTGGAAACTACCAGAAGCTTGGAAGAAGCAACGAAGGGTTCTTTCCTATAGGTTTCAGAAGAAACATGGCCCTGCCAACACCTTGATTTTGGTCTTTTAGCCTCCAGAATAGTGTGAGAATAAATTTCTGTTGTTTTATGCTACCTGCTTTGTGATACTTTGTTATAACTGCCCTAGGAAATGAAAACATGCTCCATCTGACATTTGTGAGAAGCTAAATATTTAGATTTTTTAAAAATGTGAAACTACCATTTTTCAATTTTTTTTTAAACTCACTGAAATGCAAATACATATGTAGTCAGAGCTAGTTTCCAGGCCATCCATTTGTAATTTCTGCAATAGAGTACCTAAATACAGTATCGGAATATGACTAATAGAAATGAGAATGAAGGTAAATGAACTGAGATATGGAATAAATGTGTTAAACCCTCATCTGTCATAGCAGGAAGTAAAAAGACAATGTCTAAAATTGATTAAGAAATAGCAAGAAAATGATTCAAAGAAGTTGCCTCTGGAAAATGGTACAGGGGATGGGGCAGGTGACTTGCTTTTTGTTATAAGTTCTTTCATATTCTTTGATTTTTAAAGGTAGACAGGCATTACTATTAGGAGAAAGTTGCTTTAGAAGGGAGGAACTAAAAATGTTTCTGCCAGTAATAATAGAAGAGGCCAATAGCTGAGAAAAATTTGGAGAAGTAGAAAAAGGCACTGCCTTTCTATGGAGAAAAATATATCTTAGCACGTTTGAAAGAACAGACAGAATGAATGTTTCCACACTTTTGTATTTCTCAGAATTTATCTCAATGAAAACCACCAGAGCCCTTAATCCTGAGTATGCTTTAAATTTTGGAAAGGAAATCACTGAGTAATGTTTTACACTGTTAAGTTTTACACTATTGAGAAACTAAAAAAATTAAGAATATATTCTGCTGATTTCATTTTTAAATTGCCTATGAAAAACCTTGAAAGTGACATCTGTATTTCATGGATCCTTAAAAGCCCTTCAAAGAGGGAGTAAAGATCTTTAATTATACAACTGTGTATGATATCTGACATGACTGATCATTTTAAATGATAAATCAAAGGAATCAAACCATAGAGATTGCACAAGGGAAAAATCATGGCTAGAACTACACCCAGTTTTTCTTGAAATTCTTGTTTCTATAAAAATCTACCAATACATTAGCAGTGTATATTTACACGAAGTTTAAAAGTTAAATTTATTTATTTAGGTAGTTAGTCAAGATCTCTGAGTTGCTTCTAAAAGCAACATTAAAAAATTAAAATTGGATTAAATTTGGGAAACAGGTTTATTGTACGTCACTTTCTTCCCTCTAAGGCACTGAGGGAAAACTGGGCCAATATCCAGATTATCTCCCTCAGTCTATTCCCCACATTAGTCCTGAGGGATCTTAATCAAAGACACATCTGCTTCCAGCCTTCCCCTAAACTAAATCCTTTAATGGATCTTCATTGCCTCATGACAGAGTTAAAGTCTTTCTTAATATGACTCTGCTCACCTTTCTGGCCTCATCTCTCAGCTCTCCAGCTACCATTCCAAAAGCGGTGCTTGCTAGTCCTTGAACCTGAGCTCCTGAGCACGTTTTCTTCCTTTCTCAATCTTCTTTGCTATGGCTAACTCCTACTTATCCCATTAAAGTTCAATTTCGGTCTGCCCCTCCTCCAAGGAGGGACGTCCTCCCTCCCTCCAAAGCTGAGTTATATACTATCTTGGGTATTTCCACAGCATCTTATTGAATAATTCATTGTAGTTTGGCATCTTCACTCATCTCTTCTGACCCTAATTTCACTAGTGAATTTGTAATCTCATAGGTTTAATGAGAAAGCTTCTTCTTTTGTTTCTAAAGAATGACTTTAGTTCTCAGCTCACTTATAAAACAGGCAAATCCCACGCCAGATGAATAATCAAGCCCCTGCCTGTTTTCCAAACCCACCCCAGAACACTTCACATTCAAATGCTCTCTCCCCACTTCCCACTCCCCACAGGGGTGTCCTAATATAACACCACTATCACGCAGGGGACCCTGCTCGCTGCGCCATTTGTCGTGCAGGGTCTCAGCTCCCACTCCCCGCCCAAGAATGCAGGACACGGTAAGGCCAAAAAGGAACACCCATGGAGCCATAAGTAGGGGAGTCAAACCAATATATTCTCGCTGGCGGCTGGGCTGGAGACACAGGAAGCAGGATCTACATAATCTGCCTAACAGCAGTCCGCGCTTGCCAGCCACCATCTTCTTGCTAGCCCCCATTCTTTTCTGCTAGCGTAGCCACAGCAGTTATATTAGTGGCCAATGGCTTACGGGTTACAGCTGACGGCCAACTAGCCACAGCTGCTGGCCATCTGATCACAGTTGATGGCCATTTACTACCTGAGCCAGCACCTTTCTATTGTGAGGCCGAGAGCCTGGAAACTGTTTTTTGGGGCTTTGTCCCCACAACCACATTTACACAAAATCAAGCAGAAAAAAAGACAAAATTTCTAACAAAAAGAATTGTTTTCTCATAGAATAATGTGCTCATAATCAACTCTCCTAACTTTCCTTTTCAATGATTTAAATGTAAGTTTCCTGAAAGCTTGAATTATATCCCCACTGCTTACACACTGCATAAAATAGTAGGAAATCACTTTAAAGAGACTTGATTTCCATTCATCTCTGAATTTATGAGCAGGAACTTACTGCATTTGTTTCTTTTGCACAAAATGTTAATTGAGAAAAACAGGATTCATGAAAATTAAAGTTTGTCCCATTTTATAAATCATTACAAGATAGACCCAGATGAAACCAGAAATGCTGCAGGTTTCTTTTCCTGATAATTTTTTGTATTTACTCTGAAAAATCTAGATGTATAAAGATCTTTGTTTTAAACAAAATACTTCAAAAAATAAAATTCAAATTGCCCATATTTCAGAAAAGGTAGAACTGGCCTAAATCTGAGAAAAAGGTTTAGGTCATATGTCACTGACTTTCTTCTAATATGCTTTCTAAAATATGGCCTATTTCCTGGTTCTTTCCCTTTTTCTTTGGATATTCACATTAGATTCAAAAGAGAAAATGTAAATATCATCAGTAAAACTTAACTGTCATTTTTTTTGCAAGTTTTTAATCCAATAATCCTATGAATCCTGCCAAGGAAATTCACCGACAACAACTCACTTTTCAGAACAACCTTGTGAAATAGGCATTAATGTAGAAATATAGGATCAAAGAAATCATGTAATTTTCTCAACATCACACAACTAGCAAGGAGCAGAACCTTAAGTGATATTTGTAAATGTTGGAAAAAGGAGAGGAGGTTAAATGAAAATTCGTCTAAAGAAGACATAAGTAGTTTTAAAACATTTTTTCACAGCTGTTTGTGAAATGACAGCCAATTATGCCTCATGAGATAATGTGAAGTCAAAGCATACACGTTTTCATCCCCTGACCACCGAAAGTAAAAAGCAAACAAATAATTACTTCGGAAACTTCAGGACAAGTTTATTATTTTAAATCGAGCTTTTGTCCTATCAGCATTGATAGCAAAATTTGTGGAGTCCTGCTGAATCTATGGAGGTGTCTTTCTGGGCACCAGAACATAAAGACGTAGGTAGACTTGTTTCTTCTCTGACAGCACAGTTTCTCTCTCTTTTGGTGGAACTTTTATTTGAAATTTGCTTCTAGAGCATTCCACCATCCTAGAGTATAACGTATTTGAAACTCTTCTTCCTTATCTCTACAAATGGCCTCAGAGATAGTCTATGTAAATATTTACATCAGTAGCTCACCATTCAGCTCCCCTTGAAAGGAGACCATATCCATTATCATTGTACCTTTTGGCCCTGCCACCACCTTCTGGTTTAGAGCTAGGGGAGTAAGTTTGGAGATGTAAAACCCCTGTTTGTTTCTGTCATGTGAGGGAGGCCCTGGGTGTCCAGGACACCTGACTCAGCCTAACATTTGGATGGCCTTCTCATCCCTTCCAGCATTAGCTTCTCAGGGTAATAACATCAGTTAACAGGTGACAGTTTCTATTTCCATAGTCTTATGAAGTCCATACAATTTACAAGGAAAGCCTTCAGTTATAAGACGGCTCGTCTCTGCTGTGTGAAGAGCTCTGTTTACCTCCATTACATTAACGTCATTTCCATATCACCTTACTTGGACAGTTTGAAGGCTAGAAAGTAACAACCCTATTTTTAAAAGAGTCTTGATTTTTCTCTACATTTACATAAAGTGCAAAAAACTAACAGTTCACAGCTCTTTCTAATTATTGAGTTTTACTCATAGCAGCCTGGAGGGCCTTTGCTTAATGACTCCTTCCATCTTGTTTTCTTTCCCTTGGAACTCAGATTTAAAATAGGTTCTCTGTCAATGGAAGCTGTGTGGCTTTGGCTCTAACAGTCTGTGAGGCACCTGGATCCAAGGGATGAGAGATCATGATAGCTGAGCCTGTTACTTGGCAGGACAAAACTCGAAGGTAGGTCTTGACAAGTCAGAGCATGTGTGATCGCAATGATAGCCGCTTTCCTGCTGTGCTCGCCTAGTAAATGAGACCGGTCCCCTGAAAATTGCTCGGAATGATGAATGGGTCTTATATATTATGCTTCAACAGATCACTGTGATTCAACCAAAAAAAGTTATTTCAAAACAAACATTTTTTGGAGTACTTCTAAAACTCTACTTAAAGCCTGCTTTCAAACCCCATTTTACTTTATAAAATCAATTAAGAAATTTTAGAATTGCATGTTGTTGGACACACATTTTACCCTTTCTAATATCTGTACCCATATATAACTTTTTGCTCACTTTCATGCTTGAATCTTTCTGTAAGAGTTTTGAAATCCAGTTCTCTGATGAAATCTTAAGGGGAAGTGTGATATGGTGGAAAAAGTAAGAGGATGAGTCAGATGAACTTTGGCTCTGCCATTTATAAGGGTTTTTATTTAATCTCTCAGCCTCAATTTTCATAATCATGAAATGGCAAGAATGATAGCTGCCTCACCTATTATTACAAAACTCTTGTAATAATACTTGATATAATAGATACGAATAATTCAAGCCAGTATATGAGGTAGGTACTGCTACCCATTGTATAGAAGAAGAAACAAGGCCTAAAGTGCTTAGGTGACTTGCCCAAGGTCACTCACAACATAACACACTACTTTTATGCCCCAGTCCAGACTCCCACGTCAGGCTCCCATAAACCCCACCCCCTGACCTTGGCCTCTTGTTCAACGAGCTCATCTAGTCTCCTAACATCCCAGCTAACTCATACTGCCCCAGGGTAAGGGCCTGGCTTTGGCCTTACCTCCTTCGTGCCAAATCACGAAGCAGCAGCTTCAACATCCAGGTCCAAACTGACCCACAAAATGGCCTCTTCCACCACTTCCAGATTAGATGAAGAACTAGCTGCACTGCTTTCCCTGCACAATCCAGAAGTATGGGGTAATTAATGCCCTGGGTTGCAGCTCAGACAATGGGAGGCAGGTGATGGGTAGGAGCCAGTAGCTGAGTGCATCTTTCTTCCTTCCCATGTAAAACAGTGCCACATGGCACTTCCAGAGACATCCTGTGTAGTCAAGCAACTAGTGAGTCTCCTTGTGAAGCTGTGACCAGCTCAGCAACTCACCAAAATGTATTTGCTTCTTCTCCTTCCTTTTCTCCATCACTCTGCAGCCTTAGGATTGCAAGCCCCAATAAAGCAGCTGATGTGATCATACTCTAGTCTAGACCTTACTGTTCCATTTAGTAGCCACCAGCCCCATTTGGCTATTTAAATTAATCACAATTAAATAAAATTTAAGATTCAGTCTTAGTCACACGAGCCACATTTCAAGTGCTCCGTCGCCACATGTGGCTCATGGCCGCAGTATTGGACAGCACAGATATAGAGCACCGCCATCATCACAGAAAACTCCATTGGACCGTGCTCCTCTAAGCCTTATCATAACCAATATTTCACACAGAACTTCTATTTTAAGCAATTTCCTTCTCTTACGGGCACCTTCTATCTTTCCAGCTTGCTGTGGTCCCCCCACATAAATGATCCTTTTGGAGTAATAGTTACACGATGCTGCAGTTTTTTACTGCCTTCCTCTTCCTCCCATGTCTTCATCACTCCTCCTACCTAACTTAAGTGTTTTATGATCTTTTGCTTTACTCTCAATTATCTCACTCCTCCCTTTACTATAGTCATCTGATGTGCATGATATCTTCTATTTGCCTCCAGATCTGCCTTCCACCCTTCTCTACCCTGCTTTGTGCCCTGGGAAGGTGACCTATATGGTCATCAGTGAACTCCTTTTTCTCTGGGTCCCATTTGAGCTCAGCCCATGGAAAACCCAGAAGGAGGTCAGAAAGAGGGAGGAAAGTGAAGTTAGGATATTTATTACTCCTTAAGAACTCACTATGGGCTCCATCCCTCGTTGGAAGGACTCAGCTCCTGAAAGCCCTTTAACTATTCTCCATTCAAAATAAATAAATAAATAAATAAATAAATAAATAAATAAATAAATAAATAAAAGAGAGAGAAAAGAAAAGCTCCTGGATTACTACTGGGCTCTGACAGACACCTGTGACCCAAACTGCCATCGTGAACTGGGTGTTATCTATTCCACCAAAACATCAAAATTGGACATGCACAGAAAATTTCTTATAAAATAGAAATGTTATGGCCAGTCTTGTAAACAGATCTGGAAACCACAAGGAAAGTGTAAGCAGGTGGCACAGACTCCCATGGTCCTCTGCCTTGTCACCTTCCTCAGTCTGCACTAGTGCTCTATGAGGAATTCCGTATGGCCAGCTAATAGAGGAAAAACATAGGCTGGATTTATTGGTGGTCTAACTGTTTTGCGATCACAGCTGGAAGTGGTGGTGGCTACACTAGGACTCTGCCAAAGGGTAGCCAGCAGTAAAGAGAAATTTCTATGGGTAGAGCTCTGGGTGCTGCATCTAGTTGTGTGCTTCATTTGGAAGAAGAAGCAGCCTGAGGTACAGAACTATAGTGACACACAGACAGTGACTCTGTTGGTCAGAGACTTGGAAAAATTAATTCTGGAAAAATCAGTGGCAAGATCTCAGTGCTTCTGCCAGTTCCGCCAGTTTTTGAACTCTTGAAATACCTTATCCATCACCAACATATCCCTAAGACTTCGGGATGCATTTTATGGCAACAGAAGTGGAGCAATAGGCTCAGCGTCTGTGAACTTCACTGATCTCACCACAGGCTCTACTACATAAAAGTGGTTGGTGTGACAGCAGAGTGGGATGGCCTGCTGAAAGCTTGGCCATGACATCAGCCGGGAGACAGCACCCTGTGAGGTTGGGCTGCTGATCTATAAATTGAGGTATGCTTTTAACCAGTGACCAATATACTGTGTCTTCTTTTGCCTAGCCAGACTGCATGAGCCTGGGAACCAAGGGTTGGAGCTGGGAGTGGTCCCTCTATTATACCATACACTTGACGAATTTTTGCTTTTTGTCCCTGTGACCTTGGCCTCTCTGGATTCCTAGTGCCCAAGGAAGCAATGCAGAGAATGAGACTACTATGCTGACTGGGGTCATTGATCCTGATTTCCAGGGAGACATTGGGTTGCTGATACACAAAGAAGGCAGAGGTCTATATTTGGAGCCCAAAGAATTCACTGGGTGTCTCCTAGTACTCACTTGGCCAGTTGTTCTAGTCAATGGGAAACTGTAGCAATGGAATAAAAGAAGACCACAAATCAGTCAAATCTCATAGGAATGAAGGTTTGAGTTACCCTACGAGGTAAAGAACCCCATCCAGCTGAGGGGCTATCAGAGGGTAAGAGAAATAGGAAGGGAATATGAAAGAAAGCAGATGTGATTACCACCTGCTTAGACCTCATGATCAGTCACAAAGAAGGGATGGTAATGTTTCCTATGAGTTAATTATTTTTCTACGTCCTATCAACCCTTACCCTAGCCATTTGATATGAAGAGCACTAGTGTTGGTTAATATTTTAGGTTTCAGGTGGGACTATGACTGCATAGACATTTTCCTGTGATAATATAGAAGCTGAAGGACTTTGAATATCTCCCGTGATAGGGAGACGAATTTTCACCTGCACAAAGAGCAAGAGTCGATCCTGAAGGGAAAAGGGAGTGGACCCTGCAGAATATCCTTTTATTGGCCTCTCCAGATCCAATCTCCAGTCTTCTCTCCCCTGCTCTGTGTCCTAGAGGCTGACCTTTACAGACAGCATGAAAGGCTCCCCTGCCTTCTGCTTCTGACTATGTTCAACTTATGGGGAGCCCCTACAAGGTCAGAGGGAGGGAGAAGAGTGAGGTGGAAATGTTTATTCCCAGGCTCGCTCTCGGGGGGTTGCTGCCTGGCTGGTGGCTATTTTAGTTACCTAACACAAAACTTAACTGACTTAGAACCACCACCATTTTATTATTTCCCATGATTCTGTGAGCTGACTAAAGCTTGGCTGAACATTTCTTCTGCTGGTCTCCTAAGTGGTCTCTCATAAAGCTGTAGTCACATGATGACTGGGCTGGAATGTCCAAGATGTCTTCACTCTCTTGTCTGGTACCTGGGTGGGGACAGCAAGAAGGCTGGGCTCCACTGGGGGTGGGGAAAGTGACACTTCTCTTTCTCCCCAAGTAGTCCCCAAGCCTGGTCCTCTCTGTGTGGCTCCTCCATAAGGTCTTCCCACATGGTCTGTCCAGCAGAGTAGCTGGGCCTGGTGACTCAATGGCTCCCAAAACTGCAAAAGTAGAACTTGACAGACCTTCTTAAGGTTCAAGGCCTGGAATTGGCACAGAAGCACCCCAACATCTTTGAAACTGTACCTTTATTAACCAGTCTAAAATGCTTCCAATGTGAGTGTGCCACCTGTTTCCTATTGGGGCCCTGGAGAGGTTTTGACTCTACTTGACTCTGCTTTGTCCATGCCTGCATCTGGGAGAACTGTGGCTGGAGAAGCGCACACAACCAGAGAGATGATTCTCACTTAAATTTGCAATCGCAAACCTCAAGTTGACCTTTCACTGCCCCACAATCCTACCTTCCCTTGGTCTATTCACTCTCCCACTTTCTCATACAACTATTTCAGACTCCCCTCCTCTGCTCCATTCTTACTGTGCACTTGACTCTTAATTCACTGAGAATAGATGTGGATTCCCACAACTTCCCATCAATAAACCTACCAACCTTTTTAGCCTTGTACTTGAAGGTCTTTACTCTTGCTGTCCCCTCTGCCTAGAATCCTCTTCCAGACTCTTCTCCCTGGACACTCCCTCCTATCACTCTCGACTGCTCAAATGTTACTGCCTTGATAGGTTTCTAGGTCAGCCTTCTGCCATAGCCCCCTCACCCTCACTCACCCATCACACTTTTTCCTCTTACCCTGAATTCTTCTTTATTCTTCTTTATAGCATTGTCACCACTGTCTTATTTATAGTCTTTCTTCACCACTGGAATTTAATAAGCTTCATGAATGCAGGAAGTTTGTCTATTTTCTCTATCACTCTATCATGGCACCTAGAATAGGACCACACTTAGGTGTTGCCTGGTTTGTTGAATGACTAAATAACAAATCTAGCAGGGATTTGAACATGGTTCCAAATTCTGTATTCTACTTGGAGAAAATGGCTTGACATTATTTTATCATAGGGTATTATTATTATTGTTCACTGCAGCTGCCTAGTGGCATCTCACACATAGGATTGTGGTCGAAGTTCTGCACTGAGTTCTCTCATTGCTGTGCAGGAGCTCGTTTGCATCAGCTGACAAAAGCCAACCCTGTGCCTCTCTTCCCAACACTGCATTCAGCAACTTGAGATTCAGCCACTTCATTGTGGGAATATTTGCACCGTACAAATGGTCATACATTACAAATCTTGGGGTAGTTTTCCTCCCAGACTGTTAAATATTTATGGGCAAATCACTGATTCTCATCTTTGTGCCACTGTTTTCCCAATGGTCTATGAGGGAGGAGAAGGTGGTGTTTAAGAAGTTAAAGTTCCCACTTAAGAACAATCTGATAGATACAGAGATCAAAATATCAGCTTCTTGGGGCTGCCAGTTAGCTCAGTTGGTTAGAGCGTGATGCTCGTAACACCGGGGTTGCCGATTCGACCGCGGCATGGGCCAGTGTGAGCTGCGCCCTCCACAACTATATTGAAACAACTACTTGACTTGGAGCTGATGGGTCCTGGAAAAACACACTTAAAATAAAGAAAAGTTAAAAGTTAAATATATATATATATATATATATATGTGTGTATATATATGTGTATATATATATGTATATCTATATACGTATATATGTGTGTGTATATATATGTGTGTGTATATATATATATATATATATATATATATATATATATATATATATATATATCAGCTTTTTTGGTGATGAGGCTGAATTGAAAAACGTAGCTTGATTAATAACTACAATTGAGTTCTTTAAATCTCCTCCCAGAATTGAACTTAAATTCCCTCCACTTCAAGGATAATTCTCATTCTAGAAAGTTTATACAAGTGTAATTAGATTGCAAGCACTGAGGACAAGCTGCTTCAAAAGAGAGGGGAGCAGTCACACATGTTCATTTCTTCAATCCCCCCAATAAAAATGGTTATTACTCCTCGTATAAGTAGTGAAGGAGGGAACAGAGACAAAGAGGAGATGAGAGTTCTAATGTCAGAGGTGTTAGATTTGGGTTGTGCATTAGTAAGTAACATGATTTTGTTTTTTTATAGTTTTACTGCAGTATAATTGACATACAATAAACTGTCCAAATTCAAATGTATAACTAGATGACTTTAAGAATAGCTGTATAGCCATGAAACTACCACCCCAATCAGGATAATGAACCCATACATTACCCTAAAAGTTTTCTCTTGCCCCTCCCCTCCCTATCCTGTCCCCAGGCAACCACTAATCTGCTTCCTGCCTCTACAGATTATATTTTCTAGAATTCTATATAATGGAATCACAAAGCATGTATATTTTTATCTGCATAATTAGTTTGAAATGTGTGTTATTGCATGTATCAGTAGTTCATTCCTTTTTATTGCTGAGTAGTATTACATTGTATAGATACACATAGTGTGTTTACTCATTCATCCCTTGATGAACATTGGGGTTCTTTCCAGCTTGGACTTATTAGAAATAAAGCTGTGAAGCACATTCATGTACAAATCTTTGAATGGACACATGCTTTTATTTCTCGTGGGCAACCATCTAGTTGTGGAAAGGTTAGATCATATAGCATGTGTATGTTTAACTTTTTAAGAAACTGCCAAACTATTTTTCAAAGTGGTTTTATCATTTTACACTCCTACTAGCAGTGTAGGACAGTTTCACTTGTTCTACATCCTTGCCAATATTTGCTATGGTC
This sequence comes from Rhinolophus hipposideros, assembly GCF_964194185.1. NCBI lineage: Eukaryota > Metazoa > Chordata > Mammalia > Chiroptera > Rhinolophidae > Rhinolophus > Rhinolophus hipposideros. The sequence continues at coordinate 53,477,046 of NC_138064.1, read as the reverse complement.
AGTCTTTTTGAATTCAGCTATTCCAATAGGTGTGTGGAGGTATCTCATGGTAGTCATTTGCATTTTCCTAAAAAGTAAGATGTTAATTACCTTTTCAGGTTTTTATTTAACATTAAGTGTCTTTTGGTGAAATGTCTTTTCACCCATTTTTTATTGGCTTGTTTTATTATTGAGTTTTGAGAGTCCTTTATATATTTTGGATACATGACTTTTATCAGATAATGTGATTTGCAAATATTTTCCCCAAAGTGGCTCGCCTTTTATTTCTCTTAACAGTGTCTTTGAAGAGCAGTTCTTAATTTTTATGAAGTCCAATTAATCAATAATTATTTCTTTTATGGATCATGCTTTTGGTATCATATCTAAGAGCCTTTTTTATCTTATTTAGACTAACCAGAAAGATTTTCTCCTATGTTTTCTTCTACAAGTTTTATAGTTTCTATGTTACATTTAGGTTCATTATCCATTCTGAGTTGTCTTTTTGTGTGTATATGCTATGAAATGTAAGGTCTTAATTCATCTTTTTGTATGTGAATATCCAATTGTCTCAGCCCTATTTGGTTAAAATAAATTGACTGTGTATATGTATATATGTGGGTCTATTTCTGAAGTCTCTATTCTGCCCCAATGATCTATATGTCTATATCCCTATACCAGTACCACATTATTGTGGCTTTGTAATAAGTACTGAAGTCAGCTAATGGAAGTCCTCCAACTTTGTTGTTCTTTTTCAAAGTTGTTTTTTGCATTCTATCTCCTATGCATTTCCAGATAAATTTTAGAATCATCTTGGCATTTTCTACGGAAGAGCTTGCTGAGATTTTTATTGGATTGCATTGAATCTATAAATCAATTTGGCAGGAATTGACATTTAACAATACTGAATCTTCTGATTCATGAATGTGGTACGTAATGTTTTTAGTAAGCTGCATAGCCTCATGACCCTTTACCCCTAAATTCTTCGGTGTTTACTTCCTAAGAATAAGAATATCCTCTTATATTTCCATAGTACAGTCATCACTTTAGCGTATGTTACATAGATACTTTTACCTCATCTCTTGTCTGTTTCTCAATTTTATCAATTGACCCGGTAATGTTATGTCATTTTTTTCCTCTAGTATAGTTCCAGATCAGGATCACATGTTGTATTAGTTGTCATGTCTCTTTAATCTCCTTTAATCTGGAACAGTTCTTCATCAGCCTTTCTTCGTCTTTTATGACATTGATATTTTTGGAGAATACATCCTCTTTCTTTTACAGTCCCTTTTTAAAAGAATGCTACTTCAGTGTGAAACAACAGTAATGCTGAACTCCCATATTTAGTTTTTAGAAAGTGGAAGTAATTAAAGGTAATTTTTCAAATAATTTTTACTACTCATAGCAGAGAAGACCACTTTACCAAATAGATTACTAAGAAGGCTCTGTATAGCAGAGTTGTTTCTCTGAATTATACATGGAATAGAATAACAATGTTTCATTGATCTGATTACAAAGAATTCTGTGTAGTATTTTTTAAAACTAGTGCTTTCTCAGGTTCCTCTTCATGAAATAGTCACTTTTTTATATAAAACTAATATATACATGTATATGACATTGTTACTGAGACTGAAAGGGCTTATCCATATCTGGTTCTCCTTTCTTTTTCTGGCATGTGGGGAGACTATACACCCTAACTCCTTTGCCATTAAGCAAGAGATGTGTCTAGCTTTGCCAATGGAATGCAAATGTAAGTGATGTGTCGCTTCTGGATGGAGATATTTAAGAGCTAGTGTCCTATAACTCTTGTCTCCACGTATTCTCTTCCTTGTCATGGTGACCTTGGAAGCCCCAAATTGACAGGGCAGCATTTCTAGATAGAAGAAGTCTGATTGTTGAGTCACCAGATGGAGCACTTTCACTCACCTAAATCAAATTCTGTGATGGTGAAATGCAAACTTTTTTAAAATGTGTGCTAAATCACTGAGATTTCAGGGGTGTTAGTGCATCCTATCCTATCCTATCCTGTCCTACCTATCCTATGCTGACTAATATAATTTTATGTACCATTTGATTGAAGTTAGAAAAAATAACTGAACAGTAGCTGATTCCTGAAATTTTTTTTTTCAGGTCACATCATCCCCATGTTAGGCACTTCATGAAAAGTTGATCTTGAACCATCAAACAAAATATACTACAATAGGGTCCGGCCCGGTGGCTCAGGTGGTTAGAGCTCCATACTCCTAACTCCGAAGGCTGCCGGTTCAATTCCCACATGGGCCAGTGGGCTCTCAACCACAAGGTTGCCGGTTTGACTCCCGCAAGGGATGGTGGGCTGCAACCCCTGCAACTAACAACGGCAACTGGACCTAGAGCTGAGCTGCACCCTCCACAACTAAGACTGAAAGGACAACCTGAAGCTGAACGGCACCCTCCACAACTAAGACTGAAAGGACAACAACTTGACTTGGAAAAAACCTGAAAGTTCACACTGTTCCCCAATAAAGTCCTGTTCCCCTACCCCAATAAAACCTTTAAATATATACAATATCTTAGGGTTATGAGGAAAGGGATAAATGGTTAAGTACAAGATAGCTTCTGTGTTTTGGAGATGTATCATGTGGATGTTTTAAGCTGCAAATGTCAGGGAGTCTAAATCAATTTGGTTTAAAAATAAGAAAATGCACTATCTTGCATTACTAAAAGTCTCAACTAAGGTAGGGAATGCTTCAGATTGATCAATTCAAGAGCTCAATGTGCTACCAAAGACCGGAATTATTTCTCTTTCTCTCCTGAAGCCCTTGGCATTGACTTCATTCTTCGGCTCATAACAAGAGAGTAGCAGCAATTCTAGCATCCACATTCTCAAAAGGAAATGTCAAGAGAAATACCGATGACCTCTCTTACTGCTTTCTCTTATGGATGAGGGAAGTTTTCCCAGAAGGCTTCTAACAGACTTCCCTTCATGTCTCATTGGCCCGAATTGAGTCACAGGATCACTCCTAACTGACCATTGACAATGGGCAGTGGGATTATCCATGGAAAACTTAGGACTACTCTTAGACCTGGGGGTTCTAGTGGGAGTGGCATTCTTGTAAACAAAATCTGGGTGCTGTTAGGAAGGAAAAACTATGGCTGAAGGCTGGTTAGAGGCTGACAGTGTGGCCCATGTAGGGAACGACGGAATGAGGCTCACTCCTCTAACAATGGAATGAGCCACCTCTAAGACATGCTTTTTCAGTAAATAAGAGCCTTGGATAGGACTGATAAGAAGAAAACAAATCATTAAAGAATTCCTGGTCATGCTGCTTCCCCCGGTCACGGTGCTCAATTTTAGATCATCCACGCTTACCTAATTAATTAGGCTATTTATAGACTAGCAACTTATAGGGTGCCAGATTTTCCAGTTAATAAAAATGCCCCAAAATACATTTTATGAAATCTCCCAATATTCATATGTTGGTAACTGATTTAAAAGTGAAAAACATCAGCAGTAACAAACTATACAGGCTAAATAAATACAACTTCCAACTGAATTCTAATCGCATTCATCAATTTGGGACCTTGGGGCATGAAAAGCTCAAGAATCCCTTCCAGCTCTAACAGTATATGAGTCCATAGTACCCCAATAGTGTTTGTGCTACACTGCCATTGGTCATTCATGGTAAGCCATTCACATGGATGAAAATCTTTAGTATTACTTTAACAAACCTAACTCTGTATTTCTCTATTCACCCATTGATATTTTCATTTATTCATTCAACAAGTAAGCATTTGTATAGTGCCAATTATGTGCAAAGCATTGTTAAACCGAGATAGAGATAAAAGAAAGAAAAGAATCTGGGGCATAGAGGAGGAAAGATTGGGACTTCCTTATGAGAAGGAGAACTCTGTCGTTTCTCACCTTTTGCCTCCACCAGCAGGTCTTAGAGGAGAGGGTTTTGCAGCCTGGCCCAGGGCCTTGGTGTTCACCCTTTTTAGTTCACAAGACACAGGGGTGAGCAAACTTGTCCATTGTGGGTCCCAGGACACTCAGGATGTGACTGCCTACTCTTCCATCTGAAGAAAAGATAAATGAAAATAAAGGAAAGTAAAATAAAATTTAAAAACAAATTCACTGGTCCAAGTGGTTATTGCAAGACTAAGGTAACAGGTGACATTTGTTAAAGAGGGTAAAAAAAAGCCAGTCTGGGATTTTTTTTAAAAAAGAAAATAAAAAGCATAGGAAAATGTGCATTGTGTCGTATCTTTGTGTGGAAAATGCATAGAACACCTCTCAAAAGAGAACACGCATGTAATAACTGACATTTGAATTCTACTTAATTTCTACCATTAACAGAAAGGGAGCTGAAGAGAAATTAAGTTCTTAATAAACTAAGAAAGTTAAAATATCATACCACTAAAACAAAGGAAAATAATAAATTACTATTTTAAACTCATTTTAATGCAAATTTTTAATAAAAATTACCATTTTATGATAATTACAAAGATTAAAAAAATTATATCCAAAGTTGTTCATGTAATACAGAATGGTGTCAAAAGTTTTAAAGATGATATTAGTAAGTATTTATCCCGAGGAAATCATTTAACATGTGTAAAAAGATTTAAGTGTAAGGATGATTATCATAATTTTTAGAAACCTGACAGCAGAGTGAATAACTAGCAATAGGGAACTGTTTAAATAAATGGCATAAAATTGTTACTATCTAGTTATTCACCATGACTCATTTATTCTCATAGAAAGCTGTCCCAGGGAGGCATGTTTTGGCTTAATCATGAGATTGCATCGTCTAACAGCTAGGGTTATGCAGCAATGGAATGAGCCACCTGGGGCATTCTAGCAAAACGTGTCATGTGTCACACACATCCATGGGCAGTAGGATAGGGCTGGCGGGGGTGGGGGGGGAGAAGAACTAGCAGGAAGCAGACAGATCACATAGCCTGGGGAAGTGGTTAAGCCCCAAAAGGTTAGTCACAGTACAGACCATGATACAAACACCACAGGTTCAGATCTATAGGGTCTGAGCCCTATTATGTAATTTTAAATTGCCTAATGGCCAAATTTGAAAAGGACAAATACACAAGTAAAATTCATTTTAATAGTATTTTATATAACCCAATATGTCCAGAATATTATCATTTCAACATTCAATCAGTATATATATATATATGCAATTACTGATGAGATATTTTAGATTCTTACCATGTTTCCAGAGTCTGGTGTGTTCCACATTTCCAGCACTCAGTGGCCTCCTGTGGATTGTGGCTACTGTGTTGGGCAGACCTGCTCTAGAGTCTGTGAGCGTCAGCACTTACAACACAGACCAGCGTTGGTGAACTTATAGGCTATTTCGTTCTCTGCCTCTTTTGTGAGGCTTGCTGGGCAAGGAAGCACCTGGGGACTTGGATGTAAAGTATACCTGAACATGGTCCAAGGGCAGACAGCTGCAAAAGTCAACACCTAAGGTAACGTCCCTGAGTGAGCATGTGGGAAGGGATTCCTGCCCTGGGGAAGAAGCTGGATTTTATTGTCCTTCCCAACCCTGAGTCCCTGAACTTGGGGGGAGTTTCAAGCCCTGACTTGACTGTTTCTAACAGAAATGGCAAATGCTCACTTTCAGGTTTTTCCTATTCATGTCAAGTGCACGGCCGTGTGCCATGCCTACCCTACAGAGAAAGACAGACACAAATAAAGACAAAGAGTGTCTCAGCTGAGCGAAGCCACCAAAATACCTCACAATTGTTTAGGTAGGTATCTTTTGTCTAAATATAAATGATGCTGAGAATACATAGATATCAGATTATATATGCTTTTATGACCTTACAAGTTCCTTCAGGTTTTTATTTGAATGTTATGGGCATAATTTAAAACTGCTCAGCAAAGGGTCTTACTGAAACCTCAGAAACACTAGACTGATGGAAGCAAAAATGGGTCCAGGAAAGAGCTGGGAAATTTACTCTATGACGTGTTTCCTGGGACAGGAGCCAGGAGGCTCACATTCGCACTCCCTGGCTGGTGCTCAGATCTGAGAATGTGCAATTCTCTTGGTGCTGGGTTAGCGCAGTGGCAGCGGAAATGCAGACACTTATTATGTGGACAGAGGGTATCATGGCAATGAGTCACAAATCTATGAAGCAATTCCTAAATCTTCGATTGCCTAACAATCACCTAAGGATCTTGTGTAAAAAGCACAGTTCTCATCTCCACCTTCCAAGAGGCTAATGTGGCAAGTCCAGGGCAGGACCCGAGGAGTCTGGAAGTAGGCGGTGTCTTAGAAGATTCTGATGCAGTTGGTTCCTGGAGAAATATTGGTGTTTCTGGCAACACTTCCAGGCCCAAGGATCAGGGTCTGGCCCCTCACTCACGGGAGCACTAGGGTACATGTCAGGGCCCCAAATGGAGCCATTGCTGTGAGGAACAAGGTGAATGCCTGTGTGAGCTGTGCACATGGGAGGTAGAGGAAATGCAGGAGGTTCCAGAGAGCCAGACTGCCAGAGAGACCTGGACTGCCAGCACAGAACATGTAAGGTCCTGGCACACGCTGTCTTTCCCTGCTCAGACTGACAACCTTCACCAACACCAAAGACTTGGCAGTTCCACCAAGTTAGTTTATTAACGCTTCCTCTCTGAGCCTGCCTGAAGTCCACCATATTATCAACGTGGAATCTCATAACTGATACTTGGGAAACACAGAGTTAGCTGTAAAAGCAAAAATCCAGAAGCTGGTAACAGGATTGAAAGGCAAAATGGGATTATTTGGTGTGAGAGGTTGAAACAGGCGTTCTAAATCGAGTGATGCCTTCTCGTGATGCCTGACTCGTGATAAGTCAGCAGAGGGCGCCACAGCACTCTTCTCCAAAAGAAGTTTCTGTTGAACAAAACCTGTCAGGCTCCAATTAAATAAAACACTTGCCCAAAGCGACATTCTTCACGGAAGTACCCTAAATATGAAAGACAGTGGGCAGGTGGCCCCTGAAAAAGTCTTCTGAGGCATGCAATTTCGTGGATGTCATCAGTGTTGCGTTAAAAGTTGATGTGACTTTCTACTGAATCCCCTAAGTCCCGGTTTGCTGTAACGTCGCAGACAATGTTTTGCACGCCTTACGCTGGGTAAACGCGAAGCTCCGAAGGGCGCCATGTTGTTCCCGGGCACGAGTCCTGGATTCCTGCCGCCGCCACCTGGAACTCGCTGGGCGGCTCGAGCGGCCCCACGTGCTGTGACACCTCCTACAAGCCCCGACTCTGCACTTGGAACCCGGGGCTCCAAGGCTGATGACCTCTGAGAACTTCCATTCCACTGGCCTCGTTCCACACGGGGGAAACTGAAGCTCAGACGGGCACAGGGACCTGTTTGGGATCCCTCTTCAGGCTAGTCCTGCGGGGTGGTGAAGCTGCTTTTTCTAACCCACGAACTGACGCCAGAGTCCCCAACAGGAAGGGGACTCGGTCCACGAATAGTCTAAAACCTAAACAAGGATATGAAAGAGTCTGAGATACAGGAAACCGGGTTCAAAGTGCAAGAAAAAACCAGCCTCTTGCGGGGAGGTGGGGTGCGGGATAGGAGACAGCTCAGAGCAACTCTCCTGCAAATTTCCGTGAAGTGCTGCCACCCCCTGTTCAACTAAGAAATTAACTCAAACTTTGCCGTAAAGTTAGCTTTTCCATTAAAATATTTTGTAAAAGAACTGGCATTGGCGCTTGCTGTATTTCTATCATAATACATTTCCCCTAAGGCATTTGCTTGGCATTTCCAAACTCCGTGATCATCATTAGAAAAGTATTAAGAGACAAGTATGAAGAGACATACAAATGTCAAAACCAATTACTGAGAAACTAAATAAAAAATTTCAGTTTCTTGCAGATTCAGCCTTTATAAGTGTGAATATCAGTGGATCTGGAATATTTTATAATATGCATTTGCTACGTAATCACGGACTCCCAAAACATATTCTGAATTAAAATAATAGCAAACGTTGCAGTGTTGATGATATGCTGTATCCATATTTTACGTGGATAAAGTATCTTATGGATCAAGTACCTTATGGAAACACAGAATTTCCATATTTTATATGGATGAATTTATTTAATCCTCATGGTAGCCCCCCAAAGTAGGTGCCTTTTATCATCTCCATTTTACATATAAAGAATCTGAGGCACGGGTATGTTGAGTAATTAGCCAAGTCACACAGCAAGCTCACGGTGAACTGGAAGCCCAATGCATGGAGTCTAGCCTAGCAGCCTGTGATCTTAACCACAAGGCCAGTGGTTCTCAAAGTATGGCCCCCAGCCCACCACCACCATGATGTGGAAACTTGATGGGAATGCAAGTTCTCAGGCTCCACTTTGGACCTTTGAGTGAGAAACTCTGGGGTTGCTAACCAGCACAGTTTTCACCAGTCCTCCAGGTGGTTCTGCCACAGTCCAAAGTTAAACAATCATTGACCTAGGCTATGCTACCTCCAATTGTTAGATTATTTAAATAAAAGCAACTTTGGGTCTAGACCGATCCTGGAGATCAGAATGGGAGCTATAATTACACTGCCATTTATGTTACTCTGTGTAACTATGGCACATTCAGAAGACGTTTTCCAGGACTTAAGGAAAAATCGATTTTGTAAAATAATGCTTATATAATTAAGATCCTTAAAAAAGTTAGCTGCACTTCCCAAACTCTTTAAAACCCCTGGTGACTGTGAGGGATTCCCTGTTCATCATAACTGAGTGTTGATTGAGATAACAAACCACTTCTGGGGAGACGAGGCCCAAGGCCAGAGGGTTTGGGTGGTTCTGAAGGGCCCATCTAGGTGTCCAGAGCAGAGACTGGCAGTAGGGAATAATTCCACCTTTGCTCTAAAACAAAACACTAAGTAAATATTAAAGAGAGGAAGTTTCCTGGACAGGGGATTTTTTTTTTCACCTTCAGCTTTTTGAAAGCCAGAGAAAGAATGGTGGTGCTTCCCCAGCAAAAGTAGGATGTCCCCATGGCTTGGGATTGTAGCAATTTGCTTAAACTGGAACTACATTTCCCGGAATTCCCTTCCCTGCACAGTTCCGGGTTGGCAAGGACCGCAGGAGACATCTGGTGAGGAATTTGGAAGGCAGAAGTGAAACAGCCGCCAGAAGGAGTTCTGAGTAGACTGGTGTGTGGTCTACAGGCACGCACCTCCTGTCGCCCTCATTCATTTGTTCGCTGTCTTGTTGGCAGGGACAGCCGCTGGGCTCACTGCCTCTCCAGCCCCCAGTGGAACCTCTTTTGGCTTCTGAGTCCTGGGCCACGTGTGTGTTTAGTTCCACAGTGATGGGCTCTTCCTTTTCCTATGGGACACCCACTTCCTTACATTTAGAGGCTTTTTGAAAGACATATGAGGTCTGACAATTATGTTCACAAACTTGCCACCGTGCACTTACATTGGCAGCACTGTACAAACAGCTCGGGAAGGTTTCATAACCTTGGTATATCAGTGAATCACAGCTGTGTTCATGCAAACGTGTGGCGGTGTCTTGCTGAGTGGCGTTCATTATTCTTGTTGCCAATAGTCAAGATATGGAAACTACCTAAGTCACCATCAATAGATGAACGGATGAAGAAGTGGTACATACATACAATAGTATATTACTTGGCCATAAAAAAAAATTAAATCTTGCCATTTGTGACAACATGGATGGACCTAGAGGGTATTATGCTAAGTGAAATAAGTCAGACAGAAATAGACAAATACCATATGATTTCACTTATATGTGGAATGTAAAAAAACAAAATAAATGAACAAACAAAACAGAAACAAACCCATAGATGCAGAGAACATTTTTGATGGTTACCAGATGGGAGGGAGGTTGAGAGGAATGGGTGAAAAAAGGGAAGGGATTAAGAAGTACAAATTGATAATTACAAAATAATCATGGGGATATAAAGTAAGGCATGGGGAATATAGTCAATAGTATTGCAATACTATGTATGGTGTCAGGTGGGTACTTGATGTATCAGGGTGATCACTTTGTAAGTTATATAAATGTCTAATCACTATGTTATACACTTGAAACTAATAGAATACTGTATGTCAATTATAATTGAAAAATAAAAAATTATTTTTAAAAAGAAATTAAGGAGATTACATGAGGTGGGAGAAAGCGGGCAAGGACTGAATTACAGGGTAGTTAGCAAGGTTATATACCCTCTTGAGTGTGGTTATTTCAAAGGTGTGCTAACCTAGATGCAGAAGAACAATGGACAGTGCTGGCTTAAAGCTTTTACTGAGAAGTTACAGGCCTGGGGTGTTACTACCCACCATGACCTGTCCAGTTAGTTTATGCTTAGATCACCCTGTGAGTTTACTTTTCATAGAACCCCTTTTTTGTCTACACAGTGATGGCCTCCCTGCATCTTTCCCTTCATATGCATTTAAAGGGGGGAAATGCAGGACAGTGTTTCAGGGAGGTGTTGAAAGATGCAGGGAGGAGGAATGGGCCCTCAAAGACGGAGACAGGACACATGGTCCTCATCTAGCCATGTAAGCACAGCCAAGTCACTTCTGTTTTCTGGGGGTTAGACCATGATAGCCAAGAAAAGTCGTTCAGAATTTAATATACAACCAAAATGTCCTTTGATAGATGAATGGATAAAGAAGTTGTGGTATATATACACAATGGAATACTATTCGGCGTTAAGGAAAGATGATATAGGAACATTTGTGACAACATGGATGGATCTTGAGAGTATAATGCTAAGTGAAATAAGTCAGACAGAAAAAGCAGAGAACCCTATGATTTCATTGATATGCGGTATATAAACCAAAAACAAGACAAACAAATGAGAAACAAAAACTCATAGACACAGACAATAGTTTAGTGGTTACCAGAGGGTAAGGGGGGTGGGGGGTGGGAGATGAGGGTAAGGGGGATCAAATATATGGTGATGGAAGGAGAACTGACTCTGGGTGGTGAACACACAATGGGATTTATAGATGATGTAATACAGAATTAATTGTACACCTGAAATTATGTAATTTCATTAACAATTGTCACCCCAATAAATAAATTTAAAAAAAAAGTCATACTTCTTCCAAAAGTGACAGAGTCTTCCTGTGAGAACCACCAAGATTTTATAATCTCATAATTCAGATTTTCCAGAAGTCATTTGTATATATTCCCTAATATAATGATAAAACCTGTCCTTTCAGATAGATACTTCTATCTTAGTTGAGCAGGGAAGGGAAGAGGGCGTATTCCTAGTGAACATCTAGCATGATGTAAACCTGAGGTCATTTTTTTAAAAGTCTTGAGCAGATGAACTATGGAAGACAAGCCTTAGGAAAATGAGGGGAAAGCAAATGAATTATTCCTTTAAAAACAACTGATTGCACTTTGAATTGGGAGGGCATGAAAAGATCATTTGAGGCTCTTGAGTGATGCTGGCTACTTTCCTAGAAAATTCCTTATCCTAAAGTAAACAGTACTCACGTCTTGTAACCCATTTTTGTCTACATTCTATGTCTGTAAAATAGGATTAAAACTGTGGAAGAATTTTGAAATGAAACAGAAACAGAATGGGACAAAATAGTCCCTAAAACCTCTTAAAAATTAAGTGGTCAAAATCAATTTCTAAAATTCCAGTAGGTAACTCTGAATGTTCTCATTAAAAACCAGAGAAATTGTTTAGATAAACAGCCTCCATGTCTGAAGGCTTTACCTCCAGGTCTTTTAATTTAAAACTATTTTGCAATTTATAGTCATTATTTTGTAAGGCAAACAATATCTCCAATTTTCTCTATGTTACTGTTAGTCTAGAGACTACGCTTAATTGACCCCATGTCCCATCCAAAAATAAAAGTAAAATGATTTAACTATGAGGAAATGTCTTAGGAAGGATTCTTATTAGAGAATATTTATTCATTCATTTAAATGTTTATAACGAGCATCTGGACATGTAATGATGAACCAAAACAAGGGTTCTGATCTCATGAAGCTGAATTCTAAAGAAAAGACACCTATAATAAACAAGTAAATATATAACATCAGGTAAAAATAAGTGCTGCAAAGGAAAATAAAGCATCACAAGGTTGCAAAGTGTGGGTGGTCGTGTGGGGGGTGCGGCATGAGTTCCATTTAGGGAGGATGGTCCAGGAAGATCGCTCTGATAGGGTGACATTTGAGCATAGATCTGAATGAAGTAAGGGATTGAAACTTGAGGTTATCTAGAGCAGGAGTTTGCAAACTTTCTCTGTAAGGGACCAAATAGTAAATATTTTTGGCTTTGCATGCCATACAGTCTCTGTTGCAACTACTCAACTTTGCCCTTGAGGCAAGAAAACAGCTACAGACAACATAAATGAATGGGTGAGGCTGTATTCCACTAATCTCCCTAATTATGGACAATGAAATTTGAATTTCATGTATTTTTCATGTGTCACAAAATATTTTTCTTTTGATTTTTTTGGTTTCTAACCATTTAAAAATGTAAAACACATTCTTGGCTCAGAAGCCAAACACAAATAGGTTATGGGCTACGTTTGCTGACCCATGATCTCTGACCCCTGATCTTAAGTAAATACATTCCAGAAGAGGGGACAATTAGACTCTGAAGCAGGAATATGCATGATTTGATAGAAAGCAAAGGAAAGGGCCATCCAGGGCATCAGTTAGTAGTCATCATGGAGGAGAACCCCCTACACTCATTCCAAATTATTTTTACTTGGTTATGTCAAGCTTCTAATTTTAAGTATCTTCAAGACCAAATATGCTCTATACTGGACTCCCTTTAGAAGACAGACACCATATTTCAGAGGGGTGGATGGATCGGGGAAATCTGTTAGAGCTTGAAGGAGGTTTTGAACTGGTTTGGCTTTGAAAAATGGACACGGTTCCAATAGATGGGCCTGGACATGGAGGAAGAAAGAATATTCTAGTTAGAGAAATAACATGAATAAAGGCCTGAATGTGGGAGATGCATGTTATGGATTACAGGTCCTTATGATCCCGTTCCAGGTAGTGTGTGTGTGTGTGTGTGTGTGTGTGTGTGTTGCATCTCCTTATACCTTGAAATACAAGCCTCTAAACAGTGGTTTTCAAATTCTAGTCTGCATTAGAATCACCTGGAGGGCTTATTAAAAGCAATTGCTAGACCCCACCCCTAGGATTTCTGCGATAGTAGGTCTGGGGAGGGACCTTGGAATATACATTCCTACTAAGTTTCCAGGAGACGCTGATGCTGCTGGTCCTAGGACCCCACTTGGAAACCATTGCCCTACAGGGTTGTCTGCTACAGAGGCAGGGTGGAGTCTAGCTATCTCCTATGCCGCACCTGCAACAGGGGGGTGGCACCTGAGTCCAGCTATAGAATGAAATGGTGTCAGGCCCATCCTAGATTTTCTCATGCGTGAATTCCCTTACTCTCCTGCCTTCTTTTCTACAACTACCCAGGAGAGTTTAAAATTTGTAAACATGTTTCATGTGGTGCTTCTGCTTCCAGATTAAAAAAAAAAAAAAGGCAAAGACATGGTTCGCCATCCACAACAAACAAAGCAATAACATGGAATGGTACACAGCACAGCCAATATTCAGAGAGAATCCTGGGGTTTCACCAGCACGACAAAGGAAACTGGAGACGTTGTTGAACTGACTCACACTGTTAATTTGTGTATCTTTCTCACAAGTTAAAGGCCAAGATTAAATGTAAGCTCTCCAGCAGCTAAGGATATCATAATTAAGCTTCCTATTTATACATACTGTTGATTCTTTTATCTTAACCATTCTTTTAGTGTGGCAGTTAGGCAAAACTGAGCAGCACAGATTTCTTTGAAACCATTCACTTAAACCAAATTTCCAACGATTAGCAAGAAATCTGGAAGACAGGAATACTGGAAAATCAACATTCTCCAAAAGAAATATGTTTTTTAAAACAGAAAATACCAAAAATAAAAATTTTCCTTTGCGCTCCAAAATTAAGCGATGAAAAATGAGGGGAAACAACAACAACACACACACACATCTGGAAGTAGCACTTCAAAAATATTTTTTTCTTAAAGATGGCCACCCGGTCTGTGTAAGCTTCAGGCCTCTCAAAACCTACATGCATGCCTGCTTCTAAACCACTTTTTCCCCAGTATGTAAGCTGGAAGGTTTTAAAATGATGAAAGTTTTGCTTTCCTAGTTAGAAACAATGGTAGTAATTAGAAACACAACTCCTGTTGAAATTAGGTCCCTTTAAAGAAACCCACGTGATTTAGAGATCTCAAGAAAAAGAGTTGACTCTAAGAACACATGTATACTGGGACTAGAGAACCATCCAGAACATGCCTGTCCCTTTCTCCCTTAGCAACCATATGAACGCTTACTCATGGCCTCTCTGCTTCTTTCATGTGATTCTGTCCACTCTGTATTCTCTTTACAGCTGGGTTTCTTCACACCCTCACCTTACCTGTGGCCCACAGGGAGCCCTTACTTAGTTTTCACAGTTGGTTGGCCCAGTCTCGCCAGAACACATCACAGGTTGCCGGCAGCTTGAATAAGTCACCGTGGGATCAAGTGCCAGTAAGCCACAGCTGGGGGCCTGGGAAGAGGGCCTTGAGATACAGTCCTTAGCTGGTCAGGCCACAGAATCTGCAGACAGGGTTTTAGCCCTTAGAAGGGACTGGTCAGCCTCCAGCTCAGCACAGAGAAGTTATTCTGATCATTCAAACTCTGAGTTTTGGCTCCATATTCTTAATGAGATTCTAGTTCACTGACGCCATTCTGCTTCGAAGTGAGAACATGGTCCCATAGGGCTGTGCAACTTTAGGCACATCTTTCTCCAACAATTATCATGTTTAATTTAAATAAAAAGTGACCCCCACAAATTTACAGTATACTATCCTCATGTTTTATTTACTTTAGTGTTTTTAAGCTGTAGCTTATGAACCATTCGTGGGCATGACCAGCACTTTTTAAAGGATGAAATAGAATAAGATGGAAAAAAAAACATCAGGATGCGTCACACAATACATGGATAACCATTGTTCTGTGAGACTTTCGTTTCATTTTTGTAAATATATATGCCAGTGACTCTTAAACTCTTTGGTTTCAGAATCTCTTCATACCCTTAAAATATTTAGAGGACCCCAAGATGTTTTTGTTTATGTGGAATGTATCTATTGAAATTTACTGTATTGGAAATTAAAACTGAGAATTTAAAAATATGTTTATTTATTAATTTTTGTATTAACTATGGTGGTCACCCCAAGAAGGCAGGGTGAACCCACCAATTGGCATAATGAGCAGGGTATCTAGGTGGTGACCACCAGCAAGGATATTTCTTCTCTTGCTTTGGCTTGCTGACTGGCTCTGTCACCTGCTGCCAAGCATATATTTTGAGCTGCTACCTGCTGGGGAGCTTCCACTCTGAACTGTCTTGCTTTGTACTGCATTTGCTGTGTTCTACCAAGCCTCTGTTCTAGATGAAACTAATCTAAATAAAACGTTTCAGTAATTGGTGTTTAGAGCTTGGAGAATGGGACTGAGGCTGTCTGTCAAGTAGCCCTGGGTCATTTGTGGCAGCCTTTGCCAGATACTACCATGCTAGTCACCCCTCCCCAGACCCTTTGGCTACCTGGGAAGGCCCTGGGAACGGATAGAGTGAATAGCAATGGGAGTTTGCACACTTTACAGGCAGCACTGCCATTATTATACATGATGGAGCTTGCTGGAGAGCTGCTCCTTTTCATCTCTTTACTGGGACATCCCTAATTAGGGATGGGACACAAGGGTCAGCATAATTGGCTAGATTTCAGGCAGACAACTTAGCACTGGTCCCTGACCAACCATCAGCCCCATCTGCATGTTTTTACAGATACTTGAACTATTCATTGCCAGTGGTCAACCATCTGGTCCAGCCAATGGCAGCAACAATTCCTTATCCAAGTTGCATCCTTATGGGTAAAGAACTCCGGAAATCTGTTGCCTCACAGATACCCAAAATACATACCAAGGTCACACCTATATCTGCACATACTGAAGCCACAATGTGAGGCCTCACCAAGACACTTCTTGTCTTCTTTGCAGTTCCAAACGTTATTGATAGTGACCAAGGCACACATTTCACTTTGCAAAATACACAGTGCTAGGCTCTTGAACAGGGCATTCAACAGAACTTGCTAATCAGTCTCAGGCTATAGGATTCATAGAATACTGCAATGGCTGATTTGTTGCAAAGTCAAATTCAATTAAATGGGGATTTTGGGTCAAGATGGTGGAGTAGTTAAACACTGTACTTACCTCCTCTTAGGATGACATCAACTACAACTAAACTACGGAACAACCATCATTGAGAAGCATCTGAAGTCTAGCTGAACCGAAGTCCTACAACTAAGGACATACAGAAGAAGCCACCTCGAAACTGGTAGGAAGGGTGGAGACATGAATAGGCTGGTCCCACACCCACATATGACCATTAAAAATTAGGAAGGATATGTTGGCTGTGGAGGTCGCCCCTGAGGAGCGAGAGGTCTCAGTACCACACCAGGCTCCACAGCTCAGGGTTCCAGTGCCAGGGAGAGAAGTCCCCATACTTCTGGCTGTGAAAACCAGCAAAGATTATAGCTGAGTGAGCCGGAGGGCCACTGCAATTCTAGGCACTCCTCTTAAAGGGCTTGCACATGGGCTTACTCACCAATGGAATCACTCACTCTGCACTCCAGTACTGGGACAGCAGCTCAGAAGTCACTAGGGACATACGGGGAGGAACTGAGTTGTCTGGCTTCAGGACAAGGGCTGAGGGGTAGTTTTCTTCTGACGGAGGAGCTGGCAGAAGCCATTGCTTCTTTATTGAGCCCTCCCCCTCACTGCATGCAGACACAGGCAGATGCCATATCTGAGTCTCCACCAAATTGGCTAACCCCTTTCATGTGCTCCACCACAGTGATTCACAGAGACCCTGCCCATCGAAATTTCCAGCCCACCCAAGATCTTCCAGTGCCTTCCAAATGGCCTGTCTCAGCTCATGCTGTGGACTTTCCTAAAATCTCTCAAAGGTTCACAAAACCCAGACAAGCAGCATCTTTCTTTGGTGTGTCCTATACCTCTGGCTGAGCAGTCCTAAGCCCACAGTATTGATAGCCAGCCTGGATTCACAGATTGGGCCTTCAATGCATCTGTAAACCTAGTGTGGTGGCGGCCACCTGCAGATTGTTTTGTGACTCATACCCAGGCAGAGCACAGGCTATGGCTAACATTAGCCTCAAGGGGTTCCCTCCCAGGAGGCCCCAGAGCTGGCACACCTGGTGGCCAGCTTCAGACCAAGCTGGAGCATCACCTGGCCACGACACACCCAAAGGGAAGACTGGGCAGGCATCAGGGCCACACTAAAACAAACCCTGCTCTGTAAGGTAAGCCCTTGCACCACAGCACCTCCATTGTAGTCACGGCCAGTCCTCACAACCAATCAGCCTGAGGGTCAGTCCCTCTCACTGATGTGCAAACAGCTACCAAGGCTCAACTACAACAGGAGGGCACACACAACTCTCACCAGAGACAAACCTGGAGTACCCGGCTTTGGTGACCATGGAGACTGCACCACTGGGTCTCACAGGACACCTACTATATAAGAACACTTTACTAAGACCGAGAGGCATAACAGCCCTACTTAATACATAAAAACACACACAGGGAGGCAGCCAAAATGGGGAGACAAAGAAACATATAAAAGAGTAGAACAAAGCTCCAGAAAAAGAACTAAACAAACTGTAGATAAGCAATCTACCAGATGCAGAGTTTCAAACACTGGTTATTAATATGCTCAGATCTGAGGGAAAACTTCAACAAAGAGATAGAAACATAAAAATGGAGATTTAAAAAAACAACATGAAAAAGAACCAGTCAGAAATAAAGAATACAATAACTGAAGTGAAGAATACATTAGAGGGAATTGACAGCAGGTTAGATGAAACAGAGGATTGAATCAATGATTTGGAAGATAAGGTAGCAGAAAACATCCAATCAGAACAGAAAAAAAAAAAAGAATCCAAAAATATTAGGAGTGTTTAATGGTTTAATGGCACAACATCAAGCAAATCAACATTTGCATCATAGGAGTACCAGAGGAGAAGAGAGAAAGTGAGGAATTGAAAACCTATTTGAAGAAATAATGATGGAAAACTTCCATAACCTAGTGAGGGAAATAGACATACAAGCCCAGGAAGCACAGAGTCTCAAACAAGATGAACCCAAAGAGGCCCACACCAAGACACATCACAATTAAAATGCAAAAGGTTAAAGACAAAGAATATCTTAAAAGCAGCAAGAGAAAGGCAGTTAATTACCTACAAGGGAGTTCCCGTAAGACTGTCATCTGATTTCTCAACAGAAACATTGCAGGCCAGAAGGGAGGGGCAGGAAATATTCCAAGTGATGAAAAGCAACAACATACAACCAGGATTGCTCTACCCAGCGAAGGCTCTCATTTAGAATCAAAGGACAGATAAAAGAGATAAAGAGTTTACAGGGATTGTTAGAGGGACTTCTTTAAGACAAAAGAATAAAAAACATGAATAATACAGTGGCAATAACTACATACCTAACAACAATTACTTTCAATGTTAATGGATTAAATGCTTTAATCAAAAGACATAGGGTGGCTGAATGGATAAGAAAACAAGACCATTATATATGCTACCTACAGGAGACTCATCTCAGATCAAAAGAAACACAGGCTGAAAGTAAAGGGATGGGAAAAAAGTATTTCTTGGAGAAAAAAAAAAGCTGAGGTACGTATCAATACTTATACCAGACAAAATAGACTTTAAAATCAAGGCTATAGCAAGATACAAAGAAGGACCCAGTAATCCCACTTCTGGGTATTTATCTGAAGAAACCCAAAAAACTGCCTCAAGGGGTGCACCCATATGTTCATTGCAGCATTGGCTATTACAATGGCCAAGATGTGGAGGCAGCCTGGGCGTCTGTTGATGGAAGAATGGAGAAAGAGGAGGTGGTACATATATACAATGGAATATTGCTCGGCCAGGGAAGGGAATGGGTTCTTGCCATCTGTGGTGGCATGGATGGATCTGGAGGGTATTGTGCTGAGTGGAGTATGTCAGACAAAGAGACAGATGTAATGTGATTTCGCTTATATGTGGAATCTAAAGAACAAAATAAACAAACTACTAAAACAGAAACAAACTCACAGATACAGAGAACATTTTGATGTTGCCAGACGGGAGTTGGGAGGATGAGTGAGAAGGGGAAAGGGATTAAGAAGTACAAATTGGTTGTTACAAAGTAGTCATGGGGATGTAGCGTATAGCATAAGGAATATAGTCAATAATATTGTGATGACTATATATAGTATCAGGTGGGTACTAGATTGATTGGGGTGATAGATGGGAGGGGGTGGGGGGCAGGGTGAAAAAGATAAATGGATTAAGAAGTGAAAATGGTAGTTACAAAATAGTCACGGGAATTAAAGTATAGGAAATATAGTCAATAGTATGGTAATAGCTATGTATAGTGCCAGGTGGGTACTAGACTAGTCAGGGCGATCACTTCTTACGTCATGTAAATGTCTAACCACTATATTGTATACCTGAAATTAATATAAAATAATACTGAATGTCAAAATAAATAAAGTGCAAAAATATTTTAAATACATTTAAAAAAATAAAAAATAAAAAGGTACAAGCTTTAATGTGCCTGGCAAGAAGCAAAAAAATAAACAATTAAATGGAGCATGACACATTGCAGTCATCAAATATCAGGGATGAATTTTAATTGTGAGTCTGACTCCATCTGATATTTGAGAGTGGACATCCTTCAGCCTACTCCTCCCCTTTTCCTCTTGCCCAGATCTGAGAAAGCAATAGGAAAGCTCATGAGCTCATGAGCTGTGGTGCCAACAAAAAAATCAGACCACACAAAACCTGGTCTACATGCGGAAACACTCATTCCAGTCCCACTTGCTAATAGTGGTGGGTTCGAGTTTTCCAAAATTTGATTTTTTACTTGAAAGCTCAAATTTTATCACTGGCAATAGGTGCTAATAATTGTTTTCCTTAAAGTGACACACACCATTCATTTTTGAGGAAATGCGTGCCAAGTACTCAAGTGCGAATAAATCTGATTTGTCCGTTGGGAGTTGTTTCAGAAAGTAAAAATGGTGTTCCGTGAAAAATGCAGCTAGTTCAGTTTGCAATTCAAACCATGGCTCAGGTACTTTTCTTGGACAATCACTGTACTTCAGTATGTAGCAAAGTGCTTCATGCATACTTATTTCATACACAGGATATTAACAGGGATCGAGATTTGATTAGCAAGTATCGAGATTTTATCAAATTAAGGCAATAATACAAATCCAGAAAAATGACTTTTTATAGATTTACCAGAAATGTTCTTAAACGTTACTGGCTTCTGAAAACGCTTTCCATGCATGGGGATGAAGAAAGCAGTGACTATTGGTCCCATCTGGTACACTGCCTTGATCGGTGCTGAGGCACCAACAAACTTACCAGTACTACTTTTCACCATCAGTCAGCGCAGTGAAAGGGCAGATAACGTCAGGTGTTCCCACGCAGGTGATTTGAGGCTGTAGCTGAAATTGCATTTTAGGTGGGGAAGAGCAGGTCACCAGGAACCTGGGGTCCAGGCTTCTAGTCTGGCCCCCGCATGACCCAGCATAGAGGTTTACATGCCGGATAGAATCAATAAATATTTTTAGGTGACTATGAACTAGGTGAACTTGGGAAATCACTTGGCCTCCCTGAGGCTCAACTGAGGCAAACTACATTTGGAAATGTACAAGTGAATACAAGGTGTGAAACCCTAATGGATGTTCCCCTATAAATGTGCATTTCTGTAGGGGAGCAGAGCCCATGGATAATTTGGTGTGCCAGCTCACCTGTGAGAAGAATGTCATTTTCTCTTCTTTTTAAATTGGTGCTAGATGGTTAGCAACATCCATAAAATACTTACAAAAGACCTCAGCTTATTTGGAGCTAGGTGAAGAGAACGAATCCAAAGCAAATGAAAAACCATCAGTACTCGGTTGAATAGTGTCCCGAACCCAACCCCCCCAAAATTCACGTCCATCCATAACTTACAAATGTGACCTTATTTGGAAATAGGGTCTTTGCAGATGTAATCAGGTAAAGATGAGGTCATATTGGATTTAGGGTAGGCCCTAATTCAATGATTGGTGCCCTCAGACAGAAAGGGAGATCTGGAGAGAGGTACAGAGACACAGACAGGGAGGTCACGTGACCATGGAGGCAGGCACTGGGGGATACGGCTGAGGCTGCAGAATGCCAAGGGTTGTCAGCACATGGCAGAAGCTAGTAGCAAGGAAGGAGTCTCCCCTGCAGGTTTCAGAGGGATCGTGGCCCTGATGACACCTTGATTTCAGACTTCTAACCTCCAGAATTGGGAGAGAATAAATTGTTGTTCTAAGCCACCCCGTTATGGTATTTTGTTACAGCAGTCCTGGAAAAATAATATAGCATCTTTAAAAGTTTCTATTTGAGAAAAGTCAGTGTCACAAATTTTGAACAGTTCTTAGCCATCTCTAGGCCTGAAGGTGTGTGTTCACTGGAAACATTGCCCTGTGGCTGTGACCACTAACTGAAGTTTTTAAAAGATAACAGTGAAAACCCATTGTAATTGAGGCCTTATAGGTATAACCTGTGTTTTTTCTGACCCTGGCCACTGGCTCCACCTCCCTGGAGAGACCCAATTTTCCTTACACAATTTTAGGAGACCCGAGCAGGGCCCTGACTGGGGCGAGTCCAAGGGGGCCGTCCATGTGCTTCCCTAATGCTGCCTCGGGGCTCACTCTATTCCAGCCCTGCCCCAGAGTGCTCACAGGTGCTCATGAAAAGAAAGAAGGATTTCGACACCTGGGTGAGACTTACCTCGTGGTCATATGGAATCTGCATTGTATGAAACTCTCCAGGTAATTCTGAGAATGAACTAGGTGGGGGCCAGGGTGGGAGGAGGGGTAGGTCATACCCAGGCCCAGAAATATGATTCAAAATACTTCTTTTTTGCCTTACACCTGTGTCATGCGAGGTGACAGGCGGGGTCTCAGCTCCCGCTCCCCACATAAGAACACAGGATATAGTGAGGCCAAAAAGGAACACCCATGGAGCCATAGATAGGGGAGTCACACGACTGTATTCTCGCTGGCGGCAGGGTTGGAGACCTAAGAAGCAGGAGCCACACTGTCCACAACCCGCCATGCTAACTGCAATCCGCTCTTGCTAGCTCAGCCACCATCTTCTTGCTAGCCACCATTTTTCTGCTAGCATAGCCATAGCAGTTATATTAGTGGCCAATGGCTCACTGGTTACATCTGAGGGCCAACTAGCTACAGCTGATGGCCATCCAATCACAGTTGATGGCCATTTACTACCTGAGTGAGCACCTTTCTACGTGAGGCCAAGAGCCTGGAAACTGCACTCCTGGCTTTGTCCCCACAATCAGACAATGGAATATTATTTACCACTAAAAAGAAATGAGCTATCAAGCCATGAAAGGACATGAAGGAAACTTAAATGCACATTGCTAAGTGAAAGAAGCTAATCTGAAAGGCTACGTATTGTGTGATTCTGTTGCAGAATCCAAGATGGGAAAGAACCCAAGCGGCACTCAGAAAGTTAGGAGAGTCAGCTTTATTACGCTGGCAGGTTCAGCGGGATCCTTCCCAAAAGACTGAGCCCCTAGCAAGGTTTTGAGCAGGTTTTTATGGGTTGGGGAACTCCCTTGAGTCGGGGGAGGGGATTATGCGGAAGTGGGCTGGGGCTTAGGCTGGGGACCTCTCTCTCTGTTTGGGCCACCATTTTAGCTCAGTTCCACATGGCAGGGAACCATTTTAAGGTCAGTTTCCCCATCATGTCCCCCCTGTTGATGATTGTAAGTGGTAACAACTTAGAGATCATCATATTAGCTAAGAGGACAATAACCCCGTAGGGCAAGGATCTGGCTGTAGCCCGACAGGTGACGGAGGTCTCTATGAAACATAAGTACAGGAAGGTTGGGTGACCAGCAAATTTTCCCCAGCAGCCTGAGGGACAGGAAGGGAAGATCGTGACTCCTTCCCGGGGAAGAGATAGTATAAGAAAAAGCCAAATCATGGTTGCTGCCTAAGACAGGTTAGGGAGAGGAGGTAAGCAGCCCAGAATAGGAAGTAGAACCCTAACAGTCCCTTTACCAGTGGTGACCAGCTCAGTGGGGAGGATGCAATGAGACCAGCAAAGACTAGAAACAATAGGAATCCAATAACAGTGAAGACGGAGGCAGGGCAGACGATGGCGAGGATCATCCTGGCTGTTTCTTGAGGGTCAGACAGAGTGGACAAGCCGGATCAGGCCAGGTGGTCCAGGCGTCAGTCTCTGGCTGGGCTCCTTTAACCCGGGTGTGATGGATCCACAGACAATGCCTGAAACTTTAAGAGTGGTGGGAGTAACGAATATTACAGTATGAGGGCCTGTCCACCTGGGCCGGAGGGGTTCACATTTCCAATCTTTGACCGAGATCTGATCTCCTGGAGTAAAGGGGTGTACAGGGGTACTGAGGGAAATGGGGGCCCTTTCCAGAATGTAAGCACGTACATCTGTGAGGACCTTGCCTAGCATGGCCATCTGATTTTGGAGGCTGGAGAACCCCAGCTGGCAAATGTCACCAGGGAGGCTGGTTAGCAGGGGAGGGGGCCTCCCAAACATAATTTCAAAGGGAGAGAATCCAGATTTGCCAGGGGTGCAGCGTGCCCGAAGGACGGCTAACGGTAGGAAGTTCATCCACCCTAGGGAGGTCTCCTGGTGGAGTTTAGCCAATGTCTCCTTGATGGTACGGTTCATGTGTTCAACTTTCCCTGAGCTTTGTGGTCGGTATGCTGTATGGAGCCTCCAGTTGATGCCCATGGCTCTGGTTACCATCTGGAGGAGTTCTGCTATGAAAGCTGGCCCGTTGTCACTGTGGATAGCAAGTGGAATCCTGTAGTGGGGGATAATCTCCCTGAGGAGGACGTTGGCTACTTCACAGCTCTTCTCAGTCCGAGTGGGGAAGGCTTCGACCCACCCGGAGTAGGTACAGACCAGGACCAGCATATACTTAGCACCACGGCAGTTCGTCATGTCAGTGAAGTCGACTTCGAGGTCCTCAAAAGGTGCGGGACTGCTTCTCTGAATCCCGGGGATAGGACTGGGGCCGGACTTTGGATTGTTCTTTGCACAAGTGAGGCAGCGTTCTCCAATGGACTTGCAAAGTACTGACAGCTGGCTAATGCAGAAGTTTTTGGCTAAGAGGACTTCGAGAGCAGTTCTCCTAAGTGGGTTAACTTGTGGTGTTCAGTGGTTACTTGAGGACCCAGCAGGGTCGGGATGAAGAGTCTTTCGTTGAGCAGTTGCCATCACCCTTGTGGCAACCTGGTGGCCCCTTTTGACCTTGCCCATCTGAGTTTTTGTTCTGTGTACTGCGGGAGGGATGTGGTGGTAGTGTCAGTGACCAAGAGCAGTTCACTAGGGCTTCCCATCGCTGCTGATTTGGCCATGGTGACGGCGAGCCTGTTCCAGACTGCTGAGGGCTCGTTGCCCCTCTGGTGGCCCCGACAATGGATAACTGCAACCTACTGGGGAAGCCAAATAGCTTGCAGCAGCTTAAGGACTTCTTGTCTATTTTTAGTAGTTTTTTCCTCTGCTGTCAGAAGGCCTCTTTCTTTGTATATAGCCCCATAGATTGAGAGTTGGTGTAGATGTTGACTTTTTGGCCCTTGGATAGAGTGAGGGCTCTTATTAGTGCCCATAGTTCTGCCCGTTAGGCCGACCATCCCAATGGAAGTGCCCCTGCCTCGAGTACCTCATCTGTGGTAGTTACTGCATACCCCGCGTGACGTTTTCTGTCCCTCAGGAAGCTGCTGCCATTAGTATACAGAGTAAGGTCTGGGTTAGGGTGTGGTCTGTCTCAGAGGTCGGGTCTGGTGGCGTCGACCTCGTTGATAACTTTTATACAGTCATGCTCTGGATCCCCCTCCTCGGTTGGCAGGAAAGTGGCTGGGTTCAGGGTGCGCACAGTTTCTAATGAGATCCGAGGGTTTTTTAGGAGTAGCCCCTGATACTGAGTCAGCTGTGCATTCGACAGCCATTGGGGTCCTTGACTGTTCCGTGTCGCGCGGACAAGGGAAGGGTTTCAATCAGGCACCCGCCTGGCCGTTTCCCTCGCGGGAACTTAGGGTGCGTCTTGGCTAAGGTGTGCCCATATAAACCCCAGGCCAGGTCGCACCCCGAGAGTGCGAATCACCATTATGCCTTACGACTCTACCACGGAAACGCAGGTTGGGGCTCACTCAGGTTCCGTAGCTGACAGGCCGTGGATCCACACAGAATCCCGTTCAGGACCAAGCACACACACACTCATTCAGGGAGGAGAGACGCCCTCCCCCAGAATGGCCCTAACTGGAGTCCGAAGTGGGACTCAGCGGGAGGTGAGCAGGCTCCCCTTCTGCCCTTAGGCAGGCCTAACTACGTCTGGGCCCCAGGGTCTTACCGTGTC
Source organism: Rhinolophus hipposideros (assembly GCF_964194185.1). Classification (NCBI taxonomy): domain Eukaryota; kingdom Metazoa; phylum Chordata; class Mammalia; order Chiroptera; family Rhinolophidae; genus Rhinolophus; species Rhinolophus hipposideros. The sequence goes on along the minus strand of NC_138064.1, from coordinate 53,451,566 downwards.
CGATGTACTGGTTGGGTGTCCGTCCTTTCTCCCTACTGGAGTCTGGCAGGAGCCACGGGCCGGAGCCGGCAGGAGGTCACCAGTCCTGGGCCTGCTGAAATCAGCAGAGCCCGCCTAGCCCTGTCTCGGCTCTCCTGCCACCCTGCGGCCCGCCTCTGCCCAAACTGGTGGCTCAAGGGGCCAGCGCGGTTGGGTTCCTGGTCAGGGAACCAAATGTTGCAGAATCCAAGACCGGAAAGAACCCAAGCGGCACTCAGAAAGTTAGGAGAGTCAGCTTTATTACGTCGATGGGCTCAGCGGGATCCTTCCCAAAAGACTGAGCCCCTAGCAAGGTTTTGAATAAGTTTTTATGGGTTGGGGACTTCCTTGATTTTGGGAAGGGGTAGGAATCCTCTGGTGATTGGCTTAAGGTATGGCTTGGAGGTGCTATGTGGAAGTGGGCTGGGGCTTAGGTTGGGGACCTGCCTCTCTGCTCGGGCCACCATTTTAGCTCAGTTCCACGTGGCAGGGAACCATTTTAAGGTCAGTTTCCCCATCAATTTCACTTATATGACATTCTGGGAAAGGCAAAACTATGGAGACAAGTAAAAAGTCAGTGGTTGCCAGGGGTTGGGGGAGGGGGAGTTGAATAGGTAGAGCCCAGAGCATTTTTAGGGCAGTGAAACTGCTCTGCATGATACTATAATGATGGATACATGTCACCATAAATTTGTCCAGATCCACTGAATGTACAACACCAGTTGTGAGCCTTAATGTGAACTATGGACTGAGGTGCATATAAAGCCTTGATATCTATCAATGTAAACAAACCAAAACCTAAGCCAGAATCAATGCACTCAAATTTCATAAAACAAAATGTAAGAACAAACAGCCAACTAGGCTTTCCCAAATAAGGAAATGCTCAAGCTATATATAGCCATTCATATAATTGCTTTGCTTCTGCATGGTCTTTATAAAAATCTTTCTTCTTGCTCCTGTAGATGGAGGGCTCGTAACTATTTGGGTTTGGTACTACCTGATTTAAATTGATGTTTGCTCAAATAAACTCTTCAAAATTTTAATGCGCCTTGATTATCTTTTAATCATCGCCTTTTGCTGGGTGTGCACATTACACTCAGGAAGAACTCTAATACATCCGTCTTCCAGCTTCAGGACAGCATGATGCAGTGACCAGACAATTCATCAGAAGGCTCCGAGCAAGCCTCAGGGTGTTGGGTAGGTATTCTGAATCCATAAGCATGTTCCCTGCCAGCTACAGAGATGTGGCTCTTCTGTTTTTTGTTGTGTTGGGTTTTTTTTGCACTTTGGTTTCTTTCACTTTACAATTTAGAGGTATTTCCATATCAGCACATTCCTAATGACTGCATTACACTCTTAGAGCAGTCCAGTCAGTTTTGCTACGAGAAAACACAAATTTGTTTCAGTGCTATTGATACATGAGGGAACTATCTGAGCATAATGGGAATTTCACACTTGCTTATGCATGATTTCTTCTGCAAGAAATGCTGGGTGAACACAGAAAGATGCATCTGCTGAACTAAGCCACAGAAAGAATCCGTGAGCTGTATACAGGTCCACACCTCAAACATCCTCCAGGGACCGCAGACAACTGCTGTGTTATGAGACACACCCAGATGTGCACGTTCAAAGAAGTGATTCCACTCTAGGGAGAAGAGACGCACCCAATCTGCAGTTCACTTATGAAAACTAAATGCTTGAATGTCTGTTTCTGGATAGCTCATTCCAAAACACTGGAACAGTAAAACTGCAAATAATTGAGATATTTAAAGAGACTTTAAGCTTCTCAAATGCAAGAGACATTTCCTTCTGACTTTAAAAAGTTTCTGAACACTTACGTGGGAGGCTCTGATTAACACAATCGGAGAAAAGGGGTGACAAAACTGAGTTGCCAGGAGGTGGCACCTGGTATGCAGCTGGGAACCTGGCAACCCAGAAACAGTCTTCTGGAAAAGTGAAGCTGGTGGGATGTGGCCTTAGGGGGACAGAGGGTCCCCCAGTGATGTTGGCAGCAAGGAGGCTGCGGGTGAGGCGGGAGTGGGGAGGTCTTAGTGGCCCAACCGCACACCAGAAACCTGGAGAATGACTTGTTCCCATCTCCTACTCACTCCTCAACATAAGTTAGTGGCTCTCAGACTCTTTGAGGTGCCCAAGAATCACCCACGATGTGTTGAAAACATAAAGGTAATGATGGACCCCAACCCAAGATTCAGACCTCCAAAGCCTGCGTTATAAGCAGCGCCCCAGGGGATCCTGATGCAGTTGTGGGCTTTGGTCAAAGCCACACTTACGTCAGGAGCAGCAAGCACATTCCAAAGCTCTAGATTTGTGCGCCACAACAACTGACATTGAATCTTACCTCACTTTACACAGGGCTTTCACATCTAAGGTCTTGTTTGAGACTCAGATTTATCCTTTTATTTGAGACTCAGAATTAACCTGAGGAGTCAAGCCAGCCCGTGCCCAGGGCCTTCTGTTGGCAATGCCCACTCCTCAGTCTCAGGCAGCCTCTCCAGGGCCGAAGTCAAAACAAGGTTACTTTAGTGGTTCTCAAAACAGGAGAATCACATCACCGGGAACTTGATAAAGGTGCGATTTGGGGTACTCAGAGATTCTGGAGTGGGCCCGTAATCTGTGTTTTAACAGCCCTCCCTCCCCAGGTGATGCTGAAGCTTGAGAACTACAGGGCTGCCTCAAGAAGGCCCGGAAACCTACCAGCGTTGGGATCACAGTACTGAGCACAGCCTGCGGCTGGAGAAATCTGAGAAATCAGGGAGGGGGGAGGGGGCTGCAGGGGTGAGCTAGACCTGTTTCTAAACCTTTCCCTCTAGTCATGTGTCAGCCAGCGCCTTGGAGCCTGTTTGTTTCTTCTGCTTCTCTGCATGGCCACACGCTGTCCATATTTCCACCCCTCTCCCTAGAAAGTTTATCTGACATAAGATAAACGTTATCAGAGCCTGCCTGATTGTCAGACCCACCCTTCCCTCCTGCAGGCCACCTGGAGGCCACTGACCTTCAGAACCAGCCTCAGCTCAGGTCCTGTCGCAAGCTGTTCCTAAAAGAAGAGTCTCGAAGGAGCACAAGCCCCATCCTCCAGGACTGTATCATCCTTTTCTTCATCCGCCCGCCTGGGTCCTGCTGCTGGCTCACACACACTTCCAACTGTGGCTCTTTGGCTTCTGAAAACAGAATTCCCTGCTTCCCACATGGGGATATCTGATACCTCCTCTTTCCTGCAGAGCCAGGCTCCAACAGCTCCTTTGTGACATCTTTTCTAGGAAGAGTGAGCCAGTTCTTCCTCTGGTCTCCTGGAGCACTCAGAGCTCACCTCGCAGTACTTACCTCACTGTTTTATAAGTATTTACTCTTCTGAAGTCCTTTTTGGATTCCTAGGATCTATGTCTGTTCCTGGCCCTAAGGAGAACATCAGTAAATGCTCATAGACGGAATGAATGTTTGATTTCTCCTGATCACATGCTATGGTCCGTGTACCGTGCTTCATGCATCTGGATTCCTAGTACGTGGAGCAGCAGTGCGGATGCTCAACAAACCCGGTGCCTGGTGACCCTGATGTGGACGTGAACCAGAGCACGTACAAGTATCTTGGCCTCCTGGGTCTTTCCTACATTGGGCTGAACAATTTCAACACTCCTCCCCCCTCCACGCCTCCCCCCCCCCCCCCCCGCACTCTCCATTCCATTTACCTTTTGGGAACCAGCGCAGTGTCCTTGGACCCCGGTTCTCCAATCTGAGGCTGCCAAGTTTTGCTAACTGTTGAGGTAACAGACTACAGTCCAGTTCTCAATAAGGAGAACATAAAATTTATCACCTATCTTTGGGAGTGAAAGGGGCAGTATTAGTAATGACACCAGGACAACAGGCATCAAAGGGGAGTGGCACAGGCAACCTGGAAGGAGACGTGGTCACCCATGTCTGAGCTACACGGCCGCTTAGGCCACTCCCATTCTGGAGCTGGGTTTGGCCAGGCTGGGCTCAGGTAGGAGCTGGACGGGGCCAGCAAAAGGGGTTTCATTCCTGAGACAGACAGCATTTTCCCATGGAAACTACAGATGTCCCATACTTATAATGGTTCGACTTACCGTTTTTGATTTTATTATGGTGCGAAAGTGATATGCATTTGTAGAAACTGTACATGGATTTCTGAATTGTGATCTTTTCCCGGGCTAGCGATATTAGGTCCACTGCTGTCCTGTGGTGCTGGGCAGCGGCAGCCGCGGTTCCCAGTCAGCCACGCGGTCACAAGGGTAGACAACCCGTATTCATCAGTGTGTTCATTGTGTTAGGTGGTTTTGCCCAGCTGTAGGCCAATGTCAGTGTTCTGAGCACGTTTAAGGTGGGCTATGCTCAGCTCTGATGTTTGGTGGTGTGAGGGAGGAACGGATTTTCCTTTACTCTCAAGGGTCCTTTGGCTGGTCTAATAATCAAATAGACATGAGACAGATTAGCGAGAGAAAATAACCAAATTTCATACATACATATGTATGGGAACCGCACATACATGAAAGAGTCAGAGACAGAAAGGGGGACTGAGGAATATAAGACCTGCTGAGCTAGGGATGAGGCACGGTGCTTTGGGGGCTTCAAAGGGTCATTGCAGGATGATAAGAACAGACATTTAGTAAATGGAAGCTGGCTGTGCCCTATAGATAGCTCAAAAGAAGGTATCTCTGATAAACTCTTATGGGCAAGACCCCTGATTCAAGTTCTTCTTGGTAGTTAAAGGGAGGAGGAGAAGTTTCGCTGGAGCCTGAAGCTAAAATTGCCTTTAGCTCAAAGTAATCTCTATACCACTGAGGCATATCTTGGGGGGCCTGTTCTGAACCCCCACAGTAAGTTATGTGTATTAAATACATTTTTTATTTACAGTATTTTCAATTTAGAATGGGTTTATCAGGAAACAATCCCACTGTAAGTTGAGGAGCATTTATAGTATCAAATTTTGAACTGTTGGCAGGCCAGTTTAGGAAAAAAAATCAAATTTCAAAGGTCTGATCTGCCCTCCAGCGGCCTCAGTTACCTCCTCATTTTAGGCACTTCCTCTGTGTTCTCAATGGGCTATCCCTCAGCACCTCTTGTCTCCTGTTTCCCCAGATGTACAGGGACCCCAGGAAGTCACCCAACCTAATTATAACCCCCAGCCTGTCTAGCGCTTGGGTTAAAAAGCATTTTCACATGCATTTCTCTTTGGGGCCACACAATGGCTTTCCGGGAAGGGGGTGCTTGGAATGACTGGGTGTCTGTCACAGAAACACAGGACACAGAAGAGTGTGAAGAGAAGGAATCTGTGTGGATAAATGTAGCCTCTACCACACTGGGCAATCTGTGGCATGATTAAACAGAATGCTTACCATTTCCTGTCTTACTGTGTCAAATTAGAGGGTGAAGTTAATGCTGCAACAAAAAGATTTCCCATATTACAAAAAGGTCCCTCTAAGAAGCAGTTTCTCATGTGTGTACTTACAGATCAGATCCTTAAATCTTAACAGAGGCAGAAACCAAAAGTTGAAGTGTTCCAAGTTGGTGCTTATTAAATGTCATTAAAAATGAAAATAAAGTTAATCTGAAATTATAATGCTAAAGAAATTATTTTTCCTATATTTATCTTTAAGTGGTCATTTCACCACTTTATTGGTCATTTCACCATTTTACTTTCCTAGGCAAGATGCTAAAATGACAGATGTCCAGCTCATTATTAGAGCCAGGGAGAAGTAGGTGCCTGGTCCTCATTTCCACAGCTAGATAGAGGCAGACCTGGGCCTCTGACTCAGTCTCCCCAGGCCCACACCACCTCTCAGCCAGGCCTGCCCACTGCCCACTTTCACCCATTAGCCCAACACACCCATGGCCACTTGCCTGGTCTCCAGTAGTCAGGAGCAGTGCTTCCCAAAAGGGTGTTACGATGTCATCTGATCATGACTCTCCAGCGCTCAGTTTACAGGATCCTGAATGTGACTTCTCCATAGTCAAATCAGAGCTGGAAGAGCACTGTCTCAACAGGTAATCCCGCGTGCACTACACCTCATCTCAGGACACACCCCTCACTCAGTACATCCTGGCCACACACATCTTTTCTCAGACTGTGCTAAGCTCCTTCCCACCTCAGGACCTTTCCCCATGTGGTTCCCTGCCTGGGAACCTTACCAAATTATTGGCTGAACACCTGTCTGTAGGAGACTGAAAGATCTATACAGTAGTACCTTGGTATTTGAACATCTTCATTGACGAACATTTCTGTTTACGAATGCTATAAACCTGGAATTAAATGTTTACGTTTTTGAACACACCTCAGAAGTTGAACATGTCATGTGGCTTCCATTGAGTGCAAGATCCTTAGGCCTAACTGTCGGCTGTTTTCTAATGTTTCAGAACTCGAACGGTCTTCCAGAACGGATTACATTGGAAACCTGAGGTACCACTGTCTATGCTTTTAAAGGTCATCTGTCTGGTTACAACTCTCTATGGGACACTTAGCAGTACCTGACACATAATAAGTACCCGTGAACACCTAAAGGGTGTTCCCTGCCAGCCCACATAGAAACGTCTGCAGCAATGCCAGAACTAGGAAAGCTTCCAATACCACCATGCCATGTTAGATTTCTCCAGAATTCTAGGTTATCTTTGTTCCACCATGAAATTGAAAGCCAAGGGGACATGCTACTAAGTAACTGGGAACGTTCTAAATAATTGCTTAGAAACAGAAAAGACAAATAAAATTTCTATAAGATACTGAATTTCTAAACTGTATTTATTTATTTGGTTTTTTTTGTTTGTTTATTTATTGCACAGCCTCATTTAAAACCCTTCCTGGAAGAAGATCCTATTCACAAAAGCAACCAAAGATATAAACCACTGAGGAATAAACAAAAATAAATGTGTAAAAATTGTAAAAATGACATAAAAAAGCTATAAAACTTTGCTAAGAGACATTGGATTTTACTAAACGCTGAATGAGAATTCTCTAAGTTAAGATATTAAATTAACTATGTGTTTTGCAGTATCCAAATCAAAATGCCAACATTAAGCTTCCTGAGATATTTACCAAATGATACTAAAGTCCATCTATATGCAAAGATAGCTCAAAAATTTTGAAAAAGAAAATAATGAGGGGGGGACTTGCCCTCCTCCAAACACTCAAAGACATGCACAAGAATGTATAAAGTAGCATTATTAATAGTAGCCCAAAATTAGATAAAACCCAAACGCCCATCAACAGAAGAATGTATAAATAAGTTGTTTTATATAAAAAGAATGATGCAGCAATAAGGAATGAGCTCTCACTGCACCCAACTATGTGGGTGAATCTGATACAACGATGAGTGAAGCCAGTCGTCAAAGAGTACATTAACATACTATTAATATATGAGCTATTATGTTGGTGCAAAAGTAATTGCGGCTTTTGCAATTATTTTTAACTTTTTACACCACAATTACTTTTGCACCAACCAAATATTTATATATAAAGTTTGAAAATCAAGGGTGATAGAAACTGGAAGAGGAGTTACCTTTCGGGGAAGTAATGACAGATAGAGGTATAAAAAATAATATAAACCAAGCCACTTCAAAATGGAGTCAGAGCTGCTGTCCCAAAGGAACTGCCTTGCCCCTATTACTCCTCAAACCTTTGGAATGTTAAAACTGGGCAAAATAACTTTTGTACTGGGCCTAAAGCAGCGTTATATCCCAAACAAACGTTTGTTATGACTAGGACTGAAAATTAAAGACTTCCTTTAGAGTTAACATCACTATGTTACCTTAATTGCACCCATAAAAATTCCTCCCATCTATTCATGTAATTATTCCCCTTCCCTTTCTCATAAACCCCCTTGCCTTTATCTCCTATATGAAATGCTAGTTAGGTTTCTGCCTGAATCAATGCTTCCCGAGTAGCTATTTTTTTGGATCTCAAGTTCAATGCTTATTGCCTCTCATTTTGGCCTTTGATTTTTCTGTTAGGAGGGGATACAAGAGAGGATTCTGGTGTGATGGTTACATTTGAATATTCACTTTTTAAAAGCTCAGTATTAGAATTTACCAGAAGGGTGGCCGGATGGCTCAACAGAGAGTGAGAGTGTGAGCTCAACAACAAGGTTGCCGGTTCAATTCCCACATGGGCCAGTGAACTGCACCCTTCACAACTAGATTGAAAACAACGGTTTGAGCTTAGAGCAGAGCCACCGGTGGACAGCTGATTGGCTCAGTGGTTGGAATGCAGTGCTCATAACACAAAGGTCACTTGTTCGAGTCCCACATGGGCCAGTGAGCAGCACCCTCCACAACTAGATTAAAAAAACAACCACCTGACATCCTAGAAAAACACACTGTTCCCCAGGATTTCCCGATAATAATAATAATAATAATAATAATAATAATAATAATACAACTTACCAGAAAATACAGCAAAGATAATAAATGAGCTACTGCTATGCTCAACAAGAAGAATTAAGTTCACAAAGATAATATTGAGTGAAAAAAATCAGACACAAATGAGTAAACACTGTATGGTTCCATTTATATAACGCTAAATGACAGTCAAAATTAACCGATGATGTTAAACATCAAAAGAGTGTATATGTCTGGAAAGGTGAGAGCAGTAAAAGTTGGGAGGAGGCATGAGAGAGGCTGGGTGTTCATATTTTTCTATTTCTTGATCCCGGTGGTATTACACAGGTGTGTTCCCTTTGTGATAACTGATCAAACTGTCCACTTAAAATGTGTACACTTTCTATATACATGGTATATTTGCATCTAAAAATTTGTTTTTTAAAAAATTATGTGCATTCCATTTGTCTTTGCAATTTCACTTTTAGGATTTTTTCCTAAAGAAACAATAATAAAAAAAGAACCAAATAGAATTTCTTTATAAAAAAGAATTTCTTTTAAAAGAGAGCCAAATAGAATTTATGAACATTAAGAACTCAATAGAAAAAATTAAGAATGAAATAAAGACCTTAGGTAGTAGAGTTGACCAGATGGAGAAAAGAAGCAGTGACATTGAAGATAGAAACCTGGAAATTACACAGATGGAAGAAGAAAGAGACATTAAACTTAAACGAAATGAAAGAACTCTACAAGAACTTTCTGACTCCATCAGAAAGAGCAATATAAGAATAATGGGCATACCAGAAGGAGAAGAAAGAGAGAAGGGAACAGAGAATATATTCAAACAAATTGTCAATGAGAACTTCCCAAACTTGGGGACAGAACTGGATCCTCGAATCCAAGAAGCAAATAGAACACCTAATTACCTCAACCCCAACAGGCCTTCTCCAAGGCACATTGTATTGCAGCTGTCTAAAATCAATGACAAAGAAAGAATCCTCAAGGCAGCCAGGGAAAAGAAGACGGTAACTTACAAAGGAAAGCCCATTAGATTATCATCAGATTTTTCAGCAGAAACTCTACAAGCCAGGAGGGAGTGGAACCAAATATTCAAACTATTGAAAGAGATAAATTATGAGCCACGAATAATATATCCAGCAAAGATATCCTTTAGATATGAAGGAGGAATAAAGACCTTTCCAGACACACAGAAGCGGAGGGAATTTTCTAATACACGACCTGCACTACACGAAATACTAAAGGAGGCTATTCGACCACCATCAACAGGGACAATTTGTGGCAACCAAAACATGAAAACGGGAAGAGTATAGGACTGAACCGGAATATCGGAATGGAGAAAGTAAGCGTGCTGAAGAAAATGGAATACTCTAAATATCAAACTTTCTTTTACATAAACTTAAGGGTAACCACTCAAAAAGAAATCCAGAACTGAAATATATACTGTAATAAAAGAAGAAACAGAGGCAAACATCATAGAACACCACCACACAGAAATAACAGAAAACAACAAAAAGGTAAAGAAACAATGGAGACACAGTCTTACCAGAAAACTAAAGATAGAATGACAGGAAATCCTCACATATCAATAATCACCCTAAATGTAAATGGACTGAACTCACCAATAAAAAGGCACAGAGTAGCATATTTGATCAAAAAACTAAACACAACTATATGCTGTCTCCAATAGACACATCTCAGCTACAAGGAAAAGCATAGACTCAAAGTGAAAGGGTAGAAATTGACACTCCAAGCAAATGGTATCCAGAGAAAATCAGGTGTAGCCATAATGATATCAGATGAAACAGACTTCAGTGTGAAAAAGGTAACAAAGATGGACATCTCATTATGGTAAAGAGGACTATACAACAAGAAGACATAACAGTCATCAATATTTATGCCCCCAATCAGGGAGCACCGAAATATACCAAGCAACTACTAACAGAACTAAAGGGAGAAATTGACCAAAACACAATTATACTAGGGGATTTAAATACATCGTTGACAGCTATGGATAGATTATCCAAACAGGAAATAAATAATGAAATAGCAGACCTAAATGACACATTACATGAAATGGACATAATTGACATATAGAGAGCACTTCATCCTAAAACATCAGACTGTACATTCTTTTCAAGTCTACATGGAACATTCTCAAGGATAGACCATATATTGGGACATAAAATCAGCCTCAGCAAATTTAAGAAGATTGAAAGCATACCAAGCATATTCTCTGATCACAAGGCTTTGAAATTGTACATCAACTGCAAAAAAACGCAGGAAAAAACACAAATACATGGAGATTAAACAACATACTTCTAAAGAATGACTGGGTCAAATAAGAAATTAGAGGAGAGATCAAAAGATACATGGAAACAAATGACAATGAAAATACCTCCTACCAAAATTTTGGGGACGCAGCGAAAGCAGTTTTAAGAAGGAAATTTATATCATTATAGGCCTATCTCAAGAAACAAGAAAAATCCCAAATAAATAACCTCATGTTATGCCTTAAAGAACTAGAAAAAGAAGAACAAATGAAACCCAAGGTCAGCAGAAGAAAGGAAATAACAAAAATCAGAGCAGAACTAAATGAAAGAGAACAAAAAGACAATAGAAAAAAGTAATGTGACAAAGAGCTGGTTCTTTGAAAAGATTAACAAAATTGACAAACCCTTGGCTAGACTCACTAAGATAAAAAGAGAGAAGACACTAATGAACAAAATCAGAAATGAAAAAGGGGAAGTTATCACGGACACCATAGAATACAAAGGATCATCCAAGAATACTATGAAGGACTATATGCCACCAAATTCAATAACCTAGAAGAAATGGACAAGTTCTTAGAAACATATAGCCTTCCAAGGCTGAATCCTGAAGAACTGGAAAATCTAAACAGACCGATCACCAGTAACGAAATTGAATCAGTCATCCAAAACCTTCCCAAAAGCAAAAGTCCTGGACCAGATGGCTTCACTAGTGAATTCTACCAAACCTTCAAAGAGGATGTAATACCAATCCTGCTCAAACTGTTCGAAAAAATTGAAGAAGAGACAGTACTCCCTGACTCATTTTATGAGGCCAACATTACCCTGATACCAAAACCTGGTAAGGACAACACAAAAAAAGAAAACTACAGACCAATATCTCTGATGAATACAGATGCAAAAATCCTAAACAAAATTCTAGCAAATCGAATACAACAATGCATTAAAAAGATTATTTAAAAAGAAAAGAAACAATAATAAAAGCATCCAAAGATGTACAAACATATGTACTGAAGTACTGTTTATAATAAATAAAATTAAATACAACCTAAATGTCTAATGATAGGGAAACCAGATGAATAATATAAAAGACATGCATACACTGAGATGCTATCCAGCCAACTGTCAGTGATATCGATCTACATTTACTGACCCAGAAAAAGGCTCACTAAAAAGGCTTAGATAATAATAATGGGGAAACTGACCTTAAAATGGTTCCCTGCCACGTGGAACTGACCTAAAATGGTGGCCCGAGCGGAGAGAGAGGTCCCCAGCCTAAGCCCCAGCCCACTTCTGCATAAGCCCCTGCAAGCCACACTTGAGCCAATCACCAGATGACACCTACCCCTTCCCCAACTCAAAGTCCCCAACCCATAAAAACCTGCTCAAAACCTTGCTAGGGGCTCAGGATCCCGCTGAGCCCGCCAGCGTAAATAAACTCTCCTCTGAGTGCTGCTTGGGTTCTTTCCGGTCTTGGATTCTGCAACAATAAAAGCAGGTAAACGTATTGATGTTTTCAAATATAACACCAAAATGTTTTCTGCAGTAACTCTGGATGGGGGATTATATATGATATTTTTCCATTTGCTTGTATCTATTTTCTAACTTTTCTGCAAAACCTATATTTTTAAAGACACTTAGTCATTTTATTCACATTAAGACATTCCAGCTATTGGTAAACAGATGAATTGCCTCCCTGAAGAATTTAGACTCTGGGAACAGATCCCGTATTGTGTTCCAGCCCGAACCAGGCTACTTCGAAGGTGTTGCCTCAATTTAAGAGATTCTTTTTCCAGACCAATAAAAATGAAGACAGTTGTTAAGAGGAGTTTAAATGATTAAACTTATATAAAGCATTTATCATTGGCTGCCACACAAAAGACCCCAATCAACGTCACTGTCCTGCTTTTGATAGGTTCAAGGAGCTTAAGTCCGAATTTGGATTTCAGATACAACAAATCATTTCTAAAGATGCCCAGTTTTCCAGAGGATCAGATAATATTCTCTCTTGTTTAATCCTGTCTGTCACCAGGTGGAGTTGCTGCACTTGTGCTCAAGTTTGATAAGTGAAGGGCCAACATCCCAAAGGCCCAGGTGGCTCTCTGGTGACACAGCTGACCTGACCCAGCAGAAGTCTGGAGAACAGCAGGTGGGCTCCAATACTACATCGCTCTGCGGGGTGGGTAACGCAGCGACTTCCTACAGACAGGGCATGACACACCCAACTGTCCCTGGCCCTAGAATCTCAGCCTTGCAAGCATCTCTTTTTCTAATCAGCTAAACCGGGAGGTCAGGCCACAGGTATATACAGCATTTGGTTAGTAGAGAGACCTGGGATCCCTCCCAAATGTACTGTATGGCCCACCATCTTAAGAGATCCCTTCCCCAACATGACAAGTCCTGGTATCAACCCCAAAGCCTTGCTGATGTTCCAAAGGAAGAAAATACAAAGAAGCTTTCCAGAACATGAAGCATGTTAGTACATGAAAATGACGTGACTTATGGAACAGAAGTTCATTTACATTGAGACCGTATAAATACTGCAGTTGTTTTCATTAGGATAGGCCTAAAAACAAAGTAAACTGTGAACACCTTCATGTAAAGAAACCACACTGGCAGGGAAGAGGTGTGTGTGAAGCCTTCCTATTTTATCCACTGAGACAGCTGCCCGGCTCCTCACCTCTCTAAGCAATGATAATGATAGCTGAGACGTACACACCACCTAGTAACACTCCATATACGTTGACTCGTATTCCCTATAACTACTTATGAGGCATGTAGTATCTTTACCTCCCACTTACAGATGAGGAAACTGAGATTGCCATCGGTCAGCCCTAAGCAGCACCATCCTTGCTGTTCCGCTGTCATCATCAGCTCGTTCAGCAGCCTTTGTGCTCTGGCTAGAGACCAGTTTCCCCTGTCCAGGCCTCTTGGTGATGAGATCAGAGCTGCCAGACCTCGATCCACCCCAGAGATGGCTTCTTGCCATCGGTGCAGAGTGGAGATGTGGTGTTGTCTGCAGTTGTCTAGAGCTGCCATTGCCAAGATTGCTGGCATCGCTGTCAGTCAGATCGCCAGTCCCACTGATGTGCCACCAAGTAGAGACTCATTCGTTTGTCCCACCGATGCGGCCTGCCAGGAAGGACACTGATGCTGCTCCACTTCAGATGTAACGGTGATTCTCAACGTTGGCTGCACATTGGACTCACTCGGAGAACTTTACAAATCCATTGTCCAGGCCACGCCCTGGACCAATTACATCAGAATCTCGGGGAGGGGTGGGGCCCACGTATCAGTATTTTTTTTAACTCCCAGGTAAGCTAATGTTAAAACCCACTCTTAGCTGTCTGTCATTGGAAAAGGGGAGGCTTCAACGTGGACTGTTTAGCAAACCCAACACAGGGCTATGACCTAGTCTTCCTTCTTTTCAATTTGTTTATTAAAATATAAAACTTCTAAATGGTCTGTGTTCCATTTTCCTGTTACACAGAACAGAAAGATAATCATTTTGTAAGAAACATATGGCATACATTATTCCTTCAAACTGGGAGGGCCTGAATAAAAAATAATGCTGTCTGCTAGATAGTCATTACGAGAAAGAAGAGTCACAGACTGACCATTTTTCAAATTTAACAAATACTTATTGAGCATCTACTTTATGCCAGGTATTGTGCTTGATATGGGGGAAGACAGACAGACAGACAGATAGGCAATTACAGTTCAGCATGGTATCTATGACAGACAGGAATTCTGTGGAGACCATAGAAGGGACTCATGTCAAGGACAAAATTCAAACAAGTAAGTAGACTGATTTTATTCCATCTGTTGTATTCAGGAGAGCTTCTAGATCTGAAGAGCAGAGTGTCTAGGCAGGGTAGTTTTACTGTAGACATTTGTAGGGAGGAGTAGACAGGACACAGGTGTCGGGATTTACAGTCGGGATTGTTTTGCAGTCAGGGAAAGCCTGAGTCAGCTAAACAGGAAATGTTTTTCTCTATGTCTAGCTGGTTTCAAGGGGACAAACGGTTCTATTTTTAGCTAATCACCAAAAAGACAAAGAACAGGACATTGGCCAGAGGCAAAAGTGGAAGTGTCTGGGTCTGGCCTTGTCGCTCCTACCCAAGATTTTGTGTATGTGTATGTATGCTTTGCCTCTTCTTTTAAAAAAGTGGTAAAATTTCAACTATATACAAAGGTAGAATAGTATAATGACTCTTCTTATAATAATCTTCTAATTTCAATAAGTATCAAATTTGGCCACCCTTGATAATTATTCCTCTTTCTCTCTCACTCTCTACTCTCCTCCTTCCCTCCCTTTAAAAAAAAAAAAGTGTCTTTTTAAAGCTCAGTCTGTGGTATTTTGGAGTAAGTGTATTTTTTTTTAAACTTTCATTTATTTAAGTGTTGTTTTCCAGGACCCATCAGCTCCAAGTCAAGTGGTTGTTTCAATCCAGTTCTGGAGGGCACAGCTCACAGTGGCCCATGAGGGAATCAAATCGGCAATCCCGGTGTTATAAGCATCGCGCTCTAACCAACTGAGCTAACCAGCTGCCTCCCTTCCTGCCTTTTAAAACTAATCCTAGACATTGTGTCACTTCATTCCTACATCCTTTGATATGCATCTGTAAATAAAATTTAATGAATTTTTGAGGTTCACGAAGGCTTCCTAGAGGAAGTGACATCTACACTGAGACCAGAAGGATAGGTAGCAAATAGCCTGGTGAAAATGTAGGTGGTAGGGCTGGAAAAAGGAGCAGATTATGTTTTAGACAGAGGAGACCCTGTGCAAAGACTTCGAGGTACATTTTGAGGAGAAAGGAAGCCATGAGAGATGATTGTGAAGAGGTAAGCTGTGGCCCTTTCATAAAAAGTTTCGTGAGCCTCGGGTTCCAGAAGGCCTAAAGTAACTAGAGGACTGAGAAAGGAGAAAGCAGCGTATCACAAAATTTCTCTAGCCCACCCACATGGACTCCTTTTGGGCAAAGGCCTCACTACTCTGGGGTCCACTTTCAATTCCTCCCTGAACTGGGAAGTATAGTCTAGTAGTTCTCAAAGCTTCATCAGAACAAGTAAAATGTGTATTTTAGGGGGCTCGGTTCTCCCACACAGCATCTCCCATTCCTGCTGAAAGAGGTAGGCAGGTTCCTGCCGAGTCCAATCCCCTCTTCAGGCAGATACATTAGAAGTGGGGCTTGTCTTTCACTGTCTTATGCCTTCTGAGACCCACTCAGAGAAGAGGAGAGACCCATTTTCTTGCATGAAAGAATGAGGGTGTTATACAAGTCAGTTGAGTCCACAGGTCAGGAGAGATCTGAGTTGGCAACAGAAATTTGGGAACGATCTGCAGAGATGGCACTTGAGGTGAGAAGTGAGCTTAGGCCAGTACCCTGAAGGATGCCAATATCTAAGAGCCTGGCAGAAGAGTCACATTAGATCTTGGTATCATTTCCTTAAGCTTCATAATTGTCCCTGGTTCTTTATTTTTCTTGCACTCAACTGTGTTCCGGTAGTAAAATGATAAAAAATGATAAAAATTATGGCAAAGTTCTGTGGCCTTGTTTTTGGGGATAGTGAAGACAGGAGGAACAGAGGAGATACGGTCCCATTCTACAGCAGGTTTGGGTACAGCTCTCAAGGCTGGGATAGTGAAGCAACCAGGATGAGAAAGAAGAAAGCCTAGTCCCTGGGAATTACAGACGTGGGGGAGGGGAGGCAAAGGGGAAGGGCAAGGGAAGCCAGACTAGCCAGAGGGGGAAACAGTTAATAGAATAAGCATGGGACCCAACACAAAATACACATTTAATAAAATTCAGTTTATTTATTAAAAATTAATTAGACATTAGAACGACCATTTATTAAAGGCCGTGTGCTTAGCACCTATGTGATTTCACATATTCTAGGGGCACTTCACTGAAGAGGGGTCCTCAGGCCTCAGTCTGCAAATAAGGAAACTGAGGCTCTGAAGGATTACTCAGTGTCTTGCTGATTAGACTCGCTGGAAAAGACCTAAGTTCTGGCCCAGCACCTACCTAACTGGGGAACCTGGAACAAGTCCTTTCATCCTGAACCCCTCAAGGTTTGGAACCACAGACCTAGAGGAGCTCTAATGCCCCTGCACTCCCGCTCCTCCGTTCCGAGTCTCATCACAATTTTACGGATGAAACAGGCCAGAGGCAATGCCAGGGCTAGAATCCAGGCTTCTGGCTAAGAACCTCACATTTTGAAGCAGAAGCTACTTGCCGATCATGGCCGACAGTAGCTTCTCTCTGGCGCTACACAAGAAAAACATGCCCAGAAAAGGACTTAGTCCTAGGTCATGATGCGAACACAAGGTCGCGTCACAAGGTCATCGGACTCCAGCCTGATGGCGGATGGGGTCCGCCTCCCTTCTGCGCTGGTGCGGCGGGCGAGCCCTGAGCAGGGAGGATCCGGTTTCAGGTTTCCAGGCGCGACGGAAGTAGCCCCCTCTGCGCTGGGGATCCCAGTCTCCTAGACGAGGCGGGGGAAGGCCCACGTGGGCCCCTCGAATCGTCCAGCTTGTAGTCGCCACGGAAACCGCTTCCAGCGTCTCTCACTCCTTCCCACGCAAGGAGAGGAAATATCGACCAATGAGATAGCGGGAATTCTGTGACGTCGACAGTATCTGGGTGGGTGTGAGCCGAGAGCTAAGCCAGACGCTGGAGCCTCTGACCCCGGGTTGAGAAGAATGGTGCCTGATGGATCAGAAAGGCACAGCTTCCTCTCCTGGGTGTCTCACAGACGTCTCTCGTGTCCTCTCCCCTACCCCGCTCCTTCTCCTGAATTCAGTTTCAGTGCTGGCACAGTGGTCAACTCCAGGAGTGATAGCCATGGGCGCGGGGATTGGGGGTGTAAAAGGAGTGTTAGCAGAGAAGGCCTCGCTGAGGAATCCGGTCGCTGACTTTTGATTCTGCCTGGGAAGTCTGAGTGGAGTTCAGGCAGCAGTGGCGGTAAGGGTGGGGCGGGCTTCTTCTGACTGGAGAGAAATGCCACCCTGGAAAACAGAGAGGTCTACTCAACTAACCTGGGGGAGGAGAGGATTGGCTAGAGAAGTTGTAGAGAGCCTGAATGCCAGCCCGGCTCCACTTCATCCTGCTGGAGATGGCCAGCAGACAGTGACAACTGTGGCTTTGTAGCCACAGAGGCCAGGCTGGACGTTCCCATATGGCAGACATATACACATTGGGGGGGTGGGGGACAGCGGGGCGGGGGACAGACTGTCTTTACCAAGGATTCTTGGGGCCCAGAAGGCCTAGATGCTATTCCTCTGATGGCTATAGAGCCCGGCTCAGCCCAGCTTGGGGAAGAGCCTTCCCTTCTTTTCTCAGTGTGTATTAAGGGCCACCTATGAGCCAGGCCTTGTTCCAAGGACTGGGAATACAGTACTGAAGGAGACAACAAGGGTCCAGCCCTCAAGTAGACTGCATGCTGGTATGCATTAGAACCTGAACTCCAGACTACATTGCAGCCTCTGCTCTGAAAGGGATCATCTGTGCTGAATGCAGTGAACAGATCAGGCCAGATGTGGCCCTAAAAGAAGGTATCTTTTAGTTTTAAATTTTAGCCTTACTGAGGTATAATTGACATAAAATTGTAAGATAAAGTATGTATCATGGTGATTTGACATACTTATGCATTGTGAAAGGATGCCCCCCAAATTAAAACATTTATCACCTCACATATTTGTGTTTTTTCTAACTTACGTAGCAAATTTCAATTATATAATACAGTGTTTTCAACTATAGTCACCATGTTTTGCTTCACGTTGTGTAGCCGCAACATCAGAGTCCAAGTTCTGGGCAGCAGGATGGAGGAAGAGACAGAGAGAGATCAAGGGGAGTGCACATTATTCACCTGATAGCTGAAGTTTCAGTGTGTATTAAGGGAGATAGCAGGAGGGGCAAACTCTCCCTAGATCCCCCACCCTCCAGCTCTTCATATCCATGCTGCTATTCTGTTTCTATGAGGTTGACTTGTTTTATCTTTTTTTTTTTTTTTTAAAAAGATTCCACATATAAGTGATACCAAACAGTATTTGTCCTTCTCTTTCTGGCTTATTTCACTAAGAGGGTATCCTTTCTTCACCCTGACCCTTTCCCAAAAGCTGCCCCTCCCCAGTGCCAGGAGCCGAGGGCTTAGGGCTGCCTTCAGGTATCCATCCCAGCCTCCCTTCTCAGTATGTTCCCTCCCCTTCTGCTGTCTCCGATGGATCAAAGGATTCCCCCATGAGAACAGGTCTTTGAGGAGGTTTT
The DNA here is from genome assembly GCF_964194185.1 of Rhinolophus hipposideros. NCBI lineage: Eukaryota > Metazoa > Chordata > Mammalia > Chiroptera > Rhinolophidae > Rhinolophus > Rhinolophus hipposideros. Next base: position 53,432,650 of record NC_138064.1, on the reverse strand, counting down.
GAGGAGGCTGCTCAGCTCTGTCCTGAGCTGTAGCCCCAGGAAGGAGTAAATGGAGCGTGGACAGGGACATGTTGCGAGGTCAAGGGATTTGGGACCTGGTCAAGGCAAAAGATATGACCATGAGACGCAGTAACACACAAGCTTTAACAAGGTTGTGCTTAAACAAGGGTGCATGGGAGTGGAAGTTCCTCTAGCATGGCCATTAGAGCACTGGCCACCATGCAGAAGGGGAGGGGGCCAAGGGAATTCCCAGGGGATATGGGACTTGAGAGGGCTTACATGTCTGGTAGGTGTTGCTCAGCAGCACAGAGGGGGGTGTTTGGATTAAAGGGGAGCTTGAGGTCTTATAACTACAAATCTCTACCTTATTTATGGCTGCAGACATGACATAAGCCACTCTTCGCAGGGTACTTGCAAGACAAGAAGACTCTAATGGCTAAAAATCTGTTTGAGGGCTATTTTAAAAGTAACTGGATGTGTAAAAATTTGAGTTTCAACCTGGTGGGCTATTGAGCTAATGGGTCTCAGCCCACAGTGAAGAAATAACCTAGAGAAGCCATCTTTGGCTCATTTATATGATACAAGGACTGAAGAGGGATAGAAAGGTCTGCTGATGGCTTTCCCTTTAGCATTGACCTTGACTCAGGATCCTCTCAATAGCAAATGAGGGCATCTCATTACAGGCAACTTTCACCCTCAGAGGACTCCTAAGACTGCCATTTAAGGTCCTTCACGATCTGGTTCCCGCTGGCCCATACTGCTGCTAGATGTTGTCATGGCATCCTGGATCTCCAGAGTACAACTTTCCTAATGTCATTATCCCACTTGAAAACCTTAATGGCTCCGTACTGTCTACTTTGTCCCACAAACAAACTGGGTGGCTTAAAACAACAGAAATGTATTGTCTTACAGTTGTGGAGGCTAGAAACCTGAAATCAAATCAAGGTGTCGCAGGACCATTCTCTCTTTGAAGGTGCTCGGGGAGGAATCCTTTCTTGCCTCTTCTAGCTTCTGAAGTTTGCCAACAATCCTTGAGTTCCTTGGCTTGTAAAGTTATCACTCCAATCTCTGCCTCTCTTGTCACATGGTCCTCTTCTGTGTGTCTCTCAGTGTCTGTGTCTCTTCTTCTCTTCTTACAAGGATACCAGTCATATTGAATTAGGTACCATCCTGATGACCTCATCCTAACCTGATTACATCTTCTAAGATCTTATTTCCAAATAAGGTCACCTTCACAGGTACAGGGGTTAGAACTTCAACATATCTTTTTGAGGGACATGATACCCGGTGACTTGACTAACTTTTGGTTAAATGAATATGATAGAAATACGCAGGAGCTTCCATAGACATTTCTTAGGAAACAGCTGGTGCACTCCCCTTGATCTCTCTGTCTCTTCCTCCATCCTACTGCCCAGAACTTGGACTCTGATGTTGAGGCCATGCTAGGCGAAGCGACAATGTGGAGGAGCCTGGGTTTGACGCAGTGTGGATTGTATTTCCAGCTCTGAACGACCAACCTGGACTTTTACTTTAGAGAGAAATAAATTTCCAAGTGTATAATTCCTTTGTTGTGGGGTCTCTTTCCCTTGTAGCAGAACCCTGGTGCTGTCCTGGATGTGGGGCTTCTCTGTGAGGTTTGGTTTCTCCTTGGAGTTACCAAGAGGAAGTTAGCACAGGTCCTTCTGCTTTTAGATCTTCAAGCTAACTTGGGGATTCTATCATGCACACCCTTTCTCAGGGATGGTCACCAGTGCCTAATCTCTCTCTTCACTTCTGACTTTTCTCTCCCTTTCTTTAATTCAGAGGGTCTTAATCCCTCCTAGGCCAGGAAAAAAATTTTTCTCTTACATTTATCCAAATCTATTATTTATGTCATAAACCGCCTGCCCAGAGTCCCCTGGGGCTTTGACTTTTGAGATTCAAAATGTTTATTTCTCATCTCAAAGATGTAGTTTGGAAGTCACAAATTCAAAAAGGATATTTTTGTGTTGCTGTAACCCCTTTCTCTGAGGCAGTGAGCCCAGACTGCTGTAGCTGATACACAAATAGGGCAAAGGTTACAAGGGACCAGAAATGACCAGGAATGAAGACACACTGGCAAATTTTTCAGATATGACCCTGCCACATGAGCATTCATGCAAAGTACTGGCAAAAAATGCCAATACTACAAAAAGTCTGTAAGAATTTCCCCCAGAAGAAGAGTTCTGTGTTCAAATAAGTTTGAGAAACACTCAGAACATTTAATATGCTGATATGCACTGTGAGATACATAGACTGCAATATATCCTAAATTTATCTTCCTCCCCAGAACCATTTACCAACACATCAAAGCACAGAAGGGTTCTGTATTCCAAAATGCATCTGTACATACATACATATGTGTGTGTTGTTGCAGAGACTCAGTATCTGCAGAAGGAAACATAAGCTGGTACAAATGGTGGCCTATGGGGAGCCAGGGTGGGAATTAGATATTTTTTTCACTGTACAGCTTTTGGTGTTTTGGACTTATGTTTACTATGTACATTATTAAAATAGATACAATAAATTTATGAAAGCTTCAATGAGCCCAAAGCTGGATATCCAGTTGACATGTTTAATTGAATCCTCCTTGAGAATGACAGCTGATGCCCTCCTCTGAGGTCATAATCAGAAAGAGCCTAGAGATCTGATCAAGGTGGCTGAATTGGTAAACACTGTGCTCACCTCCTCTCATGACCACAGCAAAAGTACAGCTAAACTACACAACAACCATCATTGAAAAGTGCATGAAGTCTAGCTGAACCGAAGCCCTATAATTATAAACATACAGAAGAAGCCATCTTGAGACTGGTAGGAGGCATGGAAACACCCATTAAAAATTGGGAAAGAGAGGTGGCTGGTTAGTTCAGTTGGTTAGAGTGTGGTGCTAATAATACCAAAGCTGCTGGTTTGATCCCTGCATAGGCTATTCTGAGCTGCGGCTTTCTTAAAAAAAAAAAAATCTGGAAGGATATCTTGGCTGTGGAGGTTCCCCCACCCCTGGGGGAATGAGGGGTCCCCTGCCCACAACCCAGGGTTTCAATGCTGGGGAGAGAAGTCCCCATAACTTCTGGCTGTGAAAACCAGCAGAGATTGTGGCTGAGTGAGACAGAGGGCAACTGTAGTCTCAGGTGCTCCTCTTAAAGGGCCTGCACACGGACTTATTTGCTAATGGACTACCTCTGAGCTCCGTACTGAGGCAGTAGCTCGAAAGGCACCAGGAACATACAGGGAGGAACTGAATTGTCTGGCTTTAGAGTGAGGGCTGGAGGAGCAGCTTTCTCCCAGACAGAGGAGCTGGTGGAAGCCATTGTTTCTTTGTTGAGCCCTCCTCATTTCTGGCATGCAGACACAGGAGGCTGCCATGTCTGAATCTCTGTCTACCTGGCTAACACTGTTCATTTGCCCTTATTCCCTGAGATCCTGCCCCATGCACCTTTCAGTCCCACTCAAGCCGCTTCCAGTGGCTTTTCTGTACAAATGCCTTGGTTCATGCTGCAGACTTTTCTAAAATCCCTGAAAGGTTCACAAAACCCAAACAAGAAGTATCTGGCTTTGGCCCATCCTGTACCTCTGGCTGAGCAGCCCCACGCCTGGCACCAGTGACAGAGGGCCTGGTTCACAGCTTGGCCTCTTGAGGCACCTCCAAGCCCAGTGTGGGTGGTGGCCACCTGCAGATTGCTTTGTGGCTCATGCCAGGTGGTCCCAAGAAACGCTCATCCTGCAGCTGAACTTGGCCTGCAGTGGGGCCCCTCTCAATGTCCTAAGACTAGTGCAGCTAGTAGCTAGCTTCAGACCCAGCCAAAGCATCAACCAGCTTCTTCCAGGGATGACAAACCCAAAGGGCACACTCGGCAGGCACCACAGCCCTGCTAAAGTGAATCCTGCTCTGTAGGGTCAGCCTCCACACAGCAGCAACTCCACTGTAGTCATGGCCAGTCCTCACAATCAGCCTGAAGCTCAATCTTTCCCACTGACGTGCAAACAGCAACCTAGGCTCAACTACAAGAGAGGGGCACACACAGCCTACACAAGAGACACACCTGGAGCATTCAGATAAGGTGACCAGGGAGACTGTGCCACTAGACCCACAGGACAGCAACTATATGAGGCCACTTTACTAGGACCGGGAGACATCGCAACCCTGCCTAATACATAGAAACAAACACAGGGAGGCAGCCAAAGTGGGGAGACAAAGAAATATTTCTCAAATAAAGGAACAGAACAAAGCTCCAGAAAAAGAATTAAACAAAATGAAGACAAGCAATCTACCAGACGCAGAGTTCCAAACACTGGTTATGAAGATGCTCAATGAGATCCCATCAAGAGGGTGGAGTAGGTAAATGCTGTGCTTACTTTCTCTCATGACCACGTCAGAATTATAACTAAGCTACAAAATAACCATCATTGAGAATCTCCTGAAATCTTGATGAACTGAAGCCCTACAACTAACGATATACAGAAGAAGCCACCTTGAGACTGGTATGAGGGGCGCAGACACAGAATGGGGTGGTCCCTGTGTGTGATCATTAAAAATTGGGAGGGATATCTTGGCTGCATAGTTTCCCCTATCCCTAAAGGAGCAAGGAGTCCCAGCCCCTCCCCAGCCCAGGGTTCTGGTGCCAGGGAGAGAAGTCTCTGTAACTTCTGGTTGTGAAAACCAGTGGATAGTGTGGCTGAGTGAGGCAGAGGGTGGCTGCATTCCCAGGTGCTTCTCTAAAGCACATGTGCATGGACTTACTCACTGACAGAATCACTGGCTCTGAACTCCAGCTCTGGGGCAGCAGCTGGAAAGGCGGCAGGGACATATGGTGGAAAACTGAGTTGCCTGGCTTCAGGCCAGGGGTTGGAGGGGCAGCTTTCTCCTGGATGGAGGAGCTGGCAGAAGCCATTGTTTCTTTGTTGAGCCCTCCCCGTTCCTGGAATGCACGCAGGCTGCCACCATATCTGAGTCTCCATCTAGTTGGCTAACCTACTCATTCACCATGCCCTGGTGTCCTACCCAACTTTTGGATGCACTCAAGCTGCTTCCAGTGGCTTTTTTGTACAAACCGCCTGCCTTAGCGCATGCTGAAGACTTTTCTAGGGTCTCTCAAAGGTTTGTGGAACCCAGACAAGCAGCATCTGGCTTGAGCATGTCCCATACCTCTGGCTGAGCAGCCCTAAGCCTGGCACTAGTGTCAACCGGCCTTGGTTGGCAGCTTGGTCTCTCAAGGCATTTCTAAGCACAGCACAGGCACCGGCCATTTGGAGATTGCTTTGTGGCTCCTGTCAGTGGCCCTGGGTGGGGTATGGGCTGTGGCTGAACTTGACTTGTAGTGGGTCCCCTCCCAGGTAGCCCTGGGGAATGGCACACCCAGTGGGCAGCTTCAAAACGAGCTGGAGCATCACCTAGCTGACTCCAAGGACAACACACCCAAAGGGTGGATTGGGCAAGCACCAACTTGGAGCCTTTCTGAGGCAGATCCCGCTCTGTAGGGTCAGTCCCTGCACAATTCCTCCACAGTAATCAAGGCCAGTCCTACCAATAAGCCTAAGGCTCAATCCCTCTTATTGATGTGCAAATTGTAACCAAAGCTCAACTACAAGAAGAGGGCACACACAATCCTCACAAGGGACACACCTGGACTGCACGGCTCGGGTGACTAGGAAGAATACGCCACTGGGCCCCAAGCACACCTACTGCAATAGGCCAGCCTACCAACACTGGGAGCATCGCAGCCCTACCTAATACATAGGAACAAACACAGGAGGCAGCCAAAGTGGGGAGACAAAGAAACATGTCCCAAATAAAAGAACAGATCAAAGCTCCAGTAAAAGAAGTAAACAAAATGGAGACAAACAGGGCCAGCCTGGTGGCTCAGGTGGTTGGAGTGTCGTGCTCCTAACACCAAGGTCGCCAGTGATTCCCACATGGGCCAGTGAGCTGTGTGCGCCCTTTGTGAACAACAGGTCTCCCTGGAGCTGGGCTGCTGTCAGCAGCTGGAGGTCAGCATGAGCTGCCGTGAGCTGCTAAGTGCTGCCATGGGCAGCTGTGTGCTGCCATGAGCAGCTGGTGGCCAGTGCGAGTGGCCAGCAGCCAGCATGAGTGGCCGTGGGCTGCTGTGAGCGGCCAACCGACGACTGGCGACTGACTGCCTCAGCCGGCGGGGAGCACAAGGCTCCTAATACCAGCATGGGCCAGGGAGCTGTGTCCTACACAACTAGACTGAGAAACAACGGCTTGAAGCAGAGTGGGTGGTTCGGGAGGAGGCGGAGGAAGGGGAAAAAGAAAAATAAAACCAACAGAATGAAGACAAACAATCTACCAGATGCAGAGTTCCAGCACTGCTTATGAGGACGCTCAATGACCTAAGGGAGAACTTCAACCAAGAGATAGGAAACATAAAAAAGAGCCACTTAGAAATAAAACATACAATAATTGAAATGAAAAATGCATTACAGGGAATCAACAGATTAGATGAAGCAGAGGCTCAAATCAGCAATTTAGAAGGTGAGGTAGCAGAGGTCACTCAATCAGAACAGCAAAAAGAAAACGAATCCAAAAAAATGAGCAAAGTTTAAGGGGATTCTCACATGACATCAAGCATTCCAACATTTGCATCATAGGGCACCAGAAGGAGAAAAGAGAGCAAGGAATTGAAATCCTATTTGAAGAAATAATGATGGAAAACTTCCCTAACCTGGAGAAGAAAATAGATATACAAGCCTAGGAAGCACAGAGTCCCAAACAAGATGAATCCAAAGAGGTCCAAACCCAGACACATCATAATTAAAATGCTAAAGGATAAAATCAAAGCGTGAATCTTAGAAGCAGCAAGAGAAAAGCACTTAGTTACCTACAAGACTATCCGCTGATTTCTCAACAGAAACTTTGCAGGCCAGAAGGGATTGGCATGAAATAGTCAAAGTGATGAAAAGCAAGAACCTACAAACAAAATTATACTACCCAGTAAAGCTGTCATTTAGAATGGATGGACAGATAAAGAGCTTTCCCAGATAAGAGAAAGTTAAAGGAGTTTATCATCACCAAGCCAGTATTACAAGGAATCTTAGAGGGACTTCTTTAAGAAAAACAGAAAAGCTCAAAAGTATGAATAATAAAATGGCAATAACTGCATACCTATCAACAATTCCTTTCAATGTAAATGGATTAAATGCTCCAATCAAAAGATGGGGGGGGGGCTGAATGTATAAGAAAATAAGACCCTTACGTAGGCTGCCTACAAGAGACTCACTTCAGTTCTAAAGACACACACAGACTGAAAGTAAAGGGATAGAAAAATATATTTCAGGAAAATGGAAACAAAAAAGGCTGGGCTAGCAATACTTATACGAGACAAAATAGAGTTCAAAACAAAAATTATAACAAGACAAAGGACCCAGTAATCCCAGTCTTGAGTATTTATTCAAAGAAAACAAAAAGGGCACTTGAAGAGGACATGTACATCCATACGTTCATCGAGACGATGTTTGCAATGGTGAGGTGTGGAGACAGCCTGGCTGTTCCTGAATAAGTGATGGGGAGGAGGTGGCGCATATATACAATGGAATATTGCTTGGCCATAAAAAAGAATGACATTTTGCCACCTGTGACAACATGGGTGGATCTGGAGGGCACTGTGCTGAGTGGAGTAAGTCAGACAGTGAAAGACAAATGTCATATGATTTCACTTATTAGTAGCATCTAAAGAACAAAATAAATAAATGAGACAGAAACAAATTCACAGATACAGCAGGGAACATTTTGATAGATGGGAGGGGGTTTAGGGGTAGGTGAAAAAAAGGAAAGGTTTAAGAAGTACAATTGGTTGTTACACAGTAGTCATGGGGATGTAGCGTACGTATAGCATAAGGAATATAGTTAATAATATTGTAATAACTATGTATGGTGTCAGATGGGGACTAGATTTATCTGGGTGGCAGATGAGAGGGAGGATGGTGGGCTGGGTAAAAAACATGAAGGCTTAAGAAGTAAAGCTGGTAGTTACAAAACAGTCACGGGGATGTAAAGTACAGCACAGGGAATAGAGTCAGTAATATGGTAATAATCATGCATAGTGCCAGGTGGGTACTAGGCTAGTGGGGGTGTGTGTGTGGGGAGTTACTTCTTAAATTACATAAATGTCTAACCACTATGCTGTACACTAAAATTAATATAAAATAATATTGAGGCAGCCGGTTAGCTCAGTTGGTTAGAGCACGATGTACGTAACACCAGAGTTGCTGGTTCGATCCCTGCATGGGCCACTGTGAGCTGCGTCTTCCACAACTATATTGAAACAACTACGTGGCTTGGAGCTGATGGGTCCTAGAAAAACACACTTAAAATAAACAAAAGTTAAAAAAACGATAATGTTGAATGTCACCTATAATTGAAAAATTTAAAAAGGAGGGGGGGAAAGTGAGGAGGAAGAAGAGGTTCAAATTTCCAGGAATGAAACATAGAAGTCAACTGCATAGAAGCAAGCACAGGCAATACATTTATGGACCTTGGCTTCGAAGAGCATTTTATGAATTTGACCTCAAAGGCAAGGGAAGTGAAAGCTAAAATAAATGAATGGAACTATATCAAATGAAAAAAGCTTCTGCACAGCAAAAAAAAACCATCGACAAAATAAAGAGGCAACTAGCTGAATGGGAGAAGGTTTTTGCAAACAGTGCCTCCAATAAGGGGCTAATATCCAAAATATACAAGGAACTCATGAAGTTCAACAACAAAAAGACTATCCAACTAAAAAATGGGCAGAGGACACGAACAGACTTCTCCCAAGAGGACATACAAACAGATATATGAAAAAGTGTTCAATTTCACTAGCTATTACCGAGATGCAAATCAAAACCACAATGAGACATCACACCTGCTAGAATGCATATCATCAACAAGACAAATAATATCAAGCGTTGGAAAGGATGCAGAGAAAAAGGAACCCTCATATACTGTTGGTGGAAATGTAGTACAGCCACTATAGAAAACAGTATAGAGTTTCCTCAAAAAAATTAAGAATAGAATTACCATATGACCCAGCAATCCCTCTTCTGGGTGTCTACACAAAACAGCTGAAAACATTTATCCGTACAGATATATGTGCTCCTATGTTCAACTGCAGCTTTATTTACGGTGGCCAAGACATGGAAACAACCAAAATGTGCTTCAATAGGTGATTGGATAAAGAAGATGTGGTACATATACACAATGGAATACTACTCTGCCATAAGAAAAGATGAAATGCTGCCATTAACAACAACATGGATGGATCTTGAGATCATTATGCTAAGTGAAATAAGTCAGACAGAAAAAGCTGAGAACCTATGACTTCACTCTTATGGGATATAAAACTAAAGGCAGCGAAGGAACAAGACAAGCAAATAAAGAAACAAAAACTCAGACACAGACAATAGTTTAGTGGTTACCAGAGGGAAAGGGTGTGGGGAGATGGTAGGAGAGGGTAAAGGGGGTCAAATATATGGTGATGGAAGAACTGACTCTGGATAGTGAGCACGTAATGCAATATGTAGATGACGTATTACAGAATTGTACACTTGAAACCTATGTAGTTTTGTTGACTATTATCACCCCGATACATTTTAGTTAAAAAAAAAAAAACACCAAATAAGTTATGAGGATGTAACGTACAGCATGGGGAATATCGTCAATAATACTGTGATAGCATGGTATGGTGTCAGGTGATTGCTGGATTTATCATGGCGATCACTTCTTTAGGTATATATGAACAACGATTGTGTACATCTGAAACTAATATAATATGTATGTTAGCTATATTTTAATAAAAATCTTAAAAAGAAAACCCCTCAGAAACTCATCACTGAGCCTGATGTAAGAAGGACATTGAGGAAGGTATAAAAAAGAAAACAAAATATCCCAAAGAAACAAAAACAAAAAGATGATTTATCTACTCTGGTGTGGAACTATGTCTACCAAAGTTTTTTTCATTTTTTTAAATTAGCTTCAGGTGCACAAAACAATGTAATAGACGTTTATCATTTTTATCCCTCAGACAGTGACAACCCCCCTCCGCCATCGACTACCCCTCTGACATCGCACACAGTCGTTACATTTCCACTGCCTCTATTCCTAATGCTGTACTCCGCTTCTTGTAACTATATATATGTAAATATACATATATATGTATATTTATATATATATAATTATAGTTTACATTCATTATTGTTCAACTTCAGCTTCAGGTGTACAGTGCAGTGATCAGGCATCTACATCATCCCTGAGGTGGTCTCCCTAATGAGACAAATGTTCATTGGATACCTACAAAATCTTTACAACATTATTGATTACATTCCCCAAATTGACTTTCGTTTCCCCGTGGCAATCTTGTGGTTGCCGACTGTCATGCAGGGCGTCATGAGAAGTCTCTGGTCCCGCTCCTCACATAAAAACGCAGGACATGGTGAGGCCGGAAAGGAACACCCACGGAGCCATAGGTAGGGGAGTCACACTACTATAGTCTCGCTGGCGGCTGGGTTGGAGACACAGGAAGCAGGAGCCACATTGTCCACAACCTGCCGTCCTAACTGCAATCCTCGCTTGCCAGCCCAGCCACCATCTTCTTGCTAGCCACCATTTTTCTGCCAGTGTAGCCACAACAGTTATATTAGTGGCCAATGGCTCACTGGTTACAGCTGACGGCCAACTAGCCACAGCTGATGGCCATCCAATCACAGTTGATGGCCATTTACTACCCGAGTGAGCACCTTTCCATGTGAGGCCGAGAGCCTGGAAACTGCACTCCTGGCTCTGTCCCCACACTGACTGTGCTTTCTAATCCCCTCACCGTCCTCGTTATCTCTACTCCCCCCATCTAGCAACCCTCAGTTTTTCCTCTGTCTCTGAGACTATTTCTGATCAGTTCATTCATTTATTCTTTTCTTTAGATTCCACATATAAATGAGATCATATGGTATTTGTCTTTCTCTGTCTGACTTATTTAACTTAACATAATGTTCTCCAGGTCCATCCATGTTGTTGCAAAGGTAAGATTTCCTTCTTCTTTATGGCTGCATAATACTCCATTGTATAAATGTACCACAGTTTCTTAATCCAGTCATCTACCGATGGGCATTTTGGTTGTTTCCATGCCTTGGCTATTGTGTATTGTCCGGGGCCGGCCTGCCCAGACCCGCCCAGACATGCCCGGGCTTGTCTGCACCTGGCTGCCCCTGGGCCACGCTTAAAGTTTCGATTCTATTGTTTAAGTTTAACTTTCGATTTCTCAAACAGCCCGCCATGACGAAGCACCCTCTGATTGGTCGGTCCCCATATTGGGAGACCGGGTGTTTCTTTGATGTGCCTAAATCTATATATACAAGCTGTTACCTTCAATAAAGAGAGACTTGATCAGATTCCTGTCTTGTCTCCATTTCTCGCGTACCCCTGTCCCCCCGAGCCCCTATTTCTCCCCCAGGTCTTCCGTTGTCGATCCTGCAGGTCGGGACAACGTGGCGCCCAACGTGGGGCCTGGGTACGAGAAAATCCCTAGAGGGAGAGGACGCCTCATCAAGGCCGGCGAATCGAAAGTAAACCGTTCTGCCGCCGCGGGAGCCTGCCGCGCCGAGACAGAAGGTAAGAGGATAAGCGTCCGAAATGGGACAGGAATTAAGTCATCATGAGGTCTATGTTAAGCAGTTAAAAGATGCGCTCAGGACGCGAGGAGTAAAGGTTAAGAGTCAGGATCTTTTTAAGTTTTTTGACTTTGTTAAGGAGACATGCCCTTGGTTTCCTCAGGAAGGCACCATTGACTGTAGACGATGGAGGAGAGTAGGGGATGCACTCAATGATTATTATAAGGTCTTTGGACCTGAAAAAATTCCTGTAACTGCCTTCTCATATTGGAATTTAATTGGTGAAATGATAGGAAAAAGGGAAGGTTGTCCGGAGGTTGAAAACGCTATTCATCTCACTGAAAAATTGCTAAAGGAGGGCCCCAGAAACTATCCAGGTGAAACCTCGGTAAAAGCCGAGGAAGACCTGATCTCCTTAGAAAGTGATACAGAGGGGGCAAAAGCCAACCCTCCTCCTAGTAAAGATACCCCGCCAGTGGATGTTAGACCCAAACTTTACCCCCCTTTAAAGACTATCGCTAATGATTCAGAGGAGGAAGTAAAGAGGTCAGGGGCATACAAGACTAAAACAAACTTACAGGATTCCTCCTCTTCTGATGATGAAAAAAGACAAAAGAGACATTCCCATAAGACAAAAATCCGTAGACAACAAAATAAAGAGAAGAGGAGAGATAAGCAATTGCCTCAGACATTCCTAGCACGGGAGGTAGATCCCGACCCTTCTGATGTAGATTGGGATGATTTGGCTGATAGAGCGGCAAAAAATCATGACCCTGACTGGCCGCTCCGCCCTCCCTCCTACAATGAGGCTTCTGCCCCGCCTGCGGCCCCGATGGATCCTAATCGAGATCTAAAATCCCAGATTGTAGCCTTGGAAGAAAGGGTCTGCCTCCAAGCCAGGCGCCAGTCCTTAGTGGCACAACTGAGAGGGATGAATCTAAAAGATCATAACAATGCTAGACAGGTTACAGCCTGTAATCAGGCCATCACCATCCTGCCTCCTTTTGTACCCCCTACACCCGATGCCCCTGTCTCAAACATCTTTGAGAGACAGTCCTGCACGCTGGGAGGCGTCGACGCCTTCCCGGTTGTTGAAGCTCAAGATGCTCAGGGACAGCCCCAACGCTACCACCAACCACATAACTACCAGCACCTGAAGGAATTAAAATCAGCCGTCTCTCAGTACGGTGCCAGTGCCCCTTTTACCCTTACCATTTTAGACTCTATTGCTGAACAATGGCTGACTCCCCAAGATTGGCAGACATTAGTAAAGGCCGTGCTCGCTGGAGGTGATCACCTCCTGTGGAGAACAGAGTTCCAAGACCTTTGCCGAGATTTAGCCCGAGCCAATGCTAGGGCAGGCACCCCCTGGACTTTTGAAATGCTCACTGGTACTGGAATTTATGCCACCATGAATGCCCAGCTTCAGGCTGACCCAGGGCTTTTTGCGCAAATCTCATCTGCAGCCACGAGGGCCTGGAGAAAACTCCCCTCCAAGGAGAACGCTGGAGTTTCTCTTGTTAAGATTAGACAGGGATCCAACGAGGCCTTCTCTGATTTTGTTGATAGATTACAGACTGCGGCAGAGCGGTCCCTCGGCACCACCGCTGCCGCCATGGACTTGGTCCGAGAGCTGGCTTTTGAAAATGCTAACCCGGCTTGCCAAGCCGCTATCAGGCCTTTCAAAAAGAGAACAACTGATGTAACTGAGTTTGTTCGTATTTGCTCTGAGATTGATCCTTCTTACCAACAAGGGCTTGCCATGGCAGCTGCATTTAGCGGCCAATCGGTTACAGAGTACATAAGAAATAAGACAGAAACTAAAAGAGGCTGTTACAAGTGTGGAAAACTGGGTCATTATTCTAAAGAATGCCCATCAAGCAATGAATCTTCCCCTGATACAGCCCCCACTAAGCTCCCTGGCCTCTGCCCCCGATGCAAGCGGGGAAAACATTGGGCTCGAGATTGTAAATCCAAGACCGACGCCCAAGGTCAGCCTTTGCCACAGCAGTCGGGAAACGGGAGGAGGGGCCAGCCTCAGGCCCCGAAACAAGCTTATGGGGCAGTCAGCTTTGTTCCAGCAACACCCAACAATCCTTTTCAGGACTTAGTAGAGCAACCCCAGGGAGCGCAGGACTGGACCTCTGTTCCACCTCCCACACAGTATTAACCCCCGAAATGGGAACACAAGCCTTAAACACAGGCGTAAATGGCCCCTTACCACCTGAAACATTTGGATTAATTCTAGGAAGGAGCAGTGTTACCATGAGAGGCCTCCAAATTTACCCAGGAGTTATTGATAATGATTATACTGGGGAAATTAAGATCATGGCTAAAGCTGACAGTAATATTCTCTCTATCCCACGTGGGGAAAGAATTTCCCAGCTAGTCTTGTTGCCTTTGGTCAAGACTGCCCACAAAAGCCAATGGCCCAAAAGAGAAACAGGTAGTTTTGGGTCATCTGATGTCTATTGGATACAACCAATTACAAGTCAAAAGCCCTCTTTGATATTATGGCTAGATGATAAACCCTTCACTGGTCTAATAGACACAGGGGCTGATGTAAGTATTATTAGATCAGAGGATTGGTCCTCCCATTGGCCCACCTCAGAGACATTAACTAATTTGAGAGGAATTGGACAAAGTAGCAATCCTCGACAAAGTTCCAAATATCTTGTTTGGAAGGATAGAGAAGGCAATTCAGGCCTCATAAAGCCCTTCATCATTCCTCAACTGCCCGTCAATCTCTGGGGTAGAGACTTGCTTTCCCAAATGAAAGTTATGATGTGTAGCCCCAATGAAGTTGTTACTGCACAAATGCTAGCACAGGGGTTTAGCCCTGGTAAGGGCCAGGGTCTGCAAAACTCTTACACCACACAATAATCCTTCATTCCAAATCCCATAATCGTCCCAAAGCAACCGATGCATACCATCCCCCAAATGACCAAGGTGTGGTACATACAAGTCTCACAAGATAAGATTATCCCATGAGCCAAACAGGAGGGGCGAGATGCTATTGTTCTAATGGGTCCATTACACCTGAGGGTAAAGGACAACAGTTGAGGCATGCGTCAGCAGCTTCTCAGAAGAGGAGGGGCACAGCTACCTCCTAACTTTACATTAGCTCATGGGGTCCTAGGGGGGTCCCGTCTGGCTTAGCTTGTTTCTCCCGTGAGAAATCTTACCCGCCTTTGACTGCAGACCCTGCTTACAAGGACCAAACATGGAGACTTAGGGTAGCATAAACTCAACCCCAATGAGGGACAATCCCACAGGGTCACCTTTCCCTAAGGAAAGATTGGAGGGGACAGACTGCTAGGTTGCTGTGTGACTACAATTTACAATCTGCTTAACACCTCTAATTTGGCCCTTGCAGAAGAGTGCTGGCTTTGCATGCAGATGGGGTACCCTGTTCCCCTTGCCATACCCAGCCTCCCTGGAAACTATTCCATAAACGGCAGTTGCCCACTCACTGCCCCTCTTTTAGTCCAACCGGTCCAGTTCCATGACTCCACTTGCTTTAGTTCCCCCTCCTCTAATGATTCCTTTACGCTGGATGTAGGATTCGTAGCTTTCACTAACTGCATAAAAACAATCAATATATCTATGTCCTTGTGTGCTCCTAATGGTTCAGTTTTTGTCTGTGGAAATAATAGAGCTTATTCGCAGCTACCTCGCAACTGGACAGGATTATGTGTATTAGCCTCCCTTCTACCTGACATAGACATCATCCCTGGGGAAGAGCCAGTCCCGATTCCAGCCATAGATCACATGTTTGGGAGATCCAAACGGGCAGTACAAATTATCCCCTTGCTTGTAGGCCTGGGAGTTAGTACAGCTGTAGCCTCTGGGACTGCTGGCCTGGGGGTCTCCTTAACCCAGTACACCAAAATATCTAGACAACTTATCTCAGAGATCCAGACCTTATCTAGTACCGTTCAGGACCTTCAAGACCAGGTAGATTCCTTAGCAGAAGTAACCTTACAAAATAGAAGGGGTTTAGATCTATTAACTGCCCAACAGGGAGGCATCTGTTTAGCATTACAGGAGAAATGCTGTTTCTACGCGAATAAATCCGGGATCGTCAGAGACAAGATCAGACAGCTACAAGATGACCTAGAGCGAAGAAGAAAAGAATTGGCTGCCAATCCACTATGGACGGGATTGAATGGACTATTGCCATATCTCCTCCCCTTTTTGGGCCCGTTACTATCCCTATTGCTGATTGCCTCGCTTGGGCCTTTCTTATTTAACAAACTTATAGCCTTCATTAAACAACAGATTGAAGCCATCCAGGCCAAACCCATACAGGTCCATTACCACCGTTTGGAAATGAGAAACAAGGGTGGCTCATATTTGTCATTAGACGATATATGATAAGACCCCCTTCCCCTGTGAGATGGACTGGACAGTCAACGACGGGTATGACCAGGAGTCGGGTTCACTGTGATGTCTGGTGACAGGGTCACATTAATGCTAAGATTCATGGTTGACTCACTGCTCACCCCACATCCTGGCAACCTAAGACAGACGCAGTCCCCGAGGGGCCATCTCTCTATTCCTCAAAACAAAATAAAAAAGGAGGACCTGTCCGGGGCCGGCCTGCCCAGACCCGCCCAGACATGCCCGGGCTTGTCTGCACCTGGCTGCCCCTGGGCCACGCTTAAAGTTTCGATTCTATTGTTTAAGTTTAACTTTCGATTTCTCAAACAGCCCGCCATGACGAAGCACCCTCTGATTGGTCGGTCCCCATATTGGGAGACCGGGTGTTTCTTTGATGTGCCTAAATCTATATATACAAGCTGTTACCTTCAATAAAGAGAGACTTGATCAGATTCCTGTCTTGTCTCCATTTCTCGCGTACCCCTGTCCCCCCGAGCCCCTATTTCTCCCCCAGGTCTTCCGTTGTCGATCCTGCAGGTCGGGACAGTGTATAGTGCTGCAGTAGACGTAGGAGTGCATAAAGATTTTGAATTGGAGTTTTGGGTTTCTCCGGATAGATACCTAGGAGTGGAATTACTAGATCATAAGGTAGTGCCATTTTCAGATTTTTGAGATACCTCCATACTGTTTTCCATAGTGGCTGCACTAATCTGCAATCCCACCAACAGTGCACAAGTTTCCCTTTTCTCCAAATCCTTGCCAGCAATTGTTTGTTGATTTATTGATGATAGCCATTTTGACTGGGGTGAGGTGGTATCTCATTGTGGATTTTATTTGCATTTCTCTAATGATTAGTGAGGTTGAGCATTTTTTTTCATATGTCTGTTTGTCATCTGTATGTCCTCTTTAGAAAAATGTCTCTTCATGTCCTCTGCCCATTTTTTAATTGGGTTGTTTGTTTTTTTGGAGTTGAGTGAGTTTTTTTATAAATTTGGGATATTGTGGGGACAGAGCCCCAGAAAGCAGTTTCCAGGCTCTCAGCCTCACATAGAAAGGTGCTGGCCCGCTATGAAAGGCAGTGTGGAGGTTCCTCAAGAAATTACGAGTAGAATTACCATATGACCCAGCAATCGCTCTCCTGGGTATCTACCCAAAAAATCTGAAAACATTTCTCTATAGAGACACGTGTACTCCAATGTTCATTGCAGTTTTGCTTACGGTGGCCAAGACATGGAAACAACCAAAATGTCCTTCGATAGATGAATGGATAAAGAAGTTGTGGTATATATACACAATGGAATACTATTCAGCGTTAAGGAAAGATAATATAGGAGCATTTGTGACAACATGGATGGATCTCGAGAGTATAATGCTAAGTGAAATAAGTCAGACAGAAAAAGCAGAGAACCCTATGATTTCACTGATATGTGGTATATAAACCAAAAACAACAAAAGAACAAGACAAACAAATGAGAAAGAAAAACTCATAGACACAGACAATAATTTAGTGGTTACCAGAGGGTAAGGGGGTGGGGGTGGGTGATGAGGGTAAGGGGGATCAAATATATGGTGATGGAAGGAGAACTGACTCTGGGTGGTGAACACACAATGGGATTTATAGACGATGTAATACAGAATTGTACACCTGAAATCTATGTAAATTTACTAACAATTGTCACCCCAATAAATTTAAATAAAAAAAAAAAGAAAGAAAGGTGCTGGCTTGGGTAGTAAATGGCCATCAACTGTGATCAGATGGCCATCAGCTGTGGCTAGTTGGCCATCAGCTGTAACCCATAAGCCATTGGCCACTAATATAACTGCTGTGGCTATGCTAGCAAAAAAAAAAATGAGGGGCTAGCAAGAAGATGGTGGCTGGCAAGCGCGGACTGCTGTTAGGACGGCTGGTTGCAGATTATGTAGATCCTGCTTCCTGTGTCTCCAGCCCAGCCGCCAGCGGGAATGTAGTAGTATGACTCCCCTACTTATGGCTCCGTGGATGTTTCTTTTTGGCCTCACCATATTCTGCGTTCTTATGTGGGGAGCGGGAGCAGAGACCCCACAGGACACCCCGGGTGACAGATATTAACTCCTTATTGTATATATCATTGGCAAATATCTCCTTTCAGTAGAATCCCTTTTTGTTTTATTGATGGTTTCCTTTGCTGTGAAAAAAAGTTTTTAGTTTGATGTAATCCCACATGTTTATTTTTTCTGTTACTTCCCTTTCCTGAGGGGATATACAGTGGTACCTCGGTTTCGAACGTCTCTATTGATGAACATTTTCATTTATGCATGCTGTAAACCCGGAAGTAAATGCTTCGGTTTTCAAACACAACTCAGAAGTCAAACATGTCACATGGTTTCCGCTGAGTGCAAGATCCTGAGGCCTAGCTGTCGGTTGTTTTGAACATTTCAGATGTTCGAAAACCGAGGTACCACTGTATCTCAGTAAAAATCTTAGTCTGTGTAACGTCTGTAAAGTTTCTTCCTATATTTTCTTCTAGGAATTTTATGGTTCAGGTCTTATTTTTAAGTCTTTAATCCATTTTGAATTTATTCTTATATATGGTGTAAGGAGGTGGTCCAGCTTCATTTTTTTGCATGTGTTTGTCCAGGTTTCCCAGCACCATTTATTGAATAGACTGTCTTTACCCCACCATAAATTCTTGCTTCCATTGTCATAGATTAAATATTTAAAAGCTCTAAAGTGCAGCCAGAGTCGAGACTCACTAGGATTAAGAGCGGTCTTTAAGAAGTCCTCACCTGCTAGCCATTTCCCTTGTGTTGGGTAAGGCACTATGCGCAGGAAATTCAAGAGTAAGACTCAGTCTCTATCTTCAAATGGCTCCAGGAGCTGGAAAGCTGCTATGTTTTCTAACAAAGACTTGTCGGAAAAGAGCTCCACCCCCACCCCCAGCTTTATTGTTTAAACTAGGGCTGGCTGGGGCTGGGTTTGCCTAGAGAGAGCTGAACTGAGTTTAACAAGCCAGGCTTTGAAAATAAAGAACAACCTGGACTTGTGATTGGCCTCTAAAGCGGAGGGCAGAGCCCTTAATTTGAGGAATCTGATGCTGTCTCCTGGTAGATGGTGTCAGAATTGAGATGAATTATAGGATAACCGGCTGGTATCACAGAGCATTGCCTGGTGGTGTGTGTGTGTGTGTACTGGGGAAACTTCCCCCTACACACACACACACACACACACACCACACACACACAGATAGTGGAATTGGGGTGCAGAATCCATATAACTATGTCCCTAAAAGTGGAATTGCTGGATCATATGATAACTCTGTTTAACCCTTTCAGGAACTTCCAAACCATTTTCCAGAGCAGATGTACTCTTGTACACATTCACCAGCAGTGCATGAGGAGTCTAATTTCTCCACATCCTCACCAACATTTGTTATTATCTGTCTTTTTTATTGTAGCCTTCCTATTGTGTGTAAAATAGGATCTCTTGGTTTTGATTTGCATTTCTGTAATGGCTAAAGATGTTGAGCATCTTTTCTTGCGCTTATTGGCCATTTGTATATCTTCCTTGGAAAAAATGTTTATTTGGATTCTTTGCCCATTTTAAAATTGGATTATTTTTCTTTTTATTGTGAATTATAAGAGTTTTTTCATATAATCTAGATACAACTCTCTTATCAGGTGTGTTATTTGCAAATATTTTTTCCCATTCTGTGGGTTGTCTTTATGTTTTCTTGAGGGTATTTTGAAGCACAAATGTTTTTAATTTTGTTGAAGTCCAATTTATCTACTTTTTCTTTTTGTATTTTTTGGTGTTGTAGTTTAGAAGGCTTTGCCTTATCTAAGCTTACAAAATTTACTTTTATATTTTCTTTTAAGAGTTTTGTAGTTTTAGTTCTTACATTTAATTCAATGATTCGAGTTAATTTTTGTGTATGGTATAAAGAAGGAGTCAAATTGAATTCTTTTGTATGTGGATATCCATTTGTTCCAGCACCATTTTGTTGAAAAATGATTCCTTCTCATTGAATTGTTGTGGCACCCCTGTCCAAAATCAATTAACGATAAGTGTAAGAGTTTGTTTCTGGACTCTCAATTCTATTCCACTGATCTATTTGTTCTCATGCCAGTCTTGTTTAGTTTAGCTTTGTAGTGAGTTTTGAAATCATGACTTTGTTCTTTTTCTAGGTAGTTTTGGCTATTCTGAACCCCTTGAATTTCCACATGCATTTTAGAACACGTCAGTAAATTTCTGCAAAAAAAATCATCAGGGATTTTGATAAGGATTACATTGAATATTTGACCATTTGAGGGGGTACCTATTGCCATCTTAACAATACTAAATCTTCCAACCCATAAACACAGGATGTCTTTCCATTTATTTAAATCATTCTTCATTTCTTTCAACAATTTTTAAAAAAGTTTTCAGACTATACATTTTGTACTTCTTTTGTTAAATTTATTCCTAAGTTTTTTATTCTTTTCACACTATTGCAAATGGAATTATTTTTCTTAATTTCATGTTCAGATTGTTCATTGCTGCTAGTGTGTAGAAATACAACTGATTTTTGTATATTGATATTGTACCCTGCAACCTTGCGCTGAACTTTGTATTTGTTCTAATAGTTTTCAGTGGATTCCTTAGGATTTTCTATATACAATCTCATGTATATAGAGATTTTCCTTAGGATTTTCTATATACAATCTCATGTCATTGGCAAATAGAGTTGTTTTTCCCCACATTAAAAAAAAAAAACAACTTTATTTTTTAGATCGGTTTTAGATTCATTGCAAAATTGAGAGGAAAGTACAGAGATTTCCCATCTACCCTCTGCCCCCCACATGCACAGCCTCCCCCACTATGAACACCCCTCCTCAGAGGGTAGGTACATCTATTACAATTGATGAACTTACATGGGCACATCATCATCACGTGGAGTCCATAATTCACACTAGGATTCACTCTTGGTGTTATATAGGCTATGGGTTTGGACAAATCTATGATATTTGTCCACTATTATAGTATCATACAGAGCAGTTTCACTGTCCGATAAATCCTCTGTGCTCTGCCTGTTCATTCCTCCCTCCTCTTCAATCCCTGGCAACCACTGATCTTTTTACTGTCTCCATAGCTTTGCTTCGTCCAAAATGTCAAATAGTTGGAATTACACAATATTTAGCCTTTTCAGATCGGTCCTTTCACTTAGTAGTATACATTTAAGTTTCCTTCATGTCCTTTCATGGCTTGCTAGCTCATTTCTTTTTAGTGGTAAATAATATTCTCTTGTCTGGATGGACCACAGTTCATTGATCCACTCACTAAAAGACATCTTAGTTGTTTCCAAATTTTGGCAATTTATGAATAAAGTTGCTATAAACATCCATATATATGTTTTTGTATAAACGTAAGTTTTCAACTTGTTTGGACAAATACAAGGATCACCACTGTTGGATCATATGGTAAGAACATAATTTAATTTTGTGAGAAACCGCCAAACTGTCTTTCAAAGTAGTCACACCATTTTGCATTTTCACCAGCAATGAATGAGAGTTCCTGCTGCTCCACATTCTCATCAGCATTTGGTGTTGTCAGTCTCAGGATTTTGGCTGTGCTAGCAGGTGTGTAGCAGTATCTCCTTATTGTTTTAATCTGCATTTCCCTGATGATATATGATGTGGAGCATTTTTTCGTGTGCTTATTTGCCATCATCTTCAGTGAGGTGTCTCTTAAGTCTTTGGCCCATTTTTTAATTGAGTTGTTTGCTTTCTTATTGTTGAGTTTTAAGAGTTCTTTGCATATTTTGTATAATAGTTGTTCATCAGATATATCTTTTGAAAACATTTTCTCTCAGTCTGTGGTTTTTCATTCTCTTGACAGTGTCATAGAGCTGAATTTTTTTAATGTTAATGAAGTTCAGTTTATCAATTCCGTCTCTTATGACTTGTAGCTTTGGTGTCATATCTAAAATGTCATTGTCAAACCAAGGTCATCTAGATATTCTCCTTTGTTATCTTCTAAGAGTTTTAGAGTTTTTCATTTAGATTTATGATCCATTTTGAGTTAATTATTGTAAAGGGTGCAAGGTCTGTGTCTAGATGCATTTTGTTTGTTTGTTTGCATGTGGATGTCCAGTTGTTCCAGCACTATTTGTTCGAAGGACTGTTTTCCTCCATCATATTGCCTTTGCTCCTTTGTCAAAAATCAGTTGGCTTTATGTATGTGGGTCTATTTGGGGCTCTATATCCTGTTTCATTGACCTATTTATTCTTTTGCCAATACCACATTGTCTTGATTACTATAACTTTATATAAGTCTTGAGTTCTGATAGTGTCAGTCCTCCAACTTTGTTCTTCAATATTGTGTTGGATATCCTGGGTCTCTTACCTCTCCAGTAGACCTTAGAATCAGTTTGTTTACACCCACAAAATAACTTGCTGGGATTTTGTTTGGGATTACACTGACTCTATAGATCAAGTTGGGAAGAACTGACCTCTTGAAAATATTGAGTCTTCTTATTCATTAACATGAATCTTTCTCCATTCAGTTCTTCAATATCTTTCATTAGTGTTTTGTAGTTTTTCTCGTGTAGATTTGTACATATTTTATTACATTTATACCCAAGTATAAATACAAGGAGTCCTAATTTAATTTTGAGAGTGCTAATGTAAATGGTATTGTGTTTTTAATTTCAAATTCCACTTGTTCAGTGGAAGCAATTGACTTGTATATATTAATCTTGTATTCTGCAACCTTGCTATAGTTACTGTATCAGTTTCAGAAGGGCTTTTTGGTGATTCTTTCAGATTTTCTACATAGATGACTATATCCATATAGTTTTGTTTCTTTCTTTCCTATCTGGATACCTTTTATTTCACTTTCTTGCCTAATTATCCTGCTGGAATCTTCAGTACAATCTTGAATAGAAGTGGTGAGAGTGACATCCCTTTCTTGTGAGTATGTAACCTTTTTAGAGTAACTTGAGGTCTGTGGTGGACAGAATAGTGGTTTCCCAAAGATGTTTACGTCCTAATCTGGAACCACTGAAATACATTAGGTTATATAGGAAAGGGAATTAAGTACTAATCAGCTGACTTTAAAATAGTGAGATTATTCTGGAATTTCCTGGTGAGCCCAGTGTGATTATAAGGATCTTTAAAAGTAGAAGGGTGATGGGAAGAGAAAACCAGAGAGATGGCATTGTGAGAAGGTCTTGGCCTAGTGTTGTTGGCTTTGAAGGTGGAAGAAGATGACTGTGAGTTGAAGAATATCAGGAAGCTGGAAAGGGCAAGGAAATGAATTCTCCCCTAGAACTTCCACAACAAACACTGACACCTAGATTTTAACCCAGTAAGGTCCATTTTGGACTTCATGCCTCATATCAGATTCTTCATACCAGAATTATAAGATGATAAATTCATGTTCCTATTAAGTCTGTGGCAATTTATCACAGCAGTCATAGAAAACTAATACCAGGTCTAATGATACTTTTTAAAAAAATTAAATATGTTGGGATAAAATTGGTTAGTAACATATAAATTTTGGGTTGATTTCTTTATAATGTGACATCCATATATTCTATTGTGTTCTCACTACCAGAATTCTAGTCTCTTTCTGTTGCCGTATATTTGACCCTTTTACTTTCTTTGTCCTCTCCCATCCCCCTTCCCCTCTGTTAACCACCATTCTGTTGTCTGTACCTATGAGTTTGTTTTTATGTCTTGTTTATTGCTTTTTGTTTTATATGCCACATAAGAGTGAAATCATACAATTCTTGTCTTTTTCTGTCTGACTTATTTCACCTAGCATAATACTTTCAAGATCCATGTTGTTGCAAATGGCAATATTTCACCTTTTTTTATAGCCGAGTATTTCATTATATACATATATGTACCACATCTTTACCCAATCATTCATCAAAGGACACTTACCTTGTCTTGGGTTTCCATGTCTTGTAAATAATGCTGTATATGAACACAAGTTGTTCCTTTTTATTGCTGAGTAGTACTCTATTTTATGGATGTCCCAGATTTGCTCAACTATTCACCTATTGAAGAACATTTGGGTCCATTCTAGTATTTTGTTATTACGTATAAAACTGCTTTGAGCATTTGTGTACAGGCTTTGTGTGAATATAACATCATTTCTCTAGGATAAATATCTCAGAGTTTGATTGCTGAGTAATGCATAGTTTTGCTAATAAATTGCCAAAATGATTCCAGAGTGGCTGCACCATTTTTCATTCTTACCAGCAATGTAGGAGAAACCAGTTTCTCTGCATCCTTGCCAACATTTGGTATTATCACTGTTTTAAATTTTAGCTGTTGTAATAAGTGCATATAATATCTCATGGCTGTACTTTGCATTTCCCAAATGGTTAATGATGATGAACATCTTTTCATGTTTTTTGCCATTTAATGAAATATCTGTTTATGTCTTTTGTCCATTTTCTAATTTTTTTCATTTACAGTTGAGTTTCCACACACACACATATATATATCTCCAAAAAATGTGTATATATATATCCAAAAATGTTTATACATATAGCCAAAAAAGTGTGTGTGTGTGTGTGTACAGCCAAAAGGTGTGTGTATATATATATAGCAAAAAAATGTATACACATTTTAAGAAAGGAAAACGATTAACAAGTCACATTTGACTTCCGCAATTACAAGAGGTGCTCAAAGTGGTTGCCATCAGCATCCAGACACTTCTGATTATGGTGAACTTGAGCAACATTGACCAAAGTGTCCACTTGTATACATTTTGTTGGCACCCCCCGTATATAAATATATAAATATCTAGATATAAGTCCTTTGTTAGATATGTGTAATTATATACGTTAAAAATTAACTTCAATTATGTAAGTAGTACATGAATGCATTCTTCATTTAAATATTCTACAACAAGATAAAGTTTAAACCCTCAGATTCATCCTTTTCCACCAGTTTGGGGTAACCATTGTTATGTATCTGAAGTATATCCATCCAGATATTTAAAAAATGCGTTTTTTAAGATAAACTCATAGAATGTACATGGTGTTGTTTTGTAAATGTGTTTTACAAAAGTGTTATAATGTTTATATCACAGTGCAAGTTGCATTTTGACAAGAATATTTTAGCAATCTCTGTGTGCTGATAAACACGTCTAGTCTGTTCCTGTGAACTGCCGTGTGGTACGTATTGTTCTGATGACTAGGGCACGTTTAGTTTGGCCGTTCCTCTTTTCCTACACGTCTTGGTGTTCCCGGTGCTCCTTAGTAAACAGTGCTCCAGGGAATCACCTTGCACATGACTCTGGAAACATGTGCAGTTGTTTCTCTCTTTCATTTTTTTTCAGCAGCTTGAAACATCACCAATTTACTTTCTTACAATTCTGTACATTGTAAGCCTGGCGTGGTCTCAGTGGCTGACATCTAGGCTGAGTTCTCTCTGGAGGCTCCAAGGACAGTCTGTTTCCTTGCCTCTTCCACCTTCTAGAGGTCGTCCACATTCCTTAGTTCACGGCTCCAGCTTCAAGGCCATCAACAGCAAATTGAGTCCTTCTCATACTGCGTCACTCAGACCCAATTGTTTTTTTAGAGAGACACAGAAAAAGGGAATTTTGTGATTAAGGTATGTGCTTTTTATATTTTAATAGATCCTGCCAGATTGCCCTCCTAGATGTGTGTTTCCCCACACCCTG
This sequence comes from Rhinolophus hipposideros, assembly GCF_964194185.1. NCBI lineage: Eukaryota > Metazoa > Chordata > Mammalia > Chiroptera > Rhinolophidae > Rhinolophus > Rhinolophus hipposideros. The sequence goes on along the minus strand of NC_138064.1, from coordinate 53,406,993 downwards.
GCCAACAACCACGTATCTTTTGAATATAAAGCCTCATAACCGCAAAGAGGAGAAATGTCTGAGGTGGGCTTTGAGGAGTGGAATGTAAACATATTGCTGGTGAGGGTACCATGTGGAGAGCTCCCACGTACTGAGTGTGTTCTATGTCAAAGGTCACACACTTTCAGTTCCTCTCTATTAGAAATTGATCGGAGAAGACTAAGCAGACACGAAGGCTAAACTCGATGCAGTTTCTGGATCAGATTACAAAACAAAGTTTCTGGGAAAACTGGTGAAATCTAACAAAGTCTAGTCTAACTAACTGTATTGCTCCAGTGTTATTTCATTAGTTGTGACAAGTGTGCCCTGGTTGCTAACATTAGGAGTCACTGGGAGAAAGACACACGGGAAGTCTGCACCAGCTTTGCAACTTTTCTGTAAATCTAAAATTAGTCTAAAAAACTTATAAAAGACTTGAACATGAAATAAAATACAAGGTGTAGACCCTATTTGGATCCCGACTCAAACAAACCAACTACAGAAATTTGAACACAGACTGGGTATCAGATATTAAAATTATTTTGTTAGGTATGATAGATACATTTAATGAACCAAAATCACCTTGGCCTATTGAAGGTGCATGCTGAAGTATTTATAGGTGAGAAGAGATGACAGCTGGTATTTTGGGTAAAGTATTTATGGGTAAAGTGATAAAATTACTCGGGGTTACTTTAAAATACTCTAGAAAAAATGTAGTTGGGGAAAAAGACGAAAATGATTGGCAAAATGTTGGTAACTTATTGAAACTGGATGAAAGGTGTGTGGGGGCGGTTCTATTCTACTTTCATGAATAATTTTTCATAATAAAAAGTTAAGTAGATAACACTGCTCCGTGGGTGTTAGTGACTTCCCACTTCTTATTCTGGACCTTTTCACACCTGATAGCTCTTTCTGTGTCGTTTTACACTGTTCACAGGAACCTGTCTCTCTCCTTTCTGCTCTGAAGGCTCCTCGTGGCTATTTTCTCTCTGCACCAACTCCATTCACTTCAACAAGTACTTTCTGAGCAAATATGTGTATGGGGCCCCGTGACGCCCATGGGACGTGATGGGTAAAAGCAGACCTAGCTGCTAACACATTGAACTTCCAGTCCAGGGGGGTCCACGGACATTACATACTGTGCCAATCAGTGTAACTGCTACTAAGGGTGTTCTGTGGGAGAGAGCCGGTATCCTTTAAGGATTAATCCATAAACAAGCAAGCAGACAAGAGTTGGCATGTGATGTTGCAGCTCCCAGGGCCGCAGCCTGCTATTCCTGGTCCTTCCTTCCCTTGAGTTCCCTTTCAGCAGCGGTTGAGAAGTTAGCTCTCACACCTGCTCCTTTCCCTTCCAATTCAACAAGCCACGACTCCCATTTTATTTTTGGCTGTTTCAAACACTCTGCCCTTAGGAGCATTTTCTAACTTCTAGATGCTTGCAAGCACCTAACCCTTCAGCTGTTTGTTTTCCTTGGGCTTTTGATGAAAACAACCTCGTCCTTCTATTAGATTAGCCAAGAAAATTATCACAGATCTCACAGCCTTTTAACCAGATGTTAGATGCTCCCCGCCCTCTCTAACCCCTGAATTTGAGTTTCCATGAGGACTGAGAATACAGACGGCCAAACCTCGCTCTTGCCCACTTGCCACGCATCTTCAGGCAGCTGTCCACATGGCTGCATTCCTGGCTGCTGGAGCAAGGAATGGGAATGAAATCATTTTGCAGTGAAAAAATATAGGAAAGCTTCCGACCCGCCAAAGGAATGCTGCCTGTGTAGTGACATCACAGAGCCGGCTGTGCCGACTCCACAGCCCCACTCTGCACAAGGTGCTCCCTCGGGCACTTCTCTCTCAGCAACCGGGCTGCAAGCAGAGGCTTCTTTTCTGTTCACAGCAACCTCTTCCAACTTTCTGGAGACAATCATGGAGTATGTGGCCGCAGCCTTGGGGACATCTTGGGCATTCCCCACCTCAGCACAGGCTACTGAGTAACTTTAGCCTCCACTCTGCTTCTCCTTCACTGTGCAGTACAAAAGAGCATGGACTTGGGAGCCAGACTTTGCTTCCAATTTCAGTTAATACTAGCTTTGTGGTCCTGGGCAAGTTATTCAACTGCTCTATGCTTGTCTCCATTTGCAAATCAGGGGATAATGACAGCACCTACTTCATTGGGTTAATATTAAATTTAAATATATATAAATACAGTATCTTGATATAGGGTGCATTGTTTGCTGCCATTACTGTTGGGGTTGAAAAACATTAATGCATTAATGTGGCGTAGTCCAGAGTAAGGAGCCCCAGCGTTCATCTCATCTTTAACTTCATTTCTGTCCTGTGCGTGGGGCACACAGACGTCCTTCAGTGTCAGTGTCTGTTCTTGCCCCTCACTCATATTTGTCCTTGACCTGTTGCGTTCCCAGCAGTGCCTCTAGTAGCAGTCCATAAAAAGCTATTGAAACTAAAGGCATGAACGACGACCTCTGTCGATCTGCCACTCGTGACTTCCAAAGTAGTTTGCTAAAGGAGACTCCCAACACTTGGTTGAATAACAAGAATTACTTTGAAAACTTTATAGAACTTTTGGTAAGTGCTTTGATAGTTCTTTTAAGGTAGTAATATAAGGTTGCTAAATTTGTTTTATATCCTTGTCACAAAATTTTGAGAAATGACATTTTGATTCAGTTTAAGACTAGAACTTAACCTAACCTTGTTTGGTGGATATTTAACATCACACTTGGTACTGTTAAAAATGGGTCCATACAGTGAGGTTAAAATGATGCTAATTATAACTTAAATGGGCTCGTTCTGCCATTGCTATGAGTCAAGGAAGAAGTTACAATGAATGGATTTGAAAGGCTGTGCTCACAACTGGGCCAGATCATTTTTAACCACAGGCTACAGAACAGTTCACAGGCTGCTATTTCTCACCAGACCCCGAATGAGAAAGAGAACAGCCTGGAGCTTGGTGAAATGGTAACAGGGTGGCTACTTCTGCCACAATTTGGGATTAAACAGTCTCTGGGGATCATTCTGATTAGAAAATGAATATAAAGCTGTCACCTATTCTGCAGTTTAGTAATATGCTCAAAGTAATGCACACATTTGTGACTTTCATGACAGCTAAGGGTATCTTCTGTGTCACGGGGACGTGGGATTCTTCCACTTCTGACCCGATGAAACCTGAGCAATGACACTGCTGTGGGAAATGTGGTGTGACACAAAACCAGTCCCTAAACTGACAGCTCAAAAGATTTTCTTTTGAAGTCTCTGGTGAAGACGCCCAGGTTGATAACCCTGAATTTGACCTGGCATACTGTCAACATCAGGTAACACCACAAACATTTTTACAAAAGGAAGTTTATTGGTCTTTAAATGGCTCAAATTGCAAATAAACCAGTCGGGTAGTGGCATCAGCCTAAGACATGTGACGCATCTTTGTCAGTTGGCTTCATAGCACCTCAGTACCCAGGAGAGGAAGGGTCTCAAAGCAAAGTGACAATGTTAGTGGTTAGGACCCCTGGTTACATAAGACTGCAATGAGTACACAGGGAGAGCGCTGGGCCCGCGGGCGGGCCAGGGTTACATTGGTACTTTATTTCTGCACATGGCATAGTCTATGAAAAGGACGAAATGAAACATGTACATCTCAAACCCCTTACGGACAAATATTTAACATGACAAGCTGGATGTAATATCTAAAGAGTTGAGTTTCTAAAACGCCTATTTTTGTTAACTTTACGTACACGTCTGTTACCTGGAATGCCTGAACACATCTTTGATTTACTGAAATGAGGACTGAATAAAAAGAAAGAAAAGCTCTGTGAATCAACTGTTTTAGCTCCGTTCCAAAGAAAAGAAAAATCTGACAGTGGTGGATTTCCCAAATAATGTACTAGCATCCTTCCAGCCGGCGCACACACAACAGTGACACAGCTCTGAGTATGGTCTGTGCACGCCGGACGTGTTTTCTGCACTGGACTCACGTTTGACTGCTTGAGGTTAACTTCAGGAAACTGTAGCTACAGCGTTCTTCCTTACGAACACAGACTACAAACACCAGTAACTCCTGTAGAGCCAACTGTACCCTCATGAGTACACATTTAAATATTAACAGGTGGCAAGCAGGAGTATTTCCCCAAGGTGTTCTAGTGCGAAATGCATTAGCACTATTGCTGCTTTTCCTGGGCCTGCTCCCAAGAGATCAAAAACTGAACACATGATTAACACTTGCAGAAAGGGATTTCCAGGGACCAGCAGCAAAAAGAAAGAGCGGGCTCACTAAACCAAGTGGTACTGAATCCTCGGTCTAAAACAATCTCACAAGTAGACACTGCCCTGCATTTTAAACCACCACATAGTTAATCAGAAGCAATCAGAAGCTCTGGAACCTTCTTTCAAGAACCAGAGTATGGCACACATTTTAAATTTGGACAGACTCCTAGCAGTTATTTCTCAAGAATCTTCTATACAAAAGCTGTACTCTATACGAGGCATATACTCTCTCACCAGGACACACAGGGCAACGGGCCCATGGCGCCAGTGAGGCCACACCCAGTATGATGTAACTGGGTATTTTTCAGTTTCTAAATTAAGGCATATTCAAAAACTTCCATGTACAAGTTTACACCACTTTTCTAAGTTAATTGCCAGGTAATTAATATAGGCTCACATATGAATTACTTTCAAGTTAACTATATGCAACAATCATGCCAAAGAGTTTTCTTCTCTATTCTGCGTAACAGTGGTTTAAAAAAAGTGGTACAGTTTAACTATCATGTTCACAATTGTTATGTTCAAGGCAGTAGAAGACCAAGACATTTTAAAATGATATAAAATTTGAGCTTTATAATAAACCAGAGGAAGCAGCCTTTCCTCCCATTTCTCACCCCCATTCACCTCTAACAGAGTAAGACTGCCCTAAAAACACAAGCTCAGACGTTACATTCAGGACCGGGGTAACTGTAGGCAAATATGAAATAAGCTGAAATTTGCTTCTTGGTGAAGCCACGTTAATTTCTTTTTTTTTAAATGAATTTGACGTTCAGTGCAGTTCCAATTCATGCTTTTAGTGATACATAACAATTTCCAAAATATTAAAGTAATTTCAGTCAATTGAGCCTTCAATGGCAATGCTTATAAATTATATTTATTAGTATGGTCAAGATAAGAAAGGAGTTTGGGCTTTGATTATAAAATGCAGCATCTTTCTCTGATTCTCTTGGCTAAACTTTTCCTCTTCTTTTTTCCATTCTTTTCTTTGCTGTCTTCCATCTTTCTGGCTCGAATTTCCCTCATTAAATCAAAAAATACCTACAAAGAAGAAAACAGGGTAAATAAAGCAAACATAACAGGGGCTTGGTAGTTCTCAGAATCACAGCAGTAAACTTTGCGAGTAAGAATAAGTAACAGGGGTGTCAAAAAAATGTCTACACATTTCAAGATACATTATCTATATATTACTTTACGAAGTTGAATTGAATTACAGTTGGCTCTACAGGTAGCAACGTGTCGTATGACGTCCGCTCAAAAGATGGTGTTAATCAAATGACTGATAGCGTCACCAGCAACAGGCAGGACAGTCAAAGAAAATGGCAGAAGCACAGTTGTCGTTTAAGGAGCGCAAGACCATTTTGAAGAGGTGTTTGAAATTTGAGAACGTTGTGGAAGTACAAGGACGATGGAGGTGTGAATGTGCAGCAGAACCTCCAGCACGCCTGACAAGTGCACACATTTGTTTGTGGTAAGTGTGAGAGACACGGCGCTGTGTGTGACGTGCACATGGGAAGATCTGGAGGCCTCGCACAGAAACAAGTCCTGCTGCTTCTGCTGTGGTGCTGGAACTGTTTACACGCTCGCCACAGAAGTCGACCGAACAATTTTCGCCGTCACCAGAAGTGTCTGGACGCTGATGGGAACCACCTTGAGCACCTCTTGTAATTGCAGAAGTCAGACGTGACTTGTATTCATCTTTTGTTATCGGTACACATTGAGTATTACAATTTTAATACAGTTTTCCTTTCTTAAAATGTGTATACATTATTTTGGTACCCGCTGTATTTAAGAGTTCTTGTTTGGGGAGTATAGGGAGAAGAAAGCACAAAGCACTACTTCTTTAAGTATACTAGGAAAATTGGGAAATTTCCTGATTTTAAGATAAAAATTAAAAAAGCACTACACATAATAGCTCCAAAGATAAAACTCAATGGATGATGTCTAAATTATGAAAAAACCTAACTATGGAAAACATAGCAGATTTTAAAAAGAACGTGATTTACCTATATGTAATGACATGGAAAGAACTACAAGACCTATTTGTTGTGTAATTTAAAAGGCAAACCACTGAAATTATCTATCTACGTACACAGAAATACTACATAATAGATATATGCTATATATTTATACACTATAAAATCCTATTTATACAGGTGAAAACAAGCAAATACAAACTTTCCCTTAGATTCTGTATGCCCACCTCTAAAATGCAGGCAAATATTTGGAAAGACACAAGTGTTAGCAGTGGATACCACAGGCAGGGGAGGGGAGTAGAATTTGGGCAAAGAGTGACTCACTTTTTCCTCCTTATGCTTTTCTTTCCATATCATGAATTTTTCTTTACACAATAAGTATGTGTTCATGTACTACTTTAATAATGAAAAAAACAAAAATACTATTAAAGAGCCAGAGCATTTAGCTAGAAAGGTACTAATGGGTCATCAGATGAAGCTGGCACCCAGTGTGTACACAAGAGGCTTTGTTGGGTGGTCCTCTAAGTTCTGGGGGACTCCTCTGTGACAGGCACTGCCTCTGAGCCAGGTTAGGCCCCAGCCCGACAACTCTGATGACAACGACATTACAAAGCTTTTTCACGGGGGCGGGGGGGGGGGGATTTACAATCTGCCTCTTTGAAGCATCTCCCCAGTGGTCGGTCTATTTGGGGTTCAGATGAGGATAAGGCATCCGGCAGGGAGCTAGTTTGTTTTGTGTGACAAAACACGATCCTTTCCCATGAAACAGAAGGAGACAACAGGAACACTGCTACCCCGGAACATGTGCCGCAGGTGTCTGTAGTGGACGACACAGTATGGGGACACCAACCACTCTGAGTAAATACTGAGGCGAGAACATGGGTACCTGGGGGCCATTCCCAGAGCCTGCGGATGCCACTACAACCCTGTGAACTTGAACCAGGCACGGAATCGCACTGCACTTCAGTTTCCTCAGTTAAAAAGCGAGCATGAGAAGAGTATTAATGCTTCACAGCGTTAAAGATGAAATGATTAGTGCTTGCCATGGTGCCTGGCTCCTGTAAAGCTTTAACAAGCACTAGCTATTTTAACCATTATGTTATTTCCTCAGCAAAAACAAACAAACAAAAACATGAATATAACCTAATTCTAGAAACTGAATAGTAGCTGCAAGTTACTTTTCTGTAGCCCCTGAGGTACTTTATGTGGTAGCGACTCTTCAGACGGTAGCAGTACCAGAAGTTAGTTTCAGCATAAACTTGTACCTCAGTTTACATGCAGTCTCATGTAATGTAAGTCTGCTCTGGAGACGTAACCAATGACTAGACAGTATGTCCCACAACTGGCCCCGGCAGTACTGCGTATGAGCTTCTCCAGACTCGCCCCTCTCCAGCAAGAGGTGGCGTCTACTCCCCCGCCTCCTGAGCCTGGGTGGGAGTCTGACTACTATGACCAGTAGAATGGGGTGGAAATAATGCTGCGTAACTTTGGAGGCGAGCTTTTCATACAAGGCTCCTGGTTTGCATTCACCTGTCACACTTGCTCTTGGAACACGTAACTGCCACCCGCTGTAGGGAAAGCCTAAACCAGCAATGGTGGAAAAGGTCACCTGGGCAGGGATGGAGGTGTCCCTGGACAACGTCCAGCAGCGACTGGCTGAATTAGACGCGGTAAACAAGCCATTAAACCAGTTTGGATGCTTCCAGTCCCCAGACTTGAAGCTTCTCAGACTTAAAGCGGCAGACCTGAGGGGCACAGACGCCACTGCATGCTGTCCAAATTTTTGGCCCCCTGAGTCCGTGAGCATAATAAATGGTTATTTCACCATTAAGTTTTGGGGTGTATTTTTTTACACATCCATAGTAACTAAAATAGCTTTATACCTTTAACTTTCCTCTTTTGAAAAGTAATACATGCAAACGGCAAAAAAATTCAAACACAGAAGTCCAAAGGGGTATTTACAGTGAAAAAAGCATTTCCCGGTGATAGTTCTCTGGCGACCACAGGTACTAGATTCTACATATCCATCGGATGTATGCACGCGCCCGTGCGCGGGCGAGAATTTAAAACCCAGATGCAGCAGATTCAGATGCTGCTCTGCACTTCGCTGTTTCCTCACTTTATGCTGAAGGCCATTCGCTACCAGCACACTCAGGCCTTCTGCTGTCTTGGTAATGGTTGCACAGTCCTCCGTTATACAGACACACCACAATTTTAACCGGTCCATCACCGGAACGTGAACATTTGGTCTTTTGCTTCTTCTACAAATAATGCTTCAATTACTACCACTGAACATACATTTCCATGCAGATGTATGATTTTATCTGTATATAAATTTTTAAAGCTTAAATTGTTGAAGTTATAATTTTGATAGATGATAGTCAGACTGACCTCCACAAACACCTGCGAGTTACTGTTTCGCTATACTCTGGTCAACAGTATATTATCAACCTGTTGCTTTATTTTCCAATGTGACAGGTAAAAAAATGTCATATTTTTAAATTGCACTTCCTTTTTTATAAGAGAGACTCAGGCTCTTTTCAAGTTGAAGAGTGATTTGCATTTCTTTTCTGTGCATGCCTGTGTATGTTTTGGACCATCTGATATTGGTTTTTCTTACTGTCCTGTGAGAGCTCTGATAATGCACACCACCATACTTTCCGAGGGCCTCTGATGCCTGCCAGCAGATGACACTACAAGGACTGTTAGGAAGCAGCGTCACAGCTTGGACAGTTACTGTCCCCTCGCCTCCCTATGCCCCTTCGTTCCAGTAGGTTTTAGACTGTGTTCTACAACCTGCTCAAGACATCAGCTAGGAGGAAACAAAGTAGATATGTATACTATGATAATGTTCAATATTACCTTTCAAAATCCCAAACACACTGAACCTTAAAACACATTTTCATTAATACTGTCTAAAACATTTGCGTAACTTTAGAAAAAACTGTCATACTGAATAGAAATCTTGGAGCATTCACTTTGTACAGATTTCTTGGACCTATAGAAATCTGACCATGTGACTAAAAAATTAATCAGCTTACGACAAAAATGACACTGTCGTTGAGATCTACAGTAAATGAACAGAAAAAATCGCTAATATATTTAACCTAAGGGTTTTTGGATCAGGGTTATAAATCTGCAAGTATAAGCTCTAAAACCTGAGGACACCTCGAGCCCAGGAATCTGTGTTTATCAAGCTGTGTAGCCATTTTTCAGTTAGAATTTGAGAGGGAGCTGATAGGCCTAGATGGTTGGGGGCTGAAAAAGGCCCCACCTGGAGGGCTCTCAGCACCTGTGTGGCCTCAGCCCAATGGGCAGGCTTCCTAAAGACTGAAGATGGCCTCCGGCAGAAGGAAATGCACCTGGGAAGGCTCCTAGACGTGAAGTAAAGGTGTCCTTCAGTAACGGTGTCCCTCGTGGTCTCCAGGAAGGGCCAATCGGAACACAGTGGGAAGATAAAGAGAGCGAAGGGTTTCCCTTTCCACTCAGGGAATACCGAAGTTGAAGGTGGGGAGTGTAGCTGTACTAACAGAGGTCTGAAAATCCTCTAATCTAGGGCTCCTTCATCTTGGGAGGTCCCTTGACATCTGAAAACTTAAATGGGGCCAGGCAGTTGTCAGCTCTGAGGAATCACACAATTCCTTCTAAATTATCCAGCTCATCAACGGGTGGGGAAAAAAAAAAGCAGGGATTCAGGTCAGGAACTTTGTCAGTACTAAAAAAAAAGTGTATTTAGCTGCCGTGTCTCATGTTTTAATGCCTCCCGGAAACCCAGGGACAAGGTGAAGTCCCATTCCTACCGTGCTGTACTTGAGCATTCAGGGCTGATAAAGATCAACATGTGTTAAATGGCTATTTGAAAGTCTCACACCCTCCAGACAAACGGCCTAGTTACAGCAAACAAACCTACTGTAACACCAGCAGTAAGGAGAGTGGCCTTTACCTTGTCAACATTAGCACGCGTCTTAGCTGATGTTTCCACATAGTTAACATTCCACTGGTCGGCTCTGGTTTTCGCCTCTTCTACAGAAACCTGCCTTTTATCTTCTAAATCTGATTTGTTACCAACCAGCAGAAATGGAACATTCTCATCTTCTTTTACTCTTAAAATCTGCTCCCTGGATACGAGAAAATGAGAAAGAAACATTAACATCACCTCTATATGTTAAAGTAACAAAATAAATACTATCTGCAATGAGCATTTATTTATGTTTGTGTAGAACAATCAGCTCATTTATTACATGGCAGGAAATGAGCAGCACCTCTTCCTTATTCTACCACCGGTCATTTGAGTCACACCTTCACTTCACAGACAAGGAAACATACACCAAGACAGACAGTATAAATCTGGCAGATCAGGTACGAAATGACAGTGTCAAATGCAACTTCCGCTAAATGCTTTCTAGGATCCCATCCAGGATTCGAGACATTTAGTCATCACATCTCCTCAGATTCCACTTGGCTCTGACACTTCTCGGACATTCCTTTTTTCTGATGACCTTGACTGTTTTCAGGAATGCCCGCCAGGTAATTTGTAGAAAAATGTCTCACCTGGTATTTGTCTTTTTCTCATGATTAAACTGGGGTGATGGGATTTGGGGAGGAGGACACAGAGTGAGAGGGTGCCTTTCTTATTATATCCTATCACATCAAAGGTCCAACTAAATGTTTTCAAAGCCCCACATATGCCAGGCATATCTGGAAGTCAGCTCTTGAGTACAGATTTTCTATTTAGAGATAGGTTACATGCTGTGAAAGTGTCTCCAATTTTCAAGGTATCATGACCCTGCCCTTCCTAGTTACGTGACTCTGAGCAAAGTCCTTCTTTGCCTCAGTTTCCTCATTTGTAAAATGGGACAATACCTTCCTGAGCCGAAGTACTAATGGACTTCCCACTCAGCCTCACTAACCACTAGGAATGTGAGATTGACTCAGGTATTTGTGACTCTAGCACTTCTGGTCATAGTCATTGATTTATTTCTTAATAAATCCGTACTAAGCTATGAGTCATGTGCTTCAGGAAACCCATACTGAAATTACAGTGTGAATAATGCTACCAGAAACATGGCCCTGGAAAGCTTGGACCTACAGGTTCAGAAGCGAGAAGACAATGTTCTTCAGAGTTAGTAAGTTGGTTTTTTTATCAGCTACTTCCCTGGATGTCAGAAAAAGAAAACGCTATGTTTATAACCTTGATACGCATTCTCTTAACACGATGCTCCCTTTAAACAGAGTATGAGAGGCTATTACAGAATTTTAGAATAGGAAAGTACCTTTATACACTGATCCAGCTTCTTCATTTTTGGCATAAGGAAAGTGAGGACCAAAAAAGGTAAGCGAGTTTTCTAACATTTCTTCCAAATGTTTACTAAGCATTACATGTCATATGCTAGCAACTGTGCCAAATATGGGTACTAGGAACACAGACATGGGTAAGAAGTGGGTTCTGCTCTGGAGAATGTCTATCCTGTCAGGAAGAACATATACAAATCAAGCTCAGAACAGTGTGGTTAAGTGTGCTGTGGAGCTGGGCAAGTGCACCACACAGAGATGGGGAAACAACAGACTCTGCTGTGGTGGTGGGAGGACCAGGAAGGCCAGAGGGAAGAGCGGACACTTGTGCTGTACTTTGCAGGTTAAACCTCGTGCACAGCTGACTGTCTCAATAATCCCTTCCCTATCACTGGTCAGGCACTAAGACATTGTTATTTATGGGAAGGGCAACACATAGGAGAGCCAACAGAAGAGTGACGAATGACTCACTGCAGCAGTAATAGCCAAGATTTTTTCTCTTGGCATACAAATAACTTCTTCCCTTGAGATAGCACTTCGGATTTCGTGACTACGGTGATAAAGTTTATTCCATTACCTACAAGAGGACCTGCTAGACATAATAAGCACTCAAATATTTGTTGAATGGATGAATAAGCACTAACATTTATGTAACTTTCAACTTGTCTCCCAGGTTTACAAGTTCCCAGAATCCGCCACCCTTTGCACTTCATCACATACGAGTACAAAACTCCTTCCTTATAGAAACCAACAAACTTAATTTTACAAATAAGTGACATGCATTTTTGCAGAGAATATTATTCCCTTAGAATCCTTTAAGTTCCTGAGGCTTTCAAATATACACAAAAAGGAATACTTTGCATACGTCCAGGTTCGGTCTTTTGCTCAACAACCTGAAAACACTTCTTTCCTCGTCCACAGAAATCCTTCTTATCCTTCAAGCTCATCTATTTCATGAAGGCCTCCAGGCTTCTCTCCTTTCCTGGGTCCCTTGGAATGATCCCTGTCCATGTCTCCTACTCTGTCACTAATTTACTCTTAGTTTCATGCCTTACACAACTAGGCTGTGTGAATCTTGAAAACAGGATACATTACATGCTTCTTCTGTGTTCCACATACCCAAGCAGACACTTAACACAGAAATAAAAATATACAATTAAAGGATACTTTTGATTATGCATGTGGTATTTACGAAACTACTCAGGAACTTATTTATGTCATATTTTTCTTAGGTATAGAGACAACCCCTCTCCCTTTCATGACCACTCTCTCCCCCCACCAATGGATGACAGGTTTTGATTAAGGAAACAGTCAATAAGAGATAAAAGATACTGCACAACACAACCTAGTATGTCAATCTATGGTATTATTATTTCTATTAAAAAATTCAGCTGTCAGGGCATTAATATTGTGAGAAGGATGGTATGTGCCTGCTGAGCATTACACTAAGACTTAACTACCGGGCTGAGAGCCCAGTAACTAATGTGGAAAGATTTAAAATCTGGGTCAGAGCTCCATTATGTGATCCAAATGTCAGCCACTATGGCAGCAGCAGTATTGTACTCCAAAGAGCAATACTTCTGTAACGCCTATAGACACTTTGGGTACTGAGCGTGTCACAAACTCAAGCTCCAATACAGCTGGCACTGGGCAGCATGTGAGTATAAGTACACAGCAGACAGCCATATACTGATATTAAAGAGGAAATAAAAACCATCAGACACAGAGTGAAAGACGGCCAAGTTAAGAACCTCTAGCTGTCCGCTTGTTTCTGAAGAAGAAACAGTCAGGCAAGAAGTCAGAGCTGTAACATCACTCGCCGACATACCTGAAGTCAGCTGTGGCTGCAAAGGATTCCATTTCTGTAATGGAGAAGACACAGAGGAAGCCCTCCCCGCTCCGGAAGTAGTTGTCTCTAATCGCAGCGTAGTCCTCCTGTCCAGCTGTGTCCAGGATATCAATCTGTACTTCCTCCCCATCCAGCACCACCTTCTTCCGGTAGCTGTCTGCTTTGGTAGGCTCATAGTCCTCCACAAACTAGAAAAGACCAAAAGCATATCCATTTTTAAATTATCTTTACTTTTCCAAACTTCTTATTTTGAAATACAGATTCACTTGAAGTTGCCAAAATGGTACAGAGGTCCTGGATGCACCCTTCATTCAGTTTTTTCTAATGGTAAAAACTATGTGAATTAAATGTTCTTTTTATATTTTTTTTCCATTTTTAAAATTAGTTTCAGGTGTATAAAACAATGTATTAATTAGACAATTACACCCCTCACAAAGTGATAATCCCCTTCCCCAATCTACTGACCCCTGACATAGGATATAACTGTTACAATTCCAATGACTATATTCCCTATGCTGTACTCCACATCGCATGTATATACATATATATGTACATACATACACATATAATTATAATTGACATTCAATATTATTCAGCTTCAGCTTCAGGTGTACAGCTTACATTTTCATTTTAGACAATTTGGTGACTTCCTCATTTGCAAAAAAATGGGGGTTGAATTATCAACTCTAGGCTGTTTACAGTTTGAAATCTGTCCCTTTTTTCTTATTGCAGGTAGAATAAAGCGAGTAACGCAGTAAGCAAGTCATAATCTTTTTGCTGATGGAGGATCTTGCCCTCAATTTGTAAAAAATGCAACACTGGTGCTGCGTGGTAAAGCAAGGTCTGCCTGTACTTTATCAAGTGTGGAAGAATCCCTTTCTATGTGACTAAATATAAATTTTCATGCCAGAATTGTGGAAATATCTTGAAAATAAGTACATATTTAGGTATGCATTAAAAGTATCGTTAAATCTTTTTTTCTCCAAAAAGAACGAAGTCAATAAAGTTGTTTATACTACTCTGCAGAAGGTCAAATCTTGAACTTTGAGATTTCTGCTCAAACTTTTGACTTTTAAGATAGTATAATTAAACAACTTTACTTTCCCACTTCTGTTTCCAGCCTCATACATCTCACCTTGATATGTTGATCAGTGTATTATTATTAGCATGTGTGTATGTATACACACACTTTTGTGGGGTTTTTATTAGTTTCTTATAAATATCTTAATTTTGTAGTATTTTCTTATTGATTTGCTCAATGTCTATATCTTCCTGTTAGAATTGAACCCCCCGAAGCAGGAACCCTGACTACTGAACTCATCACTATCTCCAAAGCCTACAATAGTGCCTGGTACATGGTAAACACTCAATAAATAGTTATTTAAAAAAAAAAAAAAAAAGAAAACAGTGTATTTGTAACTGTAAAAGATATAGACCATTCTACCATATTTACATACTAATAGTTTACAAATATTGAATACTTATGAACATGCATGATATTGTAATGAATAGAAATATTCAGGTATACCAGATATTATGACTATTAAATGAATATTAAATATTTGTGAATAATAAATGAAGGCTTATGCATTTAGCAAATGTCAGGCATGTGAATACTCTTATTTTTGACCTCCTTAGTGTCAAGAAGGAGACTGATTTAAGGATTAGTTTGAAAAAAGAATAGCTAGGTTCTGGTCAAGATGGCAGAGGAAGTAAACTGTGCTCGCCTCCTCCCACAACCACACCAAAATTACAACGGAATTACAGAACAACCATCAGTGAAAATTACCTGAAGATTAGCTGAACACAATTACTATAACTAAGGATATAAAGAAGAAGCCACATCGAAACTGATAGGATGGGTGGAGATGCAAAATGGGCTGGTCCCGCAACCATGCGTTAAGATTAAGAATCTGGAGGGTTATTTCGGCTGTGAAGGGTTCCCTGAGGAGCAAGGGGTTCCAGCCCACACCAAGCTCCCCAGCCTGGGGCACCAGTGCCAAGAGGACTCCCCAAACATCTGGCTGTGAAATCCAGCGGGGATTGTGTTTGAGGACGGGGCTGTTGGAGACTGAGGCAAAACTCTTAAGGGGCTCGCACACAGACTCATTCACAAACTCACTTTTTCTAAGCTCCAGTGCAGAGGCAGTGGTTCGAAGAGCACCAGGGACATACAGAGAGAAACAAAATTGACTAACTTTAGGACAAGGACTGGAGGGGCAGGGGTTGGGGCAATTCTCTCTGGGGACAGAAGTGCTGGCAGGCGCCATTGTTCCTTTGTTGAACTCCCCTCCCACCTAGCTGGCCAGGTGCAGGTGGGAGTCAAATCTGTGCTCTCCATTAACTTGGCTAACATTGCTCATCTCACCCTGGTGTTTCCCTGCGAACCCACCCAACCAACTCACCTGACTGGCCCCTTCCAGAAGCTCCTACACACAAGCAGCCTGCCTTGGTTCATGCTGCAGACTTTCTCCAAATCTCTCAAAGACCCACAAACCCCAAACAAGTAGTGTCTGACCTCGGTATACCTTGGTCAGCTAAAACAGCAGGCAGTCTTGGCCTGGAACACAGCTTCAACGAACCAGCCACACACCAGGCAAAAGCCGCACACCTGGCTTCAGTGCACACTGTGGTGTCCACCAGAGGGTCACAAGCCTGGTACAAGCAGCAGCTGGCCTTGGTTTACAGAGTAGCCTCTCCCAGGCACCTTGAAGCCCAACGCAAGTGGCAACCATCTGCAGATCACTTTGTAGCTCTCACCAAGAGGCTCCAAGCATGGCACAAGCAGTGGCTGACCTTGGCCTACACCGAAGTACGTCCCAAGAGGCTCCAGAACCAACACACCTGGGGACTAGCTTCAGATCACACCAGAACACCACCCAACTAGCTTCACAAATGACATACACAAAGGGCAGGCTCAGCTGGCATGAGAGCCCCACTGAAGCAAATCCCGTTTGGTGAGGACAGCTCCCACACTACAGCTCGTCTGCTGTAGTCAGACAGCCCCCACAGCCGGTCAGCCTTAGGGTTAACCCAACCCACCGATGTGCCAACAGCTATCGAGGATGAACTACAACAGGAGAGGACACAGGTGGGTAACCTCTCTGAGGGTCTGTTTTCTCATCTGTAAAACGGGGATAGCATCACCTATCATGCAGGACTGTTATGAGGATTAGGTAAGAAAGAGTAACCACATCGCTTCTGTTGGGAGGACGAACTGAGATAAATGCTTAAATTAGATTACCAACTCTTAAATCAGTTAGACTTGGTAACAGTCCTCTAGGGAGAAAATCTGGGTCAATAAGGTCTGATATAAATACATGCACACAAATATGTTAACTTGTCTAGTCATTTTATTTTTGGGATATAGCCGTTACCTGTTTAATGGTGAATGTAATGCCATGCCAAATACACACTAAGTTAAGATTTTCACTGAAGTTATTAAGGATACCTTATGTACGTTAACCTCAAGTATCAATCAGGTATTATATCCACCAGTTCTATTAATTCAAGGTGAGAATTGCCATTAAAACACTAAAAATAAAAAAGCCAGAGTTAGATTTCTCAAAAGTAGGTATTGTTTTCAGTATTGTTTTGCATTTTAAAGCATGATATTTTTATGAACCTTGAGTTCTTGACTTGTTAAATCAAGTTGTGTATAAATGTTGGCTCTAAATTTAAAAATGGGGGAAAAATGAGTTAATAGTTTTCAAGGATTCAAGGAATCCACCCCAAACAGCACCAAAACTAACCTAGAGAAAAACTCTCTGGAAGCCCAAGCTGTGATGTCCATGACATAAAACCAGCACTTACCTCGTCATACATGAACTGCAGAGTCAGAGCTGACTTGCCCACACCACCACTGCCCACCATGATGACTTTGTGTAAGGCCAGGGAATTCTGACCCTTTGGCTTATTTGTGGCCATCTTGTGAAGAGAGTTTTCACTGAAGGATTAAGAAGAATCTAAAAAGAATGAGAGGAAAAGTAATGGTCAGTACATTCTTCTTCAGAATTTCAATGTAGGAAAGAGATACGATGTCCTCAGGCTTCAAGATACTACTTTTCATTCTGCAGTGATTTTAAACAGATGGCAAATGAAGTACGCTCACTTAGGGTAAGAACTGCTTACCACAGAACACCATGGCAATAAAACAAGTCTATGACTCAAGGGCATTTCTCTTCTAACAGTTTCCAGTAATGAGCTGTGACCAAAAGTGAAAATTTCCCAGTGCAACCATATGCTGACAATATGGAGCACAGTTTCATGAAAATATAATCACACATTATGAAAACAGGTACAACACTTTGTTTTCCTATTAACCCCTCCTGCCACTAACAATAATCAAAGAGACGTTTCTTCTAATTTCAGTAAGAAACTGACCAAAAACAAAACAAAACAAAAACACCAATTGAAAGGCCTACTTACTGCCAATTTATAAAAGAAGAAACGGCATCCCAACAACTTGGTGGTAGGACCACCAACAGAACCCAACACCACCTACCAATTCCCAAGCTTTTTACATGAACATCTGAGTGCCTTGGGGTGGATGGCCCGAGGTCCTGGGTCTCAGGTGGCGCCCTTTCTCTGGACTGCGTGTCATGTTTACTACATTTCTGTGCTCAGTGTGGGAAGACCAACTTCCTCCAGAAGCTGCAGCAGTAAGGGACACTAAAGGCACCCAGTTACCTTTGGCCATCGTACCAGGCATTATAAAAGGAGGCCATGGGGTCACAACAAATACTGAGTCTGCGTGAGGCCCAAGCAAGGAGACTGTTACTGGAGGATGCAGGTGGCTGACCCTCTCTGATTTGCGTTGGTCACAGATCACACCCCATCCTGCCGGCCTCCCTCCTAATCCTGGGCCAACCTCTCCCAGCATGGCGACATCAGATCCATCCTAGGCTCCTTCAGTTTTCATACGCTCTTCTCCCCATCCTGGCCTTGGCCACGCAGCTTCCCCGACTTGGCATATTCTTGTTCCAGCTGTCTAACTACTCTCCGTTTTGGGGTCTCGGCCTTACCTCAAACTCTCGGCCTAGATTAGACTCTCTCCTGCCCTGTGCTCTGTCATTATAGCATCTGATACTTTTCCTTTATAGCCATTATCTAGTTGAAATTACTTGAGCGTGTCAGTTGTTTAATATGGGTCTTCTTCCCTAATATACCAGAAATACCTGGAGTACAGGGTCCATGTCTATTTGGTTTACTTTATGCTTCATGTACTAACATGACTTGGCAAAATCAGCCATTCCATTCTGATGTGCTGAATGAACAAATGTTCGAATCTGACTTAACCTAGTGCTTTAGACTAAACTGGTGTAAAACACCTGTTGTTACTAGAGACTCAACCACAAGCTGGGCAATGGCGCATCTGCAGTCGGCCCCACACACTGCACTGGCCCTGAGAGCTGGGCACTGCTTCAGGCTGCACTCAGAAAACAAGCCCTGTGCCTTCTTCCCAACCCAGGAAAACATTAGGAAACAGACTCCACAATCTGCTATCCACTTAACAACATGAACATATTAACATACTTATTTTGAGACTGCTTTTAATCCACATGGAGCATAATTGAGATCACATAATATATGCAATTGTTTTTTAAAGCTTTTGTTGGGGAAGGGGAACAGGACTTTATTGGGGAACAGTGTGCACTTCCAGGACTTTTTTCCAAGTCAAGTTGTTGTCTTTTCAATCTTAGTTGTGGAAGGTGCCATTCAGCTTCAAGTTGTTGTCCTTTCAGTCTTAGTTGTGGAGGGCGCAGCTCAGCTCCAGGTCCAGTTGCCGTTGCTAGTTGCAAGGGGTGCAGCCCACCATCC
The DNA here is from genome assembly GCF_964194185.1 of Rhinolophus hipposideros. Classification (NCBI taxonomy): domain Eukaryota; kingdom Metazoa; phylum Chordata; class Mammalia; order Chiroptera; family Rhinolophidae; genus Rhinolophus; species Rhinolophus hipposideros. Next base: position 53,387,769 of record NC_138064.1, on the reverse strand, counting down.
CTTGCGGGAGTCGAGGAATTGAACCGGCAACCTTGTGGTTGAGAGCCCACTGGCCCATGTGGGAATCGAACTGGCAGCCTTCGGAGTTAGGAGCATGGAGCTCCAACCGCCTGAGCTACCGGGCTGGCCCAATCCTTTTAGATTTAAGCACTTTCAGGGGTCACATACTTACTGTACTATATATAAGGCCTGGTCTTGTCTAACATAATGTACGACTGGGTTTTATATTAATTTTTGCTCCAAAAGACGCAATAGAGCTGATGGTCCGGCTACGTCTTATTTTCGGGGAAATGCGGTACACCATGTTTACAACGTTCATTTAAATTACGAATTACCTGATTTTTTTTTCCCTTCCCTCCTTCCTTCTTTCTGCCATCAACAAATATACTGAGTACGACAAAGATAAGAGATCCTTATTTGTACGGCACTGCTAGAGGTTAGGGATAAGGACTTGAATTCTATAGGCCTAGGTCCCTGCCCTCGTATGTGCAGTTAGCGGGTACCCATACTGTGTTAGTTTCCTGTTGCTGCTGCAAAAAAGTACCACTGACTTATAGTGGCTTCAAACAACACAAACTTACACGTGTTGTCTTCCGATTCCAGGGGCCAGAAGTCCAAAATGAGTCTTAAGGGGCTAAACTCAAGGTGTCAGCAGGGCAGGCTCCTTCTGGAGGCCCCGGGAGACTCTGCTCCTCAGCTTTCCCACCTCTGAGACTGGCTTTCTTTTGTCCCCAACGGCACGGCTCTAATCTCCTTCTGTGGCCATACAACCTTCTCCTCTACTGTGGCTAAGCCTCCCTCTACCTCCTTCTTTTAAGGACACTCGTGATTACATTTAAGGCCCACACGGATAATCCGAAATCCTCATCCCATCTCAAGAGCCTTAACTGAACCACATCTGCAGGGTCTCTTCTACCACAGAAGGAAATCTGCACAGTTTCTGGGGACTCAGACGTGGTGTCCTGCCGGGCCACTGTGCGGCCTCCCCACACAGGAGGTGGGCAAGGACTCCAGACCACACAGCTCCAATCTAAACTCGAAGCTCTCTATTTTAAACATTAAGAAACTGTCTAACCAACAATCAATCTAGCTCTCTAATACTTGATAAGGAATACTCTACCGAAGTATTTCATACAAAAAATTCACACGACATACTCTATCTGTATTAAGAATCTCTGCTAAATTAAAAAAAAGGGAATTCAGTATAAAATAAACCATTTTAGAAAAGTTAGAATATACCTGACCAAGAAAACAATATACACAATTCTATTTTGAAAGGGATTTAAGACTATTTAGGTTTATTACCAGGCACAGATAATATCACTGGTGTATTCTTCCAAACATTCAAAGAACAGGTATTATCAATACTATTTAATGTTCCAGAGCACAGAGAAAGCTTCCAAATTTTTTTCAGAGAGTTACCTTCATGCTGATGCAAAGTTCTAACAAAGCAAGACTAAAGGAAAAGTAACTTGACTAAAATTGACTAACCTGTCATGTGAATGTGGTGCAAGAACTTAAAATGCTACCAGATGGATAAATCCAAGTTGCCAGGTGCTGTTCAATCAGGTATGCAAGAATGTCTCTATATTTTAGGAAGTCAATATAATTCTTTGTATTAATAGAAAAAACAGATGATTATCTCTACAGGATATGGAATGACATTTGATAAAATTCAAAGTCCACTGCTTATTAAAACCCTTAAATAAAGAAGAAATTCATTGGTGTTCACTTAATACATCCAGAAACTGGCTAGCTTAAAACCCAAACCATAACAATACCATAAGCTTAATGATAAAATAAAAGCATTCCCACCACTGTCAGAATAAGATAAGAGTGACCACTCTCATCCCCCTTATTTAGCATTGTGCTGGAAGTAATATCTGATGACACTAGAAAGGGAAAGGAGGGCAAATGAGCATTATAAATTGCTAACATGATTTCACACTTAGGCCAAAGAAATAAACTGAAAAATTGCTATAAATAAGAGATTTAAAGGGTAATCAATATAACACATTATAATCAATGTTATGTATAAAATACGTTATATAATCCACATATTATCTAAAAATAAAGATAATACAAAGAGTACATAACAGAATAAAATTAACACAAACTCTGTAAGACACACGTGAAGACAATAACGACAACATAAAGGGCAACTTGAATAAATACAGATCCTGTTCTTGGGACAAGATTGTATACTAGCAAAGGTGCAAAACCCTGAAAATAAAGGACTATTAATTACTAACATATAAAAATTTCTTCATGATAAAAAATAAGTTAAAAGACTTTGGGGTCATCTGATCTATCTCCTAGAGTTTTCTTTATTCTTAATCTATGAAGAGAATTTCTGATGTTGAAAACTGGCTTTAACTTTTTTTTTAAGGCAGGTTGATTTATGTACAATAAAATCACCCTTTTAACGAGTTTTGATGAATGTAGTTATGTAACCACCACCACCATCCAGATATAGAACAATTTCCAACATTTTAAAGTATGCAATCAAGCTCTACAGGAGCAACATTCAAAGTCAAAAAGTCCCTGAGGCAATGTTTTACTTTTGAAATGTAACCATATTTTCTAATTACCCAAACTACATTGAATAAGGAGAACACAAAATTATAACAAAGACTGAAGTAAGGAAGGTACTAGTCTGTTTTAAGGGTACAGTAGTTGAAAACTGTTTAATGAGGGCTTAACCTTTTGCACAGTCAAATTTATTTATATGCCTTGCCAGGCATGCTGTCAGACATCAAAGCACAGACTCTTAAAATCACAGAAGCTCAAAGTACTTTATCTCCTTGGGTCTCAGCCTGTTTGTAAACATAATGTTAAGATGAATAAAACAGCATATGTAACATGTTCAAGTACACATAGCAAGGATGGGTAATGTAAACATTCAGGCATGTGTATAGAAGACCCTCCTTTTATATGCAATATATTCAGCCCCCAGTCAGTGCAAAATTCTTACCAACAACACAAAGTTAAAGCCCTCACCACAGTTAAAACTAACAAAAAATTTCTAGAATGCATGAGGAAGTGATGGCTACACTGAGACTTGAAAGACTGCATCAGCGGACCAGGTGAACCTGCAAAATAAAGCTCTTAAGAAGGGTCAGAAACAGAACTTGCCAGGAATTTGGATTTTTATCCTCCGAGTAATGGAAACACCACAAATTTTTAAGAGAGAGACCACGAAACAGAAGGCAGGGAGAACAGCTGAAAGGCAGGGCAACTATGACGTGAGTTTGGACTAAGGGGAAGATGTGGGTGGATTCAAGAGATATTAAGGGGAAAGAGTCAACCAATCTGGGGATATATCATATGTGAGCGGTGAAGGAAAGGGAAAATTCAAGTGAAATTACCCAACTTTCTGGCTTGAGTGGCTATGGAAAAAAAGAGGAACGAGCAACTCTTCTCACCACCTCCTAAATAATATTCAAAGCCTGGATGTTTAACAGATCTAATAAAAAAAGTGTCATAATATCTGCTTTAGGTTCTACTATGTATGAGCTATAAATTGTCGACACACTGTTAAGAGTTTCTGTTGTTGTTATCGTTATGAACTTGATATTGTCTGTGAAAGCTCTGCTAATTGAAAAAAATGCAACCAGAAAAGATAATTGAATTAATCGTGTCTGAATGATACAGCTTAAAAATTATTCAACTGAATAAAACTTGTATTTTTATTTTTTTAATAGCTTCAAGTGTACAAAACATAATGATTAGACACTGACATTTTCATGGACATGCTTCACTTCAGGGTTCACAGCTAAGGAGTAGGTTGCTACTAGGTTGGATCATTCTCCAAATACCAAACCAAGGAGAGTATACGTGGGTCACTAACTCTTTCATTAGAACTCCTATTCCTCCTCACCCTGAGAGTTTAAAAAAATTTTCTGAAAGCAGATTTCCAAAATTCGCATGGGACCAGTGTTGCTGCAATCTCTGTCTAGGCGGGGTGTGTGGGTAGGAGATCCAGTTCGTTCTTAGTAGATCCTCTTTGAATCAATCCCGTGTCTTATCATCTCTTCAGCTCTCTGTCCCTGACGTGAGCTTAAATCCTCCTCAGGGTCTGAGGGAAGAACAGGTCCCACTCGCAGCCTTCCCTCAGTCTGCTCGACGGGCTTCCTCCACTTGGTTCACCCGTCTCTTGGAGCCTGAAACTCTTCTGATTTGCTGATGGTCACTCCATCTGTCCCATTCTCAGTGCTGTTCTGGATTTACAAATTTCTGTCTGTAAAATTTGTCCCCTCTGTCATTTCAGGGAGTTGGGGATACATGAGTAAGATACATGAATTTAGACTATTGGCTTTCACCATAAATGAGTTAAAATCCGAAGTTTACTTGATTTGGAATCCCAAAATATTTCAAACTTAGAAACTATGAAAATCTCAAGTAGAGACATCTAATTAAAATTAACCTGAGTTTTAAATAATACAATCATTCAGTAGCAGTTTTAAGGGTAAATCAGTTTCCTGACATGGGTGACCAAAGAATCATAAATAAAGAAAAAGGTTAAGATTAGGCAGTATCTGGCATAAAAAGGAGTGGGAATGAGGCACAAGTGGGAGAGAAGAGAAAGGAGAGCCAGTAGTCTTCATTGCTACCAAGGGCTGAAAGGATTTCTTAGAAACGTTTTCTTTACCATATTGGGACAGGTGAGCTAAAACTGAAAATGTGTATGAGGACATATTGATCAGTCGTGGCCCTGCAAATGATGAAGTGGAACTATTTTTACTTAAATAGCGTTGATCACTCTTCTCACTTTCACTTCCCTCACATCAGGCACGCATGCATGGGACTTACGCTCCTCCTTCTCCCAACAATTTGTCATGATTATAAAAGTAACAGGTGCTCATCATATATAACTTGGAGAGTAGAGAGAAGAGGGGGAGAGGTCACTTGTGTGGTCCTATCATCTAGTAGTAATGTTTTTGAATTTTTATCTTCTATACGACTATCTTACACAAGGCATTCAATCAATCATATGGTTCAAGAAGCTCGAACATCCAGAGCAATCAGACAAGAAAAAGAAACACAAGGCATCCAAATTGGAAAGGAGGAAGTAAAATTATCATTATATGCAGAAGACATGATATTATATGGAGAGAACCCCAGAGACTCCACCAAAAAGCTATTAAGAACTGATAAATGAATTTAGTAAAGTAGCAGGATATAGAATATTTAGAAATCAGCTGCATTTGTATACATCAATAATAAACTATCAGAAGGAGAAATCAAGAAATCAATCCCATTTACAACTGCTTCAAAAAGAATAAAATACCCAGGAATAAATATAACCAAAGAAGTAAAAGACCTGTACTCAGAAAATTATAAGACACTGAAGAGAGAAATAAAAGATACAAATAAATGGAAACACATACCACGCTCATGGATAGGAATAATTAAGATAGTAAAAATGTCAATACTACCTAAGGCAATATACAGAGTCAACACAATTCCTATCAAATTATCAATGACATTTTTCTCAGAAATAGAGTATATAATCCTAAAATTTATATGGAACCATAAAAGACCCCAAATAGCCACGGCAATCCCGAGAAATAAGAAAAAAGTAGGCGGTATCATGCTACCTGACATCAAATTATACTACAAAGCTATAGTAATTAAAACAGCATGATACTAGCATAAAACAGACACATAGGTCAATGGAACAGAATAGAGAGCCCAGAAATAAATCCATTCATATATTGTCATTTACTCTATGACAATGGAAGCAAGAATTTACATTGGGGTAAAGACAGTCTATTTAATAAATGGTGCTGGGGAAACTGAACTGACACATGCAAACAATGAAAGTGGACCACCTCCTTACACCATATATGAGAACAAATTCAAAATGGATTAAAGACTTAAATGTTAAGACCTGAAACCATAAAACTCTAGAAGAAAATATAGGGAGTAAATTTGCAGACATTACCCTGAGTAATACTTTTACTGATATATCCCCTCAGGCAAGGGAAGTAAAAGAAAAAATAAACATACGGGATTACATCGAACTTAAAAGTCTTTTCACAGGAAGCCATCAATAAAACAAAAAGACAAACTACTGAAAGGGAGAAGATATTTGTCAATGAAACATCTGATAAGGGGTTAATATCCAAAATTTATAAAATATTCATTCAACTCAACACCCAAAAAACAAACAACACAATTAAAAAATGGGCAGAGGACATCAAGAGAAATCTCTGAAGAAGACATACAGGTGGCCAACAGACATATGAAGAAATGCTCAACCTCACTAACCATCAAAGAAATGCAAATAAAAACCAAAATGAGATACCACCTCACCCCAGTCAAAATGGCTATCATCAATAAATCAACAAACAACAAATGCTGGCGTGGATGTGGAGAAAAGGGAACGCTTGTGCACTGTTGGTGGGACTGCAGATTGGTGCAGCCTCTATGGAAAACAGTATGGAGGTATCTCAAGAAACTGGAAATGGAACTACCCTATGATCTAGTAATTCCATTCTTAGATATCTATCCAGAGAAATCCAAGATGCTAATTCGATAAAATATATGCACCCGTATGTTTATTGCAGCACTATGTACAATAGCCAAGACTTGGAAACAACCGAAATGCCCATCGGTAGACGACTGGATTAAGAAACTGTAGAACATTTATATAATGGAGTATTACTTGGCCATAAAGATGAAATCTTACCATTTGCAACGATATGGATGGACCTAGAGAACATTATGCTAAGTGAAGTAAATCAGATGGAGAAAGACAAGTACCATATAACCTCACTTACATGTGAAATCTAAAGAACTGAATAAATGAGCAAAGTGAACAGAAAATGTCTCAAAGATATAGAGGAAAAACTGATGGTTGCTGGATGGAAGGGGGTGGGAATAGGAGAAGGGGAGGGGATTAGAAAGTACAAATTGGCAATTACAATATTGCCACAGGGATATGAAAGACAGTTTGGGGAATATAATCATTAATGTTGTAAAGATTTTGTAGCGTGTCAGATGGGCACACATCTTATTAGGGAGAGCACTTCAGGGATGGTGTAGATGACTGATCGCTGTGCTGTACACCTGAAGCTGAAGCTGAATAATACTGAATGTCAACTATAATTTAATATATATATGTAGTTACAGGATGTGGAGTACAGCATAGGGAATAGCCAATGGAATTGCAACAGTTATATATGATGTCAGAGGGGCAACAGATTGGGGGAGGGAGGTTACACTTTGTGAGGGGTGAAATGTCTAACGGTTACATTGCGTTGTACATCTAAAACTAATAAAAAAATCACAATACCTGGGGACAGGCCAATAACACTGGAGAAAAATAGTATTTTCATTTATTGAGTGTTTGCTCTATATCAGATACTTTTTCAACTACTTCATTATCTCACAAGACTCTCAAAAGAGTCTTATAACTATTATCCACATTATATGTGTATAACTATCATCCACATTATACAGGTGAGAAAATTGAGCCATACAGAAATTTTTAAAAATGCCCCAAATTACATTGTTGAGGTAAAACCAGGATTTTTAAAAATCCAGATCCTAAATGTTTAGCATCTAAACTTTACAACCACTATAGAAGAAATCGGTAGGAATGACCTTTTTTACAAAGCTGGGGGCCAGACAGTTTTAGAGGCAATTTCTTTTAAACATAAAAAGGTCATTCTCACGGATAGCACAGAAAAGCTACCTAAATCATTTTATTTAGGTAATAAAAGTTAGTGGTACCAAAATAGCAGTAATCGTACCCCCGAAAAAGCAATATTACAATTTCATTCATGAACATAAACATTTCATAAAATACAAACACCTGAATTTTACGTCTTAGTAAAAAAAAAAAAAATCCATTAGTTATGTTTTATCCCAGAAATAATAGCTTACGAATGCCATAATATAAGTGCATGAATAGGCCCAACAAGAAAAGCCACGTAATCGACACAAAAAGGCATTAGATATAATTCAATATTCCTTCCTGGTAAACTTTTTTTCTGAGTTAAAACACCAGAGGCTGCCTGTTGTTTATATACACACACACGGTCCAAAAAAAATGTTTACTTATTTTTAAGAAAGTAGAAAATGTTTACTAGAAAGATGTTTACTAGTAGAAAGTAGAAAAATCGTAATACACAATATACACTGATAACAAAAAATGAATACAAGTCACGTCTGACTTCTGCAATTATAAGAGGTGCTCAAAGTGGTTACCGTCAGAGTCCAGACACTTCTGATTACGGTAAACTACTGCTTGAGCAACGTTGACCAGTGTCCACTTGTATACATTTTTTGGCACCCCTGGAATGATTACATATATATGAAATCTTTCCAGGGGTGCCAAATATATAAAATGAATATATATAAAATGAATATATATATTCACAAATATATATAAAATGAAATGCTTCACAAAACTGAAAGTCAATTTTGTACAGGAGCCACACTAAACTTCTCTGTATTTGAAAAAAGTATATATGCGCAGGGACAGCCGGATGGCTCAGTTGGTTAGAGCACGAGCTCTGAACAACAGGGTTGCCGGTTCAATTCCCATGTGGGATGATGGGCTGCGCCCCCTGCAACTAAAGACTGAAAAATGGCAACCGGACTTGGAGCTGAGCGGCCCTGGAGAAACACACTGTTCCCCAATAAAATTTATAACATTAAAAAAATAAATAAATAAAAAATAAATAAAACAGTATATATGCCGATTTTTAAGGAATGCAAATTAGAGTGAACATGAGAGTGGGAGGTAGAAGAAAAGCTCAGAATTCTTTTTCCTGAGTTTTAATATTGTTGTCTACAGTTACCAATGAAGTAATAGAAAACTTTTGCCCAGAATTTTGGGCTTATCTAGAGCCCACTTACCCAGAGATTTCAAATCTGGTTAATAATAAGAGCACAGCACATAAATTACCATCAATGAAGGGAGATAGCTACTGTTCAAAGAAATTTGCCCCGTTTTCTCTTGGCTACATTACAATTATAAATCGCGCAGATAAGCTGAACTGTCAGTCACCTGAGTCAAGGCAAGTTAATACTGAACTGTGGCCTGCTTACTACTATTGATTCTATTTTATGAAAAGGCAAAAGAGTATATGAAAAGTGCCAAATGCTAAATTTAACTCATATGAGAAATAATATGAACTTACAAACTAAAAGAAAAATGACTCAGAAATTCTTTGAAAATCATGGAAACATCTTAAAGCACTCCAGATTTTTCCTTCCCAAGACTCAGTACTGATAAACCTTGAGATTTGATCATATCTTAAAGTTAAAAATGACAGTAATTTGTGGAGTTATGAAACTAAAGTTTCAGTTTGTGACCTGACCACTGACTATATAAAAAAACATACTTATCTGTATAAAAGAACTTTTACACTAAAAGAAAACCTAAAGAGAAAATTCTCTTACAGGTGTTTTTAAGCAGGGGTATGAATCAGAATCCCTGTGGAGCTTTTATAAAATGTATTTACCCCGGACCCATGCATGAAGATCCTAACTCACTGGGCCTTAGAAGATGGGCACAAAGTATATATATTTTGTAAAAAGCTGTCTAGATAATTCTAATTTGCATTCTGGTTAAGAACCATCACTCAGCATATCTACAAAATTGAACCACATGAAACTGACAACCTGAGATCTTTTTTTATTCTTTTTACACATAAAAACAGCAATTTCATATGGTTCATCTAATAGAAAGTGGCGATGGATCAAAAACAACTAGCATTCACTTTGTACCCTGCACTAAGTTCTTTATACCTGTTGTTGACAGTTTGATAACACTAGGCAAGAGGTGGGCAAAAATGAGCCTGGGCTTTGTATGAGGAGGTAAGGGGGACAGAGAGGAAGCTGAGAACCAGGAGGAGCTGAGTCAGGGATGATCCCACAGGCAGAATAGTGCTATGTTCAGGATAAAGACACTGGATTTCAGAAGGATGACGGAGGCAGGAGAAGAGACCGGAGAACATTAATTTAAAACAAGTCCCACATCAAACAATTTTCCATGGTCTTAAGGAAGGGACAGCCCTCCTCAGTCATTTCCAACATGTCTAACAGCAAGAATATGGACCAGAGTGCTTGTCCTTTACTCTCAGACAGAGAGAGGGGAGGAGATGGGGGGGGGGTGGAGAGTAAGCAAGAGCGTGCCCTCTCTTTGAGGGGCTTACTGGGTACAGTCAGGACTCATCAGGAGTGGCTGGCAATCAGGCTGAGCAGCAGGCCCATGCACAAGCCAACCTCCAATCTTTTCAAAATGTATTACTAAAAGCCAATTACACAGTTTAAATGAGAACATTAAACATATGTACCTGAATTCAAACTAGTGGTCAGAAGCAAAGCTGTAGCATCTCACTATCACATGAGGCCTACAGGCTTCAACTAGTAACATTTGATTGATGATCAAAGAGAATATTTGGAAGGTCTGGGTCCCATAGAAAGTGAGATTTTCCTGGGAAACCTCGTCCAACCACAGCCTTAAGTATAGTAACCTATTTCTTCCAATTTTACATGTGATATGATTTCAACAAGTTACTTTCGTGTTCACCTAGAAGTTTCACCGCAAGATATTTTTTAAGTCAAATAAATGATACAACTAAAGAACCACAGGGGTGGATGGGCGGCTCAGTTGGTTAGAGCTTGAGCTCTGGGCAGCGGGGCTGCCGGTTCGATTTCCACACGTGCCAGCGAGCTGCGCCCTCTCCAACTACAATGAAGTCAATGAGCTGCTGCTCAGCTCCCGGGTGGCCAGATGGCTCTCAACCACAATGTTGTCTGTTCGACTCCTCGACTCCTGCAAGGGATGGTGGGCTGCGCCCCCTGCAACTAGCAACGGCAACTGGACCTGGAGTTGAGCTGCGCCCTCCACAGCTAAGATTTAAAGGGCAACAACTTGACTTGGAAAAGTCCTGGAAGTGCACACTGTTCCCCAATAAAGTCCTGTTCCCCTTCCCCAATAAAAATCTTTAAAAAAAATAAAGAAAGAAGCACAGAAGGCAGTCTTAAAATATCCAATTCTCTCATTTTTCTTATGAGGAAATGAGGGCTTAAGAAGAGTTAGATCACTTGCAAGAAATTCCACAGGAAGTTGTGGTAGAGTTAAAACTGAAACTGACTCAGGATGGCATGATCCAGAAGATTCTATGTACCTGTGCTAGTGAGGTTAGATTAGCTGTGAAATCACCGTGTACTTGCAAATGACTTCTGAAGCCGACAGAATACCCTTTACCCTCATTCTTTCACTCTACCCTAAATCTGAAGTTCGATTCAAGGGGTGGGCTGAGCATGTGTTTTGTACTTACAACTGGTACCCACTTACAGGCTTCCACATTCACCAATCCATCGTCAGTGAACGCTGAGTTTAGCCAGTCGAATCTGAGTTTAAGTACCTTCCTGAGTAAGGGACTTGGCCTCAGTGTGATCCAACAGTGTCATGTCATGTGAAGTTTTCAAAACCACGGTCTTGGTTACACAGTGATAGGTGCTATGTGAAGACAGAGACTTGTTACAACAGACTCTTTAACAACAAAGTATTCTGGTCGCCAGATAATTTGGCTGTTTCTCGTAAGTCACCTTTCCTCCTTTCTGGGTTCCTGCTGTCATCAAGACTCAGCAGTGGCTCTACAGAGAATCATAACCAATCCTAAATTAGTGAACCTTGATTCTAAAGGTTTGAAGGGAAGAAAAATAAAATATTAAAGCTCTACCATGCTATTTTATAAGATTTCATATTGAGAAACAGCAAGCATGAATAGATGAGGCCTATATTTTTAATTCCAGTACACTAAATTCTTAGGCCTAAAAATAGCTGTCATTCTCATAAACCCAAGAAAGAGTCAGAGGCAAGATACTTCAGGTGGCTCCGAACTTTGAATTACTAGTTATGTTTCAGTTGACCGAAAGAGGATGCAAATATAATGTACAAAGAGCACGGGGACAAATTGAAAGTACCAGGAGTGCTGGCCCTGCCCCGCCCCCCCAGATTACATAGTAACTAAAATACTAAAGGACTCACACAACCCCCCCCCCCATTATTAACACTACCTGTCGTTCATGTAAGTGCAACCTAGCACAATAAAAAGTGAAATTACCTGACGTGGCTTACTTAAAATTCTTCAAAGACTCCGTATTGCTCTTAGGCAAAAATCTAAATTCCTTACTACTGTCTGCTGATATTATCTGCCCCTGCTCGTTTCCTCTGTCTTCTTCACCCCCTTAAACCTTATATACCTTAATTATGATGAATTTTTCAATTCCTACTAATGAAATATTTGTGGACAATTTAGGGAAGTTTGGCTTAGATGGTAATAAGTAAAGTTACCATTTGTAGGTAGTTGAACAATGGTACCAAGAAAGGTTAACAGAAAGGTTTTTGGTGATGTGAATGTACATAAAGGTAAAGAAAGCTATTAAAGAGAAGCTCTTCTGTGAAGCATTTCCAGGCTCCTGAATGCTCTCCAGGCCTGAGTGGTGAATTCCTTGGTGGTTCCAGAGCATTATGGACAAAACTTCTATCCGTGCTTATCACCATGTTAATTATGGGAGCTTTTCAACAGCAAACAACTCTTTTTAGTTCTGTAACCCCAGCACGTAGCACAATATCTAGCAGATAACTAGTACAGACATACACATTTGAAAAGGAAATCAAACCCTAGAAAATGACTTTGGAGAACAGGTAACCAGTATGGGTAAAATTCCGAGGCATCCCCCCAGGAAGAACAGGAACCCCAGCTAAGAACAGCTGATTGAGGATATCGGCAGGGAAAGGAGAACCAGCAAAGGAGACAGACTGCTCCCACATCTGATAATACTACGTTGTATTACCTGGAATTACCATGTATTATGCATTATGGACAAATTGAACACTGATCTCAGAAGCTAAGTTTGGTTTTACCAGACTAATGTTCAAAAAAAGCCCCTGAAAAAAATAAAATAGAATTGTCAGAGAGAATTCTGCTACGATGAGCTGATAGTTGATGTAACTTTCTTAATAAATACAACCATGTCAATGTTACATGACATTTGACTAGAAAGAAATTCAATAAGGTCATTTAGTAAAATTACTATAGCAAGTACCAAATCTCTGCAAAACATTTCTTGCTTCTTACCTTATATACGTATTAGGTGGCGTAGGCGTTTGAGGGACATAAGATGTGTTGTGTTCTCATATCCAACTCAATAGGCTTATGGGAGACATGTTTATAGTGACTGAACTCCATCTGCCACAACTGAGGAGAGGAAGACCCCGATGAAATCTATGTACCCTCAGCACTGAGCCACACCAGGGTCCTAATATAAATGTTACAAAGCTTATACTTAACAGTCATTGCTTTTGCTAAACCTGTATGTGAACTATTAGTAAGATCTAATATTTGGTTTTTAAAAAAGGCTTTCGTAATTATGGTTGTGCACACAGAATTAACAGCAAGGATATTTCTTGTAACATTAATAATGTTACATTTTGTAACACGAAATGTTACAATTTGTAAGATTTTGTTACAAGTTGTAACATCAAATGAAGGACTGCATATGGATAGCCATACAATGGAATTACAAAAGAAACTATTAAAAAATGACACCAAGCACTGAAAGACACTGAAAAATGTTCTCAAAATATGTGAAAGCAGCTTACAAATAGTATTTATGTATGAACTTCTTAAACAGATAAGCACTATAACAGGAAAAACACTGGATCGCAAAATAAAATTTCAGTAGGAAATCGTTCAGAGGAACGTGAACGATGTTTAATTTCCAGGGCTTTTTGCTTATCTGTATTCAACTTTCTACCATGAATATCACTTTTGTAATCAGGAAAAAAAAAAGCTTAGTAAAAAAGAAAAAATATTTTAAAGTGTTTGTGTTTGGGTTTTAATATAACCAAACTGCTACAAATAGCTGCTGTGGGCCAATTATGGAAACACTGGTCACGTGGCAAAGCTGGCCGCACACAAGGTAACTAACTCACAAATTCTGCAGCCATTCAAGCCAGCCTCCAAGATGGCTCCCAACCATCCCAATCCTCCCGGTATTCACACCCTTCTATGGTACCAGCCTGACGTAATGCTGCAGCAGGTTGTAAGTCAGGCTTCTGTCCTGCGCACTCTTATTCTTCTCGGCCGGGAAACCATGCTGTGAGCAGTCCTGGGAGACAAGTGAAGCCTCTTGCCAACAAGCATGTGAGTGACATGGGAAGCCGAGCTGCAGACCCAGCCGAGCCCCAGGCGACGGCAGTCCTGGCTGACAGTAATGCAGCCTCATGAGAGACTGGGTCCGAACCATACAGCTAAGTAAGCTGCTTCCAATTCTTGACCCACAGAAACTGTAACACAGTAAATGTGTGTTGTTTGAAGCCACTAAGATTGGGGTAATTTGTAACACAGCAATAGTTGACTAGACAGTGAGTTTACGCCTTTGGAAAAAGAGCCCTTCCCAAAACCTAGTCCCTAAGTTGTGTAACTAACTCTTTTTGCTCTAAATTCCAGGTCCCGATGCCCTGTTTTGTCTGACCCAAACCACAAATGGTCTTTTCAAAATGTCCAGTTCCCTAGATTTGCCTTCTACTTCATCCCCTCTCCTACTCATATTTCAGCCCATCTTCTCTTTTAGTTACTGCAAATCTAGGACTAGCAAACTCCTATAAAGAGCCAGATACTAAATGTTTTAGGCTTCTCTGTAGCAAGTATGCAACTCTGACTCTGTGTTTTGAAAGCAGCCATGGACAGTATCTAAATAAACAGGCATGGCTGTGTTCCAATAAAACTTTATTTCAAACACAGGCGGTAGGCTGAATTTGGATCTGGAACTGTAGCTTGCTAACCCATGCTAGAAACGGAATTAGTAAGACCAGTGCTTCCACTCATGCCGTGAATCCCACTACCTCCAGCTGACTCAACAGACACTGCTTGGAAATCCCCGCACCACCACGCACCAAGCTGTCCTTCTCTACTGGATGCAAACTTGTTATTTCTCCTATCTTGAAAAATAAAACAAAAACTCCTAGCCTGTACAGACTAGTTTTTTTTGCCTTACTAAACTCTAATGACCATGGTTTTCAGAGCTGTAAAATAAGAACTGAACCAAGAAACTTGGACTCCTTTAAAACCTATAAATTTCCACAAGTTTGCATGACTTCAGAGCTTATGCAATGACAGATGCTCCCCAAACCCCCAAGGATCTGACCATAGGCCCCGTAAAGGTGTTGATAGGGAAGCACAAGCCTGACTTCCTGGAAAGAATGTCATGCTGTGTAAAAGTGTCACACCAGCTGATAAGCTGATGACACCGAAGTGAAACAAACACTTACTTAAGTACTTAAAATGTCCAAGGTTTTATGTTAGATACTGAAAGAGTTATCTTCCAGTTTTCAACAATAACACTGGAAGGTAGGCAGGAATTTTCATTCTTTGTTTAGAGTTTTGTTAATAGACCATGTAAATGAGGACCCAAAAGTTACATAACATGTTCCAGATCACACAGCTAAATGGCTGAGTTAGAATTCAAACACAGGCCTGTAAAACTCCAAACCTACACCATTTCCAATGTACCACATATCAAAAGTTTTCTTTACAAGGACGTAACATATCTGGGATAGTCACAGATACCAAAGGAATCTTCTGACAGACAGACAACTGGTTGGACTTTACCTCTAGTATGTTTACAAAAATCATCTTCATAGCTGAGTAGATTTCCAACTAGAAAGAATCTGCTCATAAACTCAGTTATATTTCTTCATACAAATAATAGATATTCCTGATTATTTTAAAGGAAGCTAAAATTTGTGGATGAATGCCTACTGTGTTCTTATATTTCATAGTATTTATCAAAATGGCCCTATAAGGCAGGCATCAGATAGGTGAAAAAACAAGATTCCTAAGATTGCACAAGGGATAATGCATCTTTGATATTAATAATCAGCTGACAGGAGATGTGAACAGAGTCCATCTGTTACCAACTGTTACTGTTCATATCTTGGATATGCACAGATAACTCAAACTTAAAATGACTAAAACCACCTGTTCTTTCTCCTAAACCCTCCACTTCAACGAATGGCATGCACCACCAGCCTCTGAGGCTCAGGGACCCACAACGGCGCTTATGCTCGATGCCTCGTCCCTGACTCTGCATGTATAATTCATCACTAATGTCCTGTGTATCCCACCTCCTTATTATTTCAACTCCAGCTGCCTTTCTCAACCCCATCTCCGACTCAATTTAGGACATCATACGTATTTTAGCTGACACGTCAGAAATATTGTACTTTCATCTACCAGTATAAAAATGTTGTTCTTGTCACCTAAAACCTATGTGTTTTCCAGCAGTATTTGTTGATAGTGGGATACATTTTAAGTTGCCTTTTGTTTTCTCCATGTTATTTTAGCCACTTTTATGGCAGGAAGAACAAGTGTTGAAGGAGTGTAACGTGAATTTCATTATTCAGAGGCCGTAATGGATGCTTCTGAGCACTTACTGAGTTCAGAGAAATTATATGAAGTGTTTATTCAGCATTGCATTACTTTAAAGGTTAGTAAATACCTGGAGGTTTTCTTGTTCTGGACATTTAGCTTTAAGCACTGTATTAGCTTTGTTTCATACTACAGTTCCATAATACTTTATCTAAAACTTCCTGGGCTTGATTTGTTTTAGGACTCAGAATTCTTAGAATTTAATAAAGATAATTTCATGCATACACTAAATATTACATAATTTGGTGCAGTGCCGTTTAATCAAAATCATATTTCTGTGGTAAAACGCATCACTATTCACACTAATACAAATAGTCTTTTGTCTGTTCAGGTCAGGTTTTGCCTCAAATCAATTTGCACCAAAATTACTTGGAAAAAACTTCAATTTTCAGACGTTTTTGTGTTTTGATATTGTGGTTAACTATTGGGTAATACCCTAAGAAACAATTTACAATATACATCAGAGATCGCTGGTCTCAGTGTTCCTCTTCTTTTGTAAAAGAACTTCCCAGAACTTTGCAGGGCATGCACCTGCCCAGAATGACTACAGTTAACTGTGGCTAGGTGACTAATTTCTAACCAGTGAGATAAAAAAGAAATGATGTGTGAAACTTCCAGGAAGAAGGGCTCTAAAAGTAGGGGAGGGTCGCTTGCCTTAAACGTACTTGGAATGACTGGAAATCCATGTTGTACCATGAAGGCAACCACTCAAACACCGGAAGCATGCTGGTTGCTAGGTAATATGGGGGCCACAATATCAGCTCTGGATTGCCTTATGATATACTTATATCACTACAGAAATAATTTTCTATTTTCAACTCTTATTTTGGGTTTTCTGTTATTAGCAGCCAGACTTAAACCTAAGACAGAATTAGTTGGTAAATCCATATTACATTCTCCCATTTCAGTCTGGCCTACTTCTCAGATCTGATTACTTTGTCATTGTTTTCTTCCATGAGGCTGATAAAGAACTTACACTAGGACTGAAAATAAGTTAGAGTTCCGCCATTGTCTTGTTGCCGACCTGCACTTGCATGAATCTCTTCATGATTTCGGTTCAGAAATCTTATTAAATTATCTATTTCGTAGGGGTGTTTTAGGTAAAACTTAATTACTTACAAATCTACCTGCCTAAGTAATGTAAATTAAAAATACAGTAATATCCTAAAAGTAAGTGAACAGCCAGTGAGAGGACTCCTCTCCTCCTCTCTTGGGATGCCCACTCTCTTCCCTAGGACCTCCTGACCCCCACCTGTGCTGTGTGCACCTGACAGACACCCAGTGAGTATGTCGGGATCCCTCAGAATGCCAGCTATCAGTAAAGCTTCATTTCTCAGTTTTTAAGATTAAAAACGTGTAAATACAAGTGCTAATATTTTCCCATATTCCAGTGGCTTATTTTGTATTCATCCTGGGGTGTACGTAAGCCTGCTCTCAAGATCACTATTCTAGAGAATGCACTAGAAGCAGTAAGGCTATCGGGCTGGGATATGACTCTTGGAACAATTCAGGTTGACTCGTAATTCACAGCTATCATAAAAAACCTGAAACTGGAAATGCACAAAATGTTATGTCATTAATAAGGTTCAATCTACAAAAATAAGATACACCATGATCCAACTGAATTTATTCAAGAATATAAGGCTGGTTTATACATTTCACAAATCAGTGTGAATTCACAAAAAGGGAGAAATCATCTCAACAAATGCAAAAAATTGCATCTCATAAAATTCAATATTGACTCATCCATAGCAAACCAGAAATGGAAGGAAGCCTCTTTAAAGTGATAAAGAGTATTTACAAAAACTTTACAGGTGAAACAGTAAGTGGTTTCCCCAGGAGGTAAGGTCGAAACAAGAGTGTTACTGAATAACGTCCTAGAGATTCTAATCAGTGCAATAAGCAAGAGTGAGAAATAAGAGGCAAAGACTGGGTAGGAAAAAGCAAAACTGAGATTATTCACAGGCAATATTCCAAAAGAATCAACTTATCAATATTCACAAATGAACTTAGTGAAATTACTGGAAATAAGGTCCTAACTTGTAACACATTTCAATATATAAAAAGTAATTACTGGATCAAGGACCTAAATATAAGACCTAAAACAATAAAACTCTCGGAAGAAAACACAGGACAAAAGTTTCATGACATTGGATTTGGCAGTTTCTTGGATCTGACATCAAAGGCACATGTAACAAAAGAAAAAATGGACAAATTGTACTTCATAAAAATTAGAACGTTCTGTGCATCAAAAGACACTATCAACAGAATAAAAAGGAAATCCACAGAATGGGAGAAAATATCTACAAATAATAAATCTGATAAGGGATTAATGTTCAGAATATATAGAGAACTCCTAACTAAGACTCAGCAACAAAAAAACCAATCTGGTTTAAAAATGGGCAAAGGACTTGAACAGACATTTCTCCAAAGAACAGAATGAATGGCCAAAAGGCACATGAAAAGATGCTCAACATCACTAATTAGGGAAATGCAAATCAAAACTACAAGATACTACCTCACATCTATTACGATGGCCACCACTAAAAATCAAAAACAAACAAAAAAACAGAAACAAGTGTTGGTGAGGATGTGGAGATTAGAACCCTTGTGCACTGTTGGTGGGAATGTAAACTGGTGCAGCCACTGTGGGAAAGAAATAGTATGGTGGCTTCTCAAAAAATTAAAAATAGAATAAATATATGAGCTAGCAATTCCACTTCTAGGTATACGCCTAGAATAACTAAAGCAGGGCCTCGAAGAGATATTTGTACACCCATGTTCCTAGCAGCATTATTCACAATAGCTAAATCATGGAAGCAACCAAAATGTCGGTGGATAGAAGAATAGATAAGTCAAATATGGCGTATATATGTACAATGGGAATATTACTCATCCTTAAAAAGAAAGGAAATTCTGAACTGTACTACAACATGGATGAACCTTGAGGACATTATGCTAAGTGAAATAAGTCAGTCACAGACGGACAAATACTGTCTGATTCCACTTATATGAGGTACTTAAGATTAGTCAAAATCATAAAGACAAAGTATAATGGTAGTTAGCAGGGGCTAGGGAGAGGGGAGAATGGGGCGTTATTGTTTAATAAATAGAGTTGCAGTTTTACAAGACGAAAAGTTATGGGGATGAACAGTGGTCACGGTTACACAACAATGTGAATGTAGTAGTATTAAACATACTACTAAATTGTACACTTAAAAAGTTAAGGTAGTAAATAGTACATGTATTTTACCATATAAAGGTGTAAACAAACAATAATGTAATTACATACAATTAGAAAATAAAAATTTTTCAATAAGATACGTACAGGAGTACATTAGTTATCTACTGCTGCATAACAAATTACCCTAAAACTTAGTGGCTTAAACTAACATTGATTATTTTAGTTTGAGCAGTTTCGCTAAATTCTAGTTGAAGGGCTCTTGCGAGCTGCAGTCACAATGGCGGCACACAGCAGTCATCTGCAGGCTGAAGCAGAGGTGAAGCCTCTGCTTCCAAGCTGGCTCAGCAACACGGCTGCAGGAAGCCTCCGAGTTCTCACCTTCTGGGTCTCTCCACGAGGCTACTTGAATGTGCTCATTACTTGACAGCTGGCTTCCTCCAGATGAGTAATCCAAGAGTACAAAGCAGAAGCTGCAATGTCTTTTGTGATGTAGTCTTGGAAATCAGACAATGTCATTTGGTCGACTCTATTCAATGTGTAAGGGAACTACACACAGGGTGTGGAGGTTACCAAGAGGCAAAGAACTTTGGTGGACACTTTGGAGGATGGCAACTTTACATAGAAAACTACGAAACATTGCTGAGAAAATTTAAAGATGACCTACATGCTGCCGCAGGTCGTGTTTCTAGGTTGAACACTCATTACTATAAAAGTGTTAATCCTGCCCACGTGCATCTATAGAGTCAATGCATCACAATAAAAATTCCATCAGGCTTTTCTGTGGAAATTGATACGCTAATTTTTAAATATATACAAGAAATGTGAATGCCAAGAATATCCAAGACAATTTTGAAGAAAAGCATCGAAGTATGCAGGGGTTGGCAAAGTAGGCTGCTTGGGGTGGTTTTTTCCTGTAATGTTTCTTTTATTTAGTTTTAATGATACATATTTTCTTAATTGTTGAAACAATCTCAAATTTACAGAAAAGTTGCAAGTTCATACAAAAGGTTTTTCCCCAAGCCATCTGAGCTTAAGTTACTGACATGATGCACCATCTCACCTGAACACGTGTGTTTATTCCCCGCAAACCATAACACAGCCATCATCGCTGGGAAATAAACATGAGCACGTTCTGACCATAGAATCCTCAGATCCTACCCAATATTCTGCACAGGCTCAGAATCACGTGTTTGTTGTGTTTAGTTACTGCATCTGTTTGGTATCCTTCAGTCTGGAACAATTCCTCGTTTTTCTTTGACTTTCAAAAACTTGACAATTTTGAAAGATTACTGGCCAATTATTTTGTAGAATGTCCCTTGATTAGTTCCATCTGATTAGATTCAGATTGTGCATATTTGGCAGGAACAATACAAACTTTATGCTGCTTCTCCTGTCTGCATTTCTGTTTAATAGACTATTTTTTTAAAACAATTTTAGGTTCAGAGCAAAATGCCTCTTTTTGTATGTAATGTTTTACTGGGACACAGCCACTCCTATTTGTTTATGTATTGTCTGGCTGCTTTCTATTTACAACAGCTGAGGTGAACACATAGTTGTAACAGAGACCACACGGCTTGCAAAGTCTACAACACTTAATATTTGGCCCTTTAAAAAAACGTTTGCTGGCTCCTACTCTATTGACTATCAAGACTTACTACAAAGCTACAGTAATTCAGACAGTGTGGTGTTAGTGAATGGGTGGATAGATCAGGAGTTGGTAAATATGTAAAACGTGCCCACTTTAAAAGGTAATCTTGCCTGAACACCAACTTGAAAATTAATTTCTAACCTGTTTAAGTCTACAGGGTCACTAGACTTTGAAAATATTTATTAAAAACACACACAAGAAAGGGAACACATTTTGATGAGTTTTCAAGAAATGACTGATATCAGGGAACATGGAATTAGCAAGACAAATTTCATTTAAAAACCTGTTAAATACCCATTTTGATATTATATATGTTTATGAGGCATCTATTTCAACTATGACAGCCATTAAAACAAATATAAAACAGACTGAACCTAAAACCAGGCCTTTGAATCATCATATTACAGTGTTAACCTCCACTAGAATGAATACTCCACATCAACAGGATTTTTGTGTAGCTTATGGTCTATTATATCCCAGCACCTGGAAAAGGGCCTAGATAACTTATTTTAAATTTTTAACATTTCCAGCCTATTTGAGATATAATTGACAAATATAAATTGCATATATTTAATGTGTACAATGTGATGATTTAACATATTACTTGCTGTGTGAAAAGTTATACTAAAGCACATTCAACTACACTGTCACTAAAGTGATATAGTGCAAACAAAATATTTTTATACTATTAAAAATAAAATTTTAAAATACCTTATATAACCTCTCATTACTTTATGGATTATAATGTACACTGTATAACTGTATAGTAGTATATGTGCATGATTTAAAAGTAAACACACACACGGAAGTTTTTAGAATTCTGTACTGATGGGGCACATGACCAAAGAGATTACTCCTCTGTAGCAGAAGTACTCAAAGCATAACCAATTCATGACTAGGAAAAAGAAATGTTTGACAGAACATTTAAAAAACTTTGAGGAGAATTTGATAGTAATTTTATGTCTGTTCAATCTAATTTTTAAAATCGGCTTGCTTTCTGTCTTTTTGAAATTTCATTTTTCTTGTAATTCACTGTAAGTGTTATTTTACGCAGTATCAGTCTGCTAAGCATTGACAATTTTAAAAGCAGTCCCTCACCAGAGATCATTTCAGAAGCACTGCTGGAGATCAGAATGTGTCCCAAATGTTTTTGATGGCTCCCCAAGGGCTTGACACAAGAGACTCTATGATCCTCCTACAGTCCTCCCAGGCCTCTCCTCTCATGCTCTTTTCACTTCACCCTTCTCATCCCTCAGGAATACATCACACTCACTCTATAGCCACTGTATGAATTTTATTCTCTGGTCCTGAACACTCAACATCCAACTCAACCTGAACCATCTCTTTCACCAAACTCCTACTCATCCTTCTTGCGGTCACTTCTGGAAGGCTCTCCCTGTTCCTTAAGCCTAATTTTGGTGCCTGTTGCTGGGATGTGTCTAGCACAATGCCTGGCATACAACACGTGCTTTTCAACCAACAAACGTTCTATTAAACAAGACCTATGCTCACCTCACCACAGCATGCGGTCCCCCGAAAATGTCCTATATTGCTCTTCAAAGCTTTGCACTCTGCTATCAATAAAAGGTATCTATCAGCTTGAAAAAGAAAAGAAAAATCAAACAAAACAAACTATAATTTCTAAAGGTTAAAAAAACCCTCAATTACTATCATTCTGCCCTTTCTCATTTTATTTGTGAGACTATTATTGCCAATAAGTCCCAGTTTGGGAATGAAGCAAACAAGTATTAGTAAAACTGTTATCTCAAAATTACTTTCATATGACCGCCTTAAAATAGAAAGCTGCTTTCTGAATCCTACTGCCCCACCTCTGCTCCACACTGTGATACATACTTAAAAGACGTTTACCGATTAATACAAAAATAAGCTGCAACAAGGAAATGTCCTGCTGTTCGTCCTTGGCTCTACCTAGTATTTTAATGTTTATGGTAACACTTTACACGGACATTAAGTTGATAAATGGGTCCCGAGTCCCAACCTCAAATGATGTTACAATCTCAATATTTTAACCAAAGAGCACTTCACATTTTTAAGGTTTAGGAAAGTTTTCAAAACTTCTAGTTGTATCGTATGTCTTAATCTATCAATGTAAGAAAACAGCAAAAAGTAATCTGTAAGCAGAAACTGGATTTTCCACATTTTGCACAAATTTGTCAGGTGATGACATACACTGCACAATGAAACTTCTTCATATGAAGTTACTAAAATGTCACTAAAAGCACCGACAGGCTGACTAGTTTACAGTCCCCAATGGTAATAATGCGCTGAAGAGGATTACTGCTAGCTTTTAAACAACCAAGAAAAGAGCCCATAACTATTCTAGCACTATACATTTTAACTAATCTTTTTTAATTGAAGAAATTGTTAATATTTGTATCAAAGATTTAAAGATGTAATAAAATTACATAGTTTAAATTCATAAGGGCAGTAGCTATTTGGCTACTTACAGCAAAACAGCCACCAAATGAATAGCTGGGGTTTGGAAGATGAAGGATGAAACCTTAAGTATTTCTGGAGTAACACAATCTTATTCTTTTACTTCCCAATCTAAAAGAAAGCAACGCTAACTAGATAATTTAAACAGTACTCACATATATTTTTATATGAAAATTTAAACTATGTTTTGCTTAGCCTAATAATATTAGCCTCTAAATAGCCTCTAAATACTAAAAAACTGATAGCAGGGGAAGTGGGCCAGAATGCTCTAAAACACAAAGGGAAGTCAAGCTGTGATAAACCTTAACACATGCAAGATGGGAAAACCCTGGTAATTCAGTCAAGGATGTAAGAAATGATAAATTCTCACTGCATAGATTACCTCCCCAAATCAATCATCATTGAGTAAAAATACCTACAATTTAACAAGTACCTTATTATACTTAATACTTAACATAGACACACTGAAAAATAATCATCGAAATATCCCCGAAAGACAATAATCAATGAGAAACACGCAATTTAGCCATCAGAAACAGCATTTGGGTAAGACAGTATTTTAATTTTTGAATTGTATTTGACAAAAATTTTGAGTTCAAAATTTTATATGTCTCTCAAATTCCTCAACTTTACTGAATGATTTTTTTTTTTTTAAACTGACAGCCCAGAATCATAACAGTCAATAATTATCCTGTTCTCAGAGGCTATTAGGAATTCAGGGCAGTTTTCCTGGATTCAACAGCCCTAGAACGTGGAACTCTGAGTTTTCCTATCGTCATTTTACAGTCTTTCTGCCTTTCCCTTCCTTTCATATTTGTCCTTCACTGACCACTACTGCTATATGCTGCTTCCACAACATCCTGCACCCCTTAAAACTGTTTGGAAGCAAACTACCAGGCACATTGTAATCAGATATTAAGTAAGAGTCAGCAGGCTCTGCGTGATGGCCTAATTACACTCCTGAGAAGTGATGCATAAGTCTTTAGTGCTAGGACCATGCATTTCTACTTTGGATGCTCAAAAGTATGTCGTTTTTTCTTATTTGTTTGTTTTTAAACCTTCCTACCTAACAAGTGCTCAAATATGTTTGTGTACAAAATGCTTCTCCAGAGAGCAAATTAGGAACAAAAAGAAGTCACAGAACAACAGACTTCGGTTTGAAACAAGGATGGATTTTTAAATCAAAATCTAAAAATGATGCAGATTTATACAATACCATGACAAGTGGTAGGGGCTGGGTAGTTTTGAGATTTTTGAAAAGGGTAGAAAAATATACTAGAGGATCTTTTAAGCCCATTCTAACTCTATGAGAGATGATATATGGAAAATCCAAAACCAGAAGTTCTCATTTTCACATTTAATTTTCACACTGAAAATAAGTCCTGAAGAGTATGGAAGCAATGCAAAAGCCACATGGTATGCGAAGTTACTTATTCAATTTCATGACAGTACTAACATACCAGTTATATCAGTCTATTAAGAGTGTAGATAAGAGACAGTCAAGTGATAAAATTTATTTCTGTTCCATAATAAAGCTACTAGCACTTACTAAAAAAAAAAAAAAAGATTTCCATTTTTGAGCAGGAAAATCAGCATCGTCACCATCAGCACACACATCATACACCCAACGTCACAGAAAAGAAACTGCGAAGTATCCTTACTTTAAAAAAAAATCATTTCAAAGATGAATCATATAACATATGGATACTGACAGAGCTTGAGAGTCCAAGTAAATGGAAGAGAAGAAAACTAATTATACAAATTGATTTCAGCAATCTGTAGGAATGTAGGAACTCCAAGACAGTTGGTATAACCCCCACTCAGAGAGCTAAAGAAAACAACATAAAGGAACACTCAAGAGAAGTGCAGAAGAACCAGCCACAATTATCAAATAATTATCACTGTCAATGTGGGTTGTCATCCCCCCCCCCCCCGCCGCCCCGCCTCTAAGGGAGGCGAAAAGCGGTCTGTGGAATGTTTTAGCTTAAACCAAACATCACACGAACTTGTTAAGAAAAAGTGCTATCAGTGAAGGCTAACTTAGAGTTAATCAGATAACAAACATGATTTCTTCCAAATACTCCACATATTAACCTTCTATTTATTACTTTTGGTTTAATTTCATAAAAGGGGGCCAAAAGTGGCACGATGCTCCTAAAGCATCAGACATGTGACGATCTGTCTGGCCAGCACCCTTCATCCCTCTCCTTACTGCATTCTAACAGGGCTGCAGCAGGCTGCTCTAACTCCCTGAAAAGCGGGGCAAGAGACCCAGGCTGGCCAGAGCACTCCATTCCTTGGGCTTTTCTGGAAGGGCTAGTGAGGAAGACTGCCTCTTTCTGCTACTCAGGGAAGAACTGCACTGGGATGAAGGTGGCCGCCGTATAGAGTCAGCCAGTGGGTTGAAGAAGGAAGCGGAGCTGAGGGCGGGAGAGAAAAGTAGTGAAATCCTATTTTGCTTAAAGTAGCCTAATCTGGATTTCTGGCTCTTGCAACTGAAAGAGCCCTGATACCTATACTATCTCTATCTGCTTCTCATGGTTAAGAAGGGACCTTGCTTACTGACTGTGCTTTCTAATCTCCTCACCTTCCCCCTTATCTCCATTCCTCCCATCTAGCAACCCTCAGCTTTTCCTCTATATCTCTGAGACTGTTTTTGATTAGTTCCTTCATTTATTCTTTTCTTTAGATTCCACATGTAAGTGAGATCATATGGTATTTGTCTTTCTCTGTCTGACTTCTTTCACTTAACATAATGTTCTCTAGGTCCATCCGTATTGCAAATGGTAAGATTTCTTTCTTCTTCATGGCTGCGTAATACTCCACTGTATAAATGTACCACAGTTTCTTAATCCAGTCATCTCCCGATGGGCATTTCGGTTGTTTCCATGGCTTGGCTATTGTGTATAGTGCTGCAATAAACATAGGAGTGCATAAAGTTTTCTGAATTAGAGTTTTGGATGTCTCCGGATAGATGCACCTGAAACTAATAAAAAAAAGAAAAAGAAAAAATGCTAGGAAATTGAAAGGCAAGGGAATAATAAACACAAAATTTATTGTTTCATCACTTCTGTTAAAGAAAGCAGGAAGGTGGACTAGGAAAAAGGCATACAGTTGATGCTATGTTTCGTATGCAAAATGTTTTAATTATTAAATTCTTTGGCATGTTTATATTTAAAAAAATAAAAATGAAAAGGAACCTCGCTCACCACTTAATTGCAGAATGAAGATGAAAGTAACTATCACTGTCATTACTGATTTCTTCAGTACTAGACAGATGGAAGAATTAAGAACAGAAGATTTAACTTTTATTCCAACCCTTCAAAAAAGCCCCATGGCAAATTAGAAAAACAGATCAGGGTTTATGGTTAACAACATCACACAAAAAACAGCACTCTGGGAGAAAACCTTTGCAAATCGCCTTATCTGTTGAAGAACTTGTATCCACAAAACACAAAGAACTATTTCGACTTAAAAATGAGAAGACAACCCACTTTTAAAAAACGGAGATCTTGGGGTTGGTCGGATGGCGCACCTGGTGAGAGCGGCTCTCAACAACAAGGCTGCCGGTTCAATTCCCGCATGGGATGGTGGGCGGCGCCCCCTGCAACTAGATTGAAAGCAGCGACTGGCCTTGGGGCTGAGCTGCGCCTCCACAACGAGACTGAAGGACAACGACTTGGCGCTGATGGGCCCTGGAGAAACACACTGTCCCCCAATATTCCCCAATACAATTTGTTAAAAAAAAAAAAAATCCAGCCTTCCACTTCCCTAAAATAAGCAAAAGACATAAAAAGGCAATTCACAAAATAAAAAATATAAATGACCAAGAATGTACAAAAAGTTCAAACAGTCTTAACCAAATACATATAAACTTCAAAACAAAACAAAGTCAGGAGTGCGTTTTATGATCTAGACCAAAGGATAAGAAGAGATAACCAGAGCAAATGACGACGTTTTATTTTATTCGGAAGGCCCAAGCAAACTACTGAAAACAAGCAGCAAACAAGATGAAATGAAGTAACAGACAGAGAGAATTATCTTAGTTGTAGTATTTAGACACACGACGTAGGGAAACCTTGGTGACTAAAGGGTACTGGGAAAATCACCAGTAATCTAAGCATTAAGAGACCAGGGTTGGTGTCCTACAATCCTCAACTGTCAGGGGACGGGGATTTTCTGTCAGACAAAATGTGCTAGGCGGAAAGATGAGGGGAGACAGGCTGTCCTCAGACTAAAATGGTGGCGTTTGGGAAGTAAGGGGGAGAAAGAGGCAACACAAAAGATCAGCCTCCTAATCACCAAGCCCTGCCATTGGGGTGGCAGCATGTACCTACCAGAGGATGAGACCTAAGGGTCTGCAAGGCAGGGGAGCCCCCTACCCCCCAAGGCTGAATGGCATGTCAGTTAGGAAGCTACACCCAGAGAGTAAGAGGTAACATGGGTGCCAGGAAAAGTGGGGATGGACAACTGGCCATGCACCAAGAGTCCTCTCCTGGTGAGTAAGAGCACCTCAGCCTAGGGACAGAAAGAGGTTATTAAATAACCCACCTACCAGCACTCTTGGGACAGTGAAGATGGACAATGGGCCATGAATTGAGAATTGCAGAAACTTCTAGAGAGGAGCTCCTCAACATAGGGGACAAGAAATTAATAAATATCCTACTACCCAGCACTCCTGGTAAAGGAAATACTTAGACTGGCAGAGATAGACAATAAGATGTGGGTTAGGAGTTCACACGCAGACCCAGAGAAACTTGAAAAACAACGTACAGAGTACTCTCCTTGAACTTTCTGGATAAATTAGACGGCAGTGTAATGAAAACCCTCTCCAGCAGCTGGGAGACTGCACGTGGATGGGCTGTGTGCAGGATGTCGAGCCAGTACCTGATTCCACACCAACACATCCCTTTCAGCCAGAGAACTGGCTCTTCGTAAATGATCCAGGTCCTATACACTCGTCTAGAACCCCCCACAGCTGTGCACTCTAAACCACCCCAATGGGTAAGATAAACTCGTTATAAACCTGCCTTGCCATATGACCTACAGACCCAAGGAGCAAAGTCATAACCACATCAACACAACGTGAGCCTAACTCATCTGCAAAACACAGAAACCACTTAAGCCTGTGAAAGCCTAGAAGGGAACCCTTAGATTTGCACAGACCTACGGCAGTTTCAGCCTGGAGGTCACCCTACGGCATCCATGGCTGGCTGAGCGCAAAACTACAGTGCTGTATGGAAGAAATGTGTGGAGAACAGGAACAAAACTCAGGGCTGGTGTATGAACCGGGAAACCACGGAGCAGTCTTACATTGCTCATCATTGTACTCTGCTGCTGCCCACCAAGAAAGTCAGCCTGTCGTGACTCTTGCCATATCAATCTCCATGAAGCATCTCTTACAGAGACAGTGAAGGACTGCAGTCTTTGAAATACATACCCATAGCTAAATTAATATACAAATGTACATCTTTGTATATTCACAGGGCACAATAAAGCAATCAGCTTATCTACTATAGACACTGTAGTGCAGCTATTTAACATTGTTCTGGAGATACTAATCAATGCAGTTAGATAAGGTAAACAATGAGAAGCATAACACTGGAAAGAAACGGGAAAAATTTCTATCTACTGGTGATCTGACAATATATCTGAGTCTAAGAGCAGCAATGATAAATGAACTCAAACAAGAATTCAGCAAGGTAGCAGGAAAACTCCAGAAGCCCGCAATATTCATATACATAAATAACCAGTTAAAAGATAGAATGAATACAAAAATTCTATTTATAATAGCAACAAAAAAGATTAACTACTTATGAATAAATTTAACAAGAAATGTTCAAAACTTACATGAAGAAAACTATAAACCATTCCTCAAAAGTAGATTTAACAAAATGAAGACGTTGCTTGTTCTAGGTCAA
Organism: Rhinolophus hipposideros; assembly: GCF_964194185.1. Lineage (NCBI taxonomy): Eukaryota > Metazoa > Chordata > Mammalia > Chiroptera > Rhinolophidae > Rhinolophus > Rhinolophus hipposideros. Next base: position 53,358,096 of record NC_138064.1, on the reverse strand, counting down.
GAGGTCTCAATATCATCAAAATGTCAGTTTTCTGTAAATTAAACCGTAAGTTTGATGTGATCCCGATGAAAATAACAATGAGCTTTTTAATGGACTTAGACAAACTGATGCTAAAGTTCATATGGAAAAATAAAACATGCAAGAATAGCAAGGAAAATACTGAAGAGGAGGAGCTGTAATGGCGTAGTAAGGCTACCAGATATTAAAACACACTGCAAAGCCTCTATGATTAAAATAGTGTGGCATTTGTGCGTGGACAGGAAACCCAAGAGGATAAAATACACCAAACTACATATAAAAATCTTTTGTATGATCAAGGGGGGAAAATTATTTTTAAAAATGGCACTGAACAACTGGATCATACTGTGGAGAAAGATAAAGTTAGATGCATTCCTAACACCATATACCGAAATATATTCCAAATGGATCAGAGACTAACTGAAAAATGAAACTCTATTAGTACTACAAGAAAGCATGGGTGAATTCCTCTATAACCTGGGGGTAGGAAAAGGCTTCCTAACTACGACTAAAAATCCAAAAGTGATAAATTTAAGATTAACATATTTGACTACTCAAAAACAAACTTTTGCATGGCAAAAACAAACCAACATAAGCAATGCCAACAGATGAGTGGGGGCAAAATATTTGCAATGTGTCCAAGTTAAAAGGCTAAGATTCTTAAATATAAACAACTTATAAAAACTGAAGAAATAAAGACCAAAAATTATTTAGAAAGTAGACAACATGAACAGACAATCAATTGAAAATTGTAAAAAATGGTCCTTAGGGGCGGCTGGCTGGCTCAGTGGTTGGAGCGCGGTGCTCATAACACCACCATCGCCAGTTAGATTCCCACATGGGCCAGTGAGCTGCACCCTCACAACTACAATGAAAACAATGACTTGACTTGGAGCTGACGGGTCCTGGAAAAACACATTGTTCCCCAATATTCCCCAATTAAAAAATAAATAAATAAATGAAAAATGGTCCTTAAACACACAAAAGATCTTCAATTCACTTGCAGTACAAGGAATACAAATTAAAACTACACCAGGAAACCATTTTTCATCAATCTGAAGCTTGGTAACATACTCTGTTGGTGAGATTGTGGCACTCATACACTATTGGTGGGAATTCAAAATAGTACAACTGCACAGGGAGAGGAATTTGGCAAGAGCTAACAAATCTATACATACATTTATCTCGAAGCCATACCTCCAACAATACAAACATATACACATGTGCAAAGTTTTTCATTATAACATCATTTGTAATTAAAAATATTGGAAATTACTTAAGTGTCCGAGTACAGGAGATTGGCTGAATAAGCCATGGTACATACAATGGAATACTACGCAGTTAAGAATGTAAGTTATTTAATTAATGTGGTTTTTTTCTAAATAGCTTCTGAATTGTTAGGACATAAATATTTATTAAGTTGCTTGGACCTAACTATCTAAGACATTGAACTGTTACATGTTTCTTTGGGATGCTACGAAAATATTACTGACATAATAAGGCTGCTGTGAACTGAGAAAGTTTGGGAACTTTTGATAAAGACCTGTGAAGCGTGTATGTGTGTGTAGTTATGAGGTTACTGTGCACAGTAGTCAATGAAGTTTACAACAGGCTAATGGGGCACTGTCCACAGGATAGTGAATGCTGTGATAGGTTTTACGGCAACACATAAGAGCAGCCCAGTCTTGGTTGTTTTTCGTTTTCAGGTTTTTTTGAGGGATGGGTTGAGAGAAAGAATCCAATCTAGACACAATTTTTGGAGAGGTATAACCTAAGCTGAGTTCTGAAGGACCAGTAGGACCATACTAGACTGGGGAAAGGAGTGGCTAAAAGTCCAGGAAGACGAAATGGGGGACTAAGAAAATGCTAGCATTCTAGAAGCTTGGTATTGCTGGAACGGAATATACTGGAAGAAAAGAGATGAGGCTACTGGGTTAAGGAAGCAGAAGATCTTGAAGATTTTGTCTATGAGATTAAGGGTAAAAGGAATTTGGTTGTTATTAATGAGCAAGAAGGAGCTACAAAAAGGTTTTAAGTAAAGGAGGGTCAGGACTGCTCTAACCAAGTATGGAGAAAGAGGGGAGGAGGAGCACCAAGCAGAGGTTACCCAGCTGCTGCACAACCCAGAGCACACCCAGACAGTGCAGCGGAACCGAAGCGCTGGCCACCACTCAGTGGTGCAGCAACCTCCAATTCCAATGGGCAAGGTTACCGTGCGAGCTGCTCAACTGCTGGAGGAAGCAGAAGAGATCCTGTGGCTGAGATGACCCGAATTATGATTTTTGTGAAACCAGGGATCTGTGCCCCATCTTCACAATGCATCTGGGAGTAGAAGTCATTTCACAATCCTGCTGTCTTATTCTTCAAGACGACACTGTCAAACCCTGATATTTAGTTTCCATAAGTGAATTCAGCAATGAAATTGGATCGTACACTTCAAAGAGATTACTGTGTCAAGCATTATGTCTACTGCATCGCATCCAGGACTAGCTGGTTAAGAACAGTATCATAATAATTTGCGGAAGCTTGTTTTGGCTTGTACAGACTACCCTCTTAACATTGAGGAATGAAGTCTTCACCTTCAGGTATAATTTTCTAAAATTTGTTCACAACTCTTCTAAAAACTCAGAGCTTTAACTTAATTTCTTCTATATTATATCCAAATCCTTATGAGTAAAATAAGAAAGGTGTCTTAGAGCTAAAGAGCAAAACAAAGAGTAACTGTTACTAATGAAGGCTACATAATAAGCTGCGTTTTTTTAAATCTATGTTTTTTACATAGCTATATACTTTTTTAAAACCAAGAAACGAACACATCCTTCAAATTAAGCCCATTTAAAAATGCATTAAAGGACCGACCCGGTGGCTCAGGCGGTTAGAGCTCCATGCTCCTAACTCCGAAGGCTGCCGGTTCAATTCCCACATGGGCCAGTGAGCTCTCAACCACAAGGTTACTGGTTCAATTCCTCGAGTCCCGCAAGGGACGGTGGGCTCCGCCCCCTGCAACTAAGAGTTGAACATGGCACCTTGAGCTGGGCTGCCACTGAGCTCCCAGATGGCTCCGTTGGAGCGTGTCCTCTCAACCACTAGGTTGCTGGTTTGATTCCCACCAGGGATGGTGGGCTGCACCCCCTGCAATTAACAATGGCAACTGGACCTGGAGCTGAGCTGCACCCTCCACAACTAAGACTGCAGGACAACTTGAAGCTGAACAGCACCCTCCACAACTAAGATTGAAAGGACAACTTGACTTGGAAAAAAAGGCCTGGAAGTACACACTGTTCCCCAATAAAGTCCTGTTCCCCTTCCTCAATTAAAAAAAATGCATTAAAAAAACCAAAAACCAAACTCCACAGATTTGGAAAGTGCAGAGAATTCTTCTAGCACTGAAATGGGCTAAGAGTTCTGCCCTCTTTAAGACTCCATATTAAACCCAAAGAGAAAATGATATATAGTTTGAAATGGTCAAAACCCAGTACACCTTTGCTTCTTTGACCATTCTTCCACTCCCCTACAACCTCTCCCTTCACTGTTTCCTTTAGTGAAAGACAGAAAAAACAACACGCTTTCAGGAACAACTAGGTTTCCAATAGTTCTCTCAAATCTCAAATACGTCAGAGGCAAAAAGCAGTCATCAAACACCAGAGTTGAGTTCCTAATACTCTGCTTTTCCAGAACACTTACAGGAACAATGCCCAACCTTTTTTTCTTTAATCACAGCACCCATAGAAGGTGATAACGCTGTATTTGTAGGCACACTGGAGATAAACAGAAGACTGGATACTGCCTGAGGCCACCTGGCCAGGGTCACTAGTAACCTCAGGCCCCACTTGATGATCAACAGTGCTTGAGATCAGTATCTTCACTTTCCTGAAGCTCAGATCAATCAAAATCTCCTTTTCCTCAGCCTTTTAGGATTAAATACAATACCAATGCCCTCAGAAGTCCTTAACTGTTACTATCAGGAGGGTTGATGGGTTAAAAAAGGGAAATCTAACCTCTGTACAGTGGTAATGTCAAAGAGATAAATTGCAGGGTTCCCTCTCCTTAGTGTCTCAGAATTAAAACATTTTATAAAACAATGGAAACCATGTACTGTCTCCCCACTTCTTCTAAATGATAATCTTTTCCCTCATTAACAGCCTCTTATTAAAGTATTTTTAAAGTGACTTGTCTTTGCCACCCATCTACGTAAGGGTTCCAAGTATATACACACTAACACAGACACACATATAAGAAGTGATACTGGTTATTTACGCTTTGTAGAAACTGAGCTTGCAAAACCAGTGCAGGACCACCACTTGACATTTGGAAAGGAAAGAAGATATAAGCACTTTTTTATTTGGATCTCCGTAAAGTGAAAATAACCCAACCATCTATAGACAAAAATTATCTCCCACACAATGGTAGACAAGATTCTTTCTTATAATTAGCCCTTTTTTCCCCTGAAAGCCCCGCGAAGACAGCGTTGTATGAAGAACTGCTTCAAAATAGACGATACAGATGACTGCATACTCAGCAGACGCACCAGAGAACAGCATCTGAATCTCTGAAAAAATGTGAAAGTGGCTGTTGGTGGGTAAATCATGCCAAGGTCATATCAGGATGTCAGAAGATTTCATGTATCCAGAGGAAGAACGAGCCCCGATAAGCAATTCCGTGATGCACCACGTTTCCCAAACAGTGGTAACTCCCCATTTCCTCTTTTTGATTAAGATAGGGTATGGTTATCAACTCCAAACTGAAATCTACTATCACCAGAAAATCTCCTGATAACCATGGACAAACATGCTCAAGTGGTAAACATTTAACAATGGAATACAAGTTATTATAATCCCCAATCACAGTACCCTACAGATAATTTTAATCTTTCAGGTGAGGACAGTATTTTGAGAGAACAGCAAAGGATTCTTCTCCAATTGTTCTTTGACCGTGCTAAAGTACTGTATGTATCAACAAACAAACAAAACACCTAACCCAAAATAAATGACTCCAGGAAGGTAACTGTGAGATCACCTATACATTCATTCATTCAGTGAAGAAAGAATGAGTAACTTCTGTGTTCTAAGCCAGGTATCATGGAAACACAGGGATGAGTAAGACATGGCTTCTGCCCTGAAGAAATTCAACGTCTAAAAATAATGTTTTTAGAGCCACAGTCATTATATAATAATATTGTATTAATACACAGAAAAACATAAACCAATATATATTTAAATGTATTAGTAAACATAAGCTAAAAGAAATGCCTCCTACAGTGAGTTTACTAATGGAATTTGTTATCCAATTTTTTGGGAACATGATTCAAGTCGCAATTTACTTTTAAGACCAGAATGAACTTACGCCATGTTTTATAAGGGTTTCCCCTACCAGCACCACCAGCAAACACAATTTGTAAATCAGGCGCTTTCAGCGTGACAGTCCCGTAGGGCGTGGCACTGGGGTTCTCCCACAACCTCAACGACACCTGGACGAGCTCACACAGGTCTGGGCATTCTGGTTTCCGGGCCAAGGCCAGTTAACTCCTTAATTCGCTCCAAACCTTGGAACAACAGTGCCACCTCTGCGTGGTCACCCCCGCCCCCTTACCACATCCACCCGGGCTAACGCAGACAAACCACGTCTTCTTCGGGAAGGCTCCACGGAGGAAACACCCCCTCACTCAAAACCTCTACATGCTCCCCGTTTCAGAGGCTGGGTTCCGCGACTACGGGCCAGACCCGTGCAAGAGCCTAGGACCGGCTATTCGGTTCAGTGCGGAAAACCTAATGACTTCATCTGAAAAAGCCATGCCTTCAACTGGCACAAAACCTCGGCGGGGATGCTGAAAACGCGACCGCTCTAGTGCAGGCAAGTGGAGAAAGGGCCGAGGGCCGAGGGGCGCGGTGGGGCGCGGCGGCGGCGGGCCCCCCAGGTCGCGGGCGCCGCCCAGACCCGGACCTGCGCCTGGGGCCAGCGGGGCGGCGTGACCTTCCGGCCGGGCCACGTCGGAGCAGGTGCCGGCGCGGGGCACCCCGCCGCAGCGCCCGGCCTCCGGGGTGCACTCGCCAGCACAGCGGCGCCCGCGGCGCCCGCACTTCCAGCTCGTCCCGCAGCCCGCTTCGGGCAGCACACGGATGTGCCATCTCGGCGGCCGGCCCGAAGCAAGGGCCTCCGCCGCCGCCGCCCGGACACACCCCCGCCGCCGCCCCTTCGGTGGCCCCCGCCGCGGCCCGCGCGGGCATCGCTCACCTGCACCGCAAACCAGTCCACCGCCTCCAGGGCTCCGGAAGCCGCGGCGGAGCTGACCTCGGCCGGAGAGTGCTCGGCCGTTTTCCGGGAGGCTCCGCGCCGGGAGCGGCAGGAGGAGGAGTCCGACGGGCGGCGGCGCGGAGCCTGGGCGGCAGGAGGAGGAGGAGGAGGACGACGAGTTCGGGCGCCCGGCTCCAGGGAGTTCCACCCTCCTCCCCAAGGCTCTGCAGCAGCCGCCGCAAAGCACTTCCGGGGCGCTGGGGAGCGGGGCGGAGCCGCAGGGGTGGGACTTCCTGTCCTCGCGCGGAGAGCCGGGCCTGGGGGGCTCGGGCTGGAGAACAATGGCTGGAAGGGCGTGGGCGACCCGTGTCCGCCCTCTGCGTGTTGAGGCCGGCTTGCGTTGCCTTTCGGGCGGCCGGACCCACAGCTGCCTGCGCCCGACGAGGTGAAGTCACCTCCTAGGGGGCCCGGGAGCGGCCGCGGCCTCGTGGAGGTCCCCGGATCTCGGCGTCGGTGCCGCGACGTCCTTGGCTCTCTTCTAGAGGATTAAAGGGAGTTCTTGGGGGAAGGCGGGGAGGCCGCAGGCCGCCATCTTGCGCGTAGGGGGCAGCCCCTTCGCCCGGGGCGTCAGTGTGGAGGCCGCTCCGAGTCGAGGCCGGGGATTCCTGCAGCGCAGCCAGCGATGTGCCGGTCCAGCGATGGGCGCCGGCCTGGCCGGTGGCCCGCCCCGGCCGCACGTCCGGCCGCGGATCCCTGGAGAGCTCGCCTGCGCGCGCGGGCTGGCCTTCTCAGGGGCTCGATCCCCTAGGGCCCTGCGGGCCTGGTGTGCTGGTGAGCTGATTCTCGTGTCGCAGCCTGTGATTTGGTAGCTTCAGTTGGAAGTAGTTCCACAAAATCGGTTGCTTTATTTAAACCCTTTCACAGATTTGGAATGGATGGTTTGCCTCACATCCGTTAGCAGCCACAGACCCTTGTCTCTTGACCTCTCATCTCCCTCCGCCCCCAAATTCACTACCCACTCCCGTGCTTTGCACCCCACCCATGCAAGGAATGCCCAGGCTAGTGAGTAGACAGACATGGAAGCATGTGATTGTGATTGCGAATATGGTATATAACCGTATACAGAGGAAAGAGTTGATGACGATACTAACTCTGCGTTAGATTTTAAAGATAAATAGGGGTTTCCCAGCACAAAAAATAGGGGATGGGATGGCAAATTCATATCCTGACAGGCCATGCAGCGCAGGGACGAATAATGTGTGTTGAGAAATCTGAGTGGTGATTACAGAACTTAAAAGTTCAAACCCGAGTTGCTGAAAAAGATGAGGCTGGAGAAGCAGTCAGGAGCCAGATCATGAGAACCATCTTTCCAACTATGGTGACGAAGTAAATAAAGTGGAGTAATGTCCCTGAATAGTTGTACAATTGAAACTGTAGGTGGAGGGCAGGTTAGCTGGGAGGAGCACGGCAAGCAGAGTTTGTAGACAAGCAATTGCAGAAATGAAAAAGGATAAAAGGAACATCATGTGAATGGCAGCTAGCATCCAAACATGGATTCCTAAAATATTCAGGAGGCCAAATCAAGTGATTTTGATAATTGATGGCTGGGGTCAGGTGCTGGGTAAGAGAAGGGGAGTGGCAATGATGCCATGTTTTGCTTTTTGAGGAGGATTACGATAGATTTTACCAAATGAGATAAGGAAAGGTTGGTATGGGCTGGGTGACAGAATGCAGAAAATGAGTGCCATTTTGGACCCGGTGAATTTGAAGTACCAATGGTTCTATCTAATGGCAGTTGTTACATGGATCCAGAGTTCTGGAGAGGATCTGGACTGAATTTAGAAACACTCCAGGTTTGTATTACCACATCCAGGCAGACTGCAGTCTCACTTCACTGAGCAGTTTCAAAACCACTTCTCCTTTCTCCCTACCTTTCCTTAGGAAAATTGCTTAATATTACATTAAAGAAACCCACATGTAGTGATATATGCCCCTCCATAGGCTAATATTCAAATGCTAATGGTCTAAGGATCATAAAGTTAGGCTTACAGAGAATTGAATATGGCAGTGGTAAATAGTATAGCATCATAAATTCATAAAATGAAATGTAATTTTAATAAAAAGGTTTTTAAAATTTAATCATTGACAGTGAACATGCTGGCCACAGATGAAGGATTGAGAAGAACTGAGTAGGTCCTGCAAATATCTGCTGAATGGAGAACTAGAAGGAGGATAACTTCAAAAATAAGCAATGGGAACACAATGCAAGACAACTTTAAATTCATTTATCAGCTTGTCTCAGCTGCGTCTTGGTTGTTCACAGCCCTGCGCATCTGTCTTAAAGCATTCAGAAATAGAATGGGTATTTTGAGCAGACACTTCAGAAAACCACAAATAGCAAAAGCCCTATAAATAATAGCTACAGTGTCCAACACTTAGTTTTTATTCTGTAGCATTTTGAACACAAAAAATGAGGAACTCACATATCTTTAGTTTTCAGATTATTCAAATACATTATTTTCAATTTTCCCAAAATAGAAATACATTGAAGTATATTAACCACATAATGGATAATATACTGAACTAATATACTGAACAGGAAATGTGAACAATGTTATCTGGAGTCCCTCTTTTGTTCGTTGTTCATTGTATGACAATAGCAAAGTCACTTACCCTCTCTAAGACCTAGTTTCTTTGACTAAGATATAATAACTTTGTACTAGCCTGCCTCTCAGAGATACTATAATAAGAAATTAATGCTTTATAAGCTCTTCGAAATACTTGAATGGAAGGGCATAATTGTAAATGCATGTTAATAATTAGCACTAATATCAGTAGAACTCATGAGCATTCCTAGATTTGCTGCCTGGGCAACTCAAAGATGTTGAAACAGAAACATGAACGATTCTGTGTCAAGATTTCTTCTTGATTTGTAAGTTTAATTTTTGTCTATGATCAAACCTGTATTTTAAAAGACAGATTGAGTAAAATGTAAAAGGAGAGAAGTTTTAGTAACTACTACAATTCTTAAGTTCGCTGCTACTTATAGCTAATAAATACTTTTGGGAGAAGTATATGGTAGGTATGCTTTTGTTAGAATCATGTTTCAGGTTTAACAATTTGCTGGTGTTATTGAACTGAAAATTTCTGTTAAAAGTATTACTCATGTCCCTACAGAATAATAAGAATTTATATGCAGTTAACATGTTTGTCTGAATCATCATGAAGGTGAACATTCCTGTGAAGCTCCTGTCATTTCCATCATTGTTTAATCAGAAATACAAAAACATATAGTCCCATGAGGTTTTGTCCAATGTCATGTTGATGTAAGAAATGTCCGAAACTGTAGAAAGATTTTAAAAATTTTATTTGAGCCAAATTGACAATTGATGGGAAGCAAGATCTCAAATGCTCCAGAGATTTGACAATTCTGCAGTTTCTTTTATGCCTTTGAAATTGAGGGAATGTAAGGAAAATTGCACGAAAGTGGGAGAAAGCAGATGGGACTGGATTACATGAGAATTAAGGTTATGTTCTCTCTTGAGGTGGTTACATTTATTTCAAAGGTGCGTTAACCTAGATGGACCAGAATAATGGACAGCACCTGCTTAGAGCAAAGATAAAGAAGTTATATGCCTGGGTGTGACTAGCCACCATGACCTGCACAGTTAGCGATTTGATCAGATTGCCTGGGGAGGTTACTTTCAGTAGGACCCTTCTCGTCCACTGTCTATCCCTAAAATAGATGAAATTTTATCCATTAGATTGGTGGCTTCTAAATTTCTCTTGAAAAGTGTATGCATATATGAACACATTTAAATGTATTTGTGGTTATATAATATGTATATATTTATACGTGTACTTATCATATACCAATTTATAAAAATATTATGAATGTATATTAACTATACATGTAGTAACAACAAAACCTCTGAGGTATGTTAGAGGCCAGACAAAAAAGTAGTTGGTTAATAGCAATTTGTCACTATTGGGGAAAAACAACTCAAAATACATGTTTTATTATTAGAATTATGAGCATTGTTTATGACACCTTAATATCTGTATTATTACATTTTTTTCACTACTTTGTGAGATAAGCATTGTTAAAAAAAATAGAGACAGAGCTTAAAGACTTGCTACAAATTGTCAAGTAGTGTTGCGTCTAGCGCAACATGGGCAGTGAGGGAACGAGAAGGGGCGGCAAAGGGTTAAGAAAGGAACAGAAATCAAGAAAGTTTTGAAACAGGGGCCAAGGATCTCACAGCCTCAAAGGACTGAGAGCCCCGAATCGGGCCACCTTGTGACTTTTATTGCACATACAAGGAAGTAGCATTGTTTTTTCCAGGGTCTGTGAGTCTCAGACACCATACCACAAAACTGGTTCAAACCAATCACCCTTGCCTGCCGAAAGTCCCATGATGTATAATTATTGTTTGTACCTCCCCAGGGGACAAAACCTTTATGTTGAAAACTTACTGAGATGGAGAACTGTTGTTATCCCATCTAGAATCACTTCCCAAGCAAGTTTTCGGAAGGAATACAGCCACAGAGGCAGAAGCTCTCCTTAGACAGGGGAAGGTGGGGGTCTATGCCCACCTCTATCACCCCCGTGAATTCTCCTGGTGGTCTCCACACGACTGTGCCTGTCTTAGGTCATTCATTTCTTGAGGGATCTTACCTGTCATTGGTTAGCCAGCCATCCTTTGGGGCCAAACAAGGAGATGGCATAAAAGTGAAGCAATGTCCTTAAAAGGAATAGTCTCACAGACTCTTCTTTCTTTTTAGGGGTAGGCATGAGGAGACAGACAGCCAGGCAGCTGCGTGACAACGAAGTAGCAGAGTCAAACTCAAATTCTTATCATGAGACTCAAATGCACTGTTCTTTCTAGTACTTTATACCAGGGTTACCAGCTTGATATGACAGTTATGCGAGAGTATGTATTTATACTATGGTTTATAATATGCATATGATTAATTGTCTGCAGAATCTCTAAAATTCAGCCAAACTTAAAATTTTTAAACTTGTTATGTTTATGACTGTATCTTCACTGCCTTGAAAACAGGCACTTAGTCTTATTCATCTTTGTATCCTTCATGGGATCAGGCATAGTATCTAAAATACTTTAGGGCTGAAAATAAATATATTGTAATGGTTAAATAATTTAAGGGAAAAAACCCATATAATCACCTCGAGAACTTTTAAGTGTGTGTGCGTCTTTTCTGTGCATTCAGTTAAAGAGCATTTGTTTTTTGTGCTTTGTAATAAATTAGTGAGGCCATTGCCTCAGTTTCCTGCTTCATTTTCATTGGCATCAGGCCTTGGAGGGATAGGCTTAAGTAGGTGCCATAGATGACACTCACCAGTATACCATTCAGTATAATGTTTCTTTTGGATGCAGATATTCTAGATGACCCTTTTGTCATCCCACTCTAATGAGAATCCAGAAAGAGTGGAGGTGTGACAGTTTAGGTCTTTATAATGCTTGCCTTCATATCCACCCTTGTGGACCACATATTTCCATATTTTTTTCTATCAGGATTAGAGGATGAGACTACTAGAATAATAATAGTTCCCAAGCATCGGTGCTTATCAGAATCACCTGTATAGCTTCAAAGGCAATTCAGATTCTCAAGTCCCACTCTAAACATAATCCATCAGAAAGTCTTGGGTAAAGCCCAAGGTAACTGTAACACCCTCCAGTGAATTCTGATCACCAGTCAGGTGTGAGAAGTTTTGGTTTCAGTAACTTATCCAAAGTCATGCAGAACCTTAAATAGAGCTGGAAACTAACTCAAATTTTATGAGCCAAAGTAAATTATTATCACTGGACTTTTGCTGTTCTTTTACTGACTGCTTGTGATGGGATAAGATGGAAAGGTGGAGAGGAAGACAGCAATTTTATTTTTTTTATTTTTAACATTCTACTACGTGGTTTTCAGATTCAATGAGTTAATAATATCTGTAAAGTGCTTAGAACAATGCCTGGCACATGGCAAGTACATATAAGTGTTAACAAATAAGTCTCCATTGTCTAATTCCAGCATTCACTTTGCCCAGGGTTAAATTAGGTAGAATGTATTAGATGTAAACATTTTCTATGTAGAAAAAAAGTATGTAAATAATGGTGGAATCCTCAGCCTTTTTTATCCATGGAAACTCTGAATTTGTATAGCTGAAAAAATGTCTATATTGTTTCTTTTAATATTTTCGATGTATTAAGAGAAATGTTAATATGCTAAGTAAAAATTTGTATTTGCAGCTGTGTAGTATTTTTATATCCTTTTACTTAAGATATAGTTAAGGTACATGGGATGATGTATTTTACCTTGTCTTATTACTGAATTAGCTCCAAAATTGATTCTTATTGTTATGTAATCAATTATTTTTACAAGCCATTGTCTATTTGGACTTATCTTCCAAATGAAATATTTCTCTTGAATGAGGTAATAGATATCCTCGAGTCTATTTAATTTCTCTATTTCTCTATAGGTTTCTTCATAGTCTTTCAACCTTGAATAAGTTTTTATACTTGTTAACTATAAATAAAAGTATGCATTTTCATCACTGGTAAATGAAGAAATCAGTTCAATATTTTTAATGACTCTTTGATATATGTTGACAAAGTCTGTAAAAATATGTTTGGTCAACATCTGTTGCTATGAAAATTGATACCCATTTTCGTTTTGGGATTTGTTTGTTTTTTCCAGTTTTATAGGTTGCAATATTTTCCCACATACCCAGCATCAATTTCTAGTGGCTCCTGTATTCTTGTGTATGTATGTGCATACACACAGAATACCTTCATATCTGCATGCTGAATACTAATTTAGTCTTTAATATACTTCATTAAAATGAATTATTCTGTCGTATATGACTTGATTTGTCCTGGGAAAGGGTAGAGGTAGGAATAGACCAGACAGAGGTATTTATAAAGTCAGGAGGGATCTAGTGTGTAGAATGGATTAGACCAGAAGGTACAGATCTGAGAAGCCAGAAGGAAGAATCAGATAAAATCATCAGTGAAGCAACTAACTATTTAAGTCCAGAGACAGCTAAGAAAAGGGAATTAAATTAGCATTTATTGAATATTTACTATCTTTCAGACATTTTGCAAAGCACCTTACAAAAGAAGGAATGACTGGTGAGATCCCATAAATCTAGGTGGTTTAACCTAGGGAGTCAGAGAAAATTGTTTTAATAAGCAGGACACTTGAACAAATTCTATTACTCTCTGCCTTTTAAAGTACTTACACTGTAAAAAAGAAAAGAGAAGAAAAACAAAAATAAAAAATACTTATACTATATAGTTTATTATAAGAATTAAAAATTACATGAGATAGTACATGTTGATCATTTTAATCAAACTTACAACTTTTGAACCATACCTATCCCTTCCTTTTTCATTCTTTTCACAAGAGAAGGCCATTATCATTCAGTTTGTATTTGGGATCTCAACTCCTTTGCTACTGAGGGCCTTGCTCCATCAATTATTCGCTTTGTGTTGTGTTTTCAACCTCTCACAGTCCTGGTTCTTTGCCATTAGCATGCCCATTTGTTTAAGTGTCACCGTCTTTCATATTTTTCTTCCCTATAGCTTCTACCCAAATTCTCCTTCCTTTCATTGAAGGCAAACTTTTGAGAGAATTTTCTGTGCTTGCCATCTCTACTTTTTCATTTCCAAGTGACTCCTTAATTATTTGTAGTCAAGCTTTCCATTCCCAACACTGCTGTGAAACTATTTCCAAAAAGTCACCAATATCATCCCTATTATGTGATATCTCTTAATTTTTAATGTTTCAACAACATTTGAACTGTTGACCATTCCTTTTTGAAACAATCAGCTTCTGTAACACCACAATTCACTGTTCCTTTCTGGTCACTCATCCTTGTCTTTTGGACACTTCTGTTTTTGCTGAAATATTGCCATTCCAAGGAATTCTAAGGCTCATCACTCTAGTCTAGTCTACACATTCTTCTTGGATGATCTTATCTATGCCCATGTTTTTATTTTCTCTACATTGCTAACTTCTGACCACAAGCTCACTCCTAAGCTTTAAAACCAAATATCCAATTCCCTGCTTAATGTCTCCTGGGTGTTTTATAGGCACCCACCTCAAACACAGCATGCACAAACGAACTGATGCCATCACACACCAAGTGCCCAAAGCCAGAAATATAAATGTTCACTTTGAATTTCTGTCTTCCTCTTAATATACACTCAATCACCGGGCTCTGTTAAACTTTCCCCCTTAGTACATCTCAGAATCATCCATTCCACTCCATTTCTACAGCCACTTCCCTAATTCAAGCTATTATTACCTGCTTACTGTTACTGCAGTATACATCAAATAGGTTCAGTCTTTTCCTCCTCTAACTCCACTATTCACACTCCCACCATCATGATCTTCCTAGAAAGCAAATAGGATCACAGCAGTCCTGTGCCTAAACTCCTCCAACACTTCGGTTAATGTCCGGATAGTCTGAATTCTTTCATGTGTCTTAAACAATCTAATTTCTGTTTATCTCTTTAGTCTCACCTCTGGTCACTTACCTCATTTACTGTTTCCCTTACTACAGACACACACACACACACACACACACACACACACACACACACACACACACACATCTAGCTCCAAGAATATAAGCGCCTGCTTTTGTACATACTGCAGTCCAAAAACCATGTATGAAAGTTAAGTGAACAAAAGTTAACTAAGACATATTATACCAGGTTTTAAAGATTATAATATAAATAGTATAAGATTCCTATTGTTATGTGAAAGTTTTAGTTTTTAATGCTGCCATATTTATACATATATATTTAAAACATAGATTAAACACTGAATATGATAAATTAATTCACATTTTAATCCTCTCATTTGTGGTCACGTTTAGTAGACAATATTTATTTTCATGTTGAAAAGAAGTTGATGTAGATTTTGCAAAGTATTGATGGCATTTTATAAGACATTTTGTTAATGTCATAACTTTGAAAAATTACCGAGAGAAATTTGAATTCCAGCTTTCTCTTGATAACAGATTCTTTAGTAAGTTGCATCCCTATTTCCATTTATACTATGTTCTTTCTGTGTTTGAGTCATTGGAACACTTATGGATGGTAATTATCAATCCCTAATCTTAATAACATTTTCGTTTCTTTTTTCACTGTATTTAATGTTTTAGACATAATTGTCGAGGATAAATTTTCATTATTTCCCAAATGTACTTTAATATATTAGTTCTTTTCCTCCACATTTGAATTCATAGACAATCAACTTCAAGTCCATTAAGCATCTGATTTAGGCTATAAAGATTCACAACTTCAGGCAAATCTAATGATTTCCTTTTGGCCTTTGTCCCAATTATATTGTTAGCAGCACTTTCAGTTTTTCCATTAAGTTTTATAAAATATTAAGTTCAAATGCAGTAAATTATTTAAGAAATTGCATAAACACTGCTGTACAAAGATGGTGTGGGGACAGAGCCAGGAGTGCAGTTTCCAGGCTCTCAGCCTCACATAGAAAGGTGTTGGCTCAGGTAGTAAATGGCCATCAACTGTGATTGGATGGCCATCAGCTGTGGCTAGTTGGCCGTCAGCTGTAACCAGTGAGCCATTGGGCACTAATATAACTGCCGTGGCTACGCTAGCAGAAGATGGGGTCTAGCAAGAAGATGGTGGCTGAGCTGGAAAGAGTGGATTGCAGTTAGGATGGTGGGTTGCGGACAGTGTGGATCCAGCCTCCAGTGAGACTATAGTGCCGCCAGCGAGAATATAGTAGTATGACTCCCCCATCTATGGCTCCATGGGTGTTCCTTTTTGGCCTCACCATATCCTGCGTTCTTATGTGGGGAGCGGGAGCTGAGACCCTGCATGACAGATGGCATTACTCTGAAGTTAAGCTATTAATTGGTAATTAACACCACTATGTAATAAGAGCTTCACATTTTTATCAGTGGATATGTTCCCAGTTCAGCCTAGAAAAAGTAGAAGGTGGGGTGGGAGGGGGTTAATGGGTGAAGTCCAAGACCACCTGTCACGCTGAGCGGCCTGCGGGGTCTCTGGTCCCGCTCCCCGCATAAGAACACAGGATACAGTGAGGCCAAAAAGGAACACCCACGGAGCCATAAGTAGGGGAGTCATACTACCATATTCTCGCTGGTGGCTGGGTTGGAAACACAGGAAGCAGGAGCCACACGATCTGCAACCTGCCATCCACTTCTCTCTGCCAACCCACCTCACTTGCTAACTGCAATCCGCTCTTGCCAGCTCAGCCACCATCATCTTCCTAGCCCCCATTTGCTGCTGGCATAGCCACAGCAGTTATGTTAGTGGCCAATGGCTCACTGGTTACAGCTGACGGCTAACTAGACACAGCTGATGGACATCCAGTCACAGTTGATGGCCATTTACTACGTGAACCAGCGCCTTTCCACGTGAGGCTGAGCCTGGAAACTGCACTCCTGGCTCTGTCCCCACACCACTTCTTTGTGTTCTTATCCCTGCTGTTGCTTCTGCCTGGAGAAAATCTCTCTACTCTTTCCCCACCAACC
Organism: Rhinolophus hipposideros; assembly: GCF_964194185.1. Taxonomy (NCBI): domain Eukaryota; kingdom Metazoa; phylum Chordata; class Mammalia; order Chiroptera; family Rhinolophidae; genus Rhinolophus; species Rhinolophus hipposideros. The sequence continues at coordinate 53,341,295 of NC_138064.1, read as the reverse complement.
TCCTACTTCCCCTTTGCTCATCTTTCACATCACAGCCTAGATGCCACTTCATCCAGGAAGGCTTTCCATACTTTCCTTGATTACCATACGTGGTAGGTGATGGAGGCATGTGGTGCTTTGTGCCTTTTCCTTTTCTTGGCACATGTCACACTTTATTGGAATTGCTTGCTTGTCTTTTTTAGGAAGGACAGGAATTTTTTCTATTTTGTGTGCTGTTATATGCCTATATTAGATCAATATTATTTTTTGAATTAATCATGGGGAAAATTATGAAGGTAAGTGTCCTCTGTGTAAGATAAGGTTATACTGCAGTAACAGAAAACAGAAAATCTCAGTGGCTTAATATCACAAAAGTTTATTGCTTGCTTATGCTACATGTACACTGCCAGATTGCTGGGATTCTCTGCTTCTCCCTGTCACTTAGGAACTTAGCTGTTGGAGGAACCAAGTGACGTGTTTCCATAATCACTGCAGGCACTGAGAACCTGCAAATCTTGCACTGGTTCTTAAAGCGACATACTTCTGCTCATAGTTCATTGACAAAGCAAGTCACGTAGTCATGCCTATTCAAAGTGGGTAACACCACCATGTGTCCAGAAGAAGAGGGAAACGTGAACATTTGTATACAACCCAACGATATCATACCCTCTGTCATAGTCAAGACTTTTAGTTGCATGTGACATAAAGCCAGCTTAATCTAGTTTAGGAACAAAACAAATGACAAGATTACAGAGCTGAAAGAAATTAAACCACTCAAAATGCAGGAGCCTCTGGGCCTCACTGATAATTGGAACCAAAGACTCTTCCAAATCTTGCCTCTATTTCTTTCTGTAGGTTGGCTTCAGTCTCTCCCAATACAGAACGACTGACTGTTCACATCGCCACTGATATCTTCCAATCTTTACGTCTCATGGCTGCTACCACATCAGAAGGCCAAGTGTTTCCAATTTCCTTAGTAAATCCTGGGTAAGGCCTACGATAAGGTCTTGTGGGTAAGGTTTTGTAGGAGTGATATTCCACTCTTGAACCAGCCATCTGTGAGGAGAAGTCGTGGTGCCTGCTACTCACCCCTCAAGAATTGGGGCCTGTGATCGTTAATTTTATGTATCAACTTGGTTACACTGTGGTACTCAGTTATTTAATTAAACTTTAGGTGTTGCTGTGAAGACATTTTGTAGAGGTGGTTAACATCTATAATCAGTTGATTTTAAGTAAAAGAGATTATTCTTGATCATGTTGGATGGGCTTCATCCAATCAGTTGAAGGCCTTAAGAACAAAAACAGAGGTTTCCTGGGAAAGAGGAAGTTCTATTTCAAATCTGCAATGGCAGCTCCTTGCTGAATTTCCAGCCTGCCCAAGTGATGTATGGATTTTAGACTTGCCAGCCCCTACAATAACGTGAGCCAATTCATTAAAATAAATCTCTCTCTATATAATTGCTTTTGTTTCTCTGGAGAATCCTGACTTATACAGGGACCATTCCAGGATATGATAGAATCACTGGGCTGGGAGCCAGACAGTTATCTCAACAGTGTATCAGTGACAGGAAGAAAGAAGACACACAGAGGAGTGGGAAAGAAAAAAAGGGAGGATGGATAATGAAAAATATATATGGTAAAGACTATTACAATATGGCAAAGCATTGACTCACATATGACTAGCCTCATGTTACCTAACCTTATCCTCATGCATAATAAGTAACTGTATCATCATTGAAGTATACTAAAATTATCCCTTTCTGATTCAGATTAATTTATTCCTTCATTTTGAACTACCTTTGTCAGTAGATGGTAAGTTTTCTGTAATTAATATCTTAGCATGTTTTATTTTTTCTTATATAACATTTTTACACTTTATTTTCTAAATAAATGTGTTAGTTTCCTCTTGCTGCTATAACAAATTACCACCAATTTAGTGACTTAAAACAGACCAAGATATGATGTTACAGTTTCGGAGGTCGGATGTCTGATGTGGTGTCAGGGCCGTGCTCCTGCTGGAGGCCATAGCGAGAAAGCCTATGCTCCTTGTTGGCCAACACGCAGAGGTCAGTCACATTCCCGAGCTCATGGTCCTCTTCAGTCTTGCAGTCTTGCAGACTGTGCAAGTTTGCAGTCACAGCACTCCAGTCTCTGATTTGTCATCATATCTCCTCTTTACCTCTGCCCGTCCTGCCTCCCTCTTATAAGGACTCTTGTGACTGCATTGGGATTACCAGAAAATCCAGGAAAATTTCCTGATCTCAAGATCTTTAATTTACTCATATCTACCAAATTTCTTTTGCCATGTGATGTAACAGATTTACAGGTTCCAAGGACTTAGGATGTAAACATCTTTGGATGGGGGCAGTATTCAGCCTACCACAATAAATATTTATACTGTAAAAAAAAAAAAATATTGAAAGCCCCCTTTCAATAATATTGAAAGGCAAGTATTTCTAGTTTTTATATCTGTTTCTTCCAATATTAATCTTCATCTTTCTCAATAATGGGCGTACACTGTCATTTCTTGTTTTATCAACTGTAAACATTATCGGTTGACTTACAATTTGATACATAACAATTTGGCTGTGTTATAAACAACCTCCTAAACTTTCTCCATCTCCCCAAGGACTCCATCATATGTGTCATCCCAATTTTTAAAAAAAATTTTTTTATTAAATTTATTGGGGTGATAATTGTTAGTAAATTTACATAGATTTCAGGTGTACAATTCTATATTACATCATTTATAAATCACATTGTGTGTTCACCACCCAGAGTCAATTCTCCTTCCATCACCATATATTTGATTCCCCTTACCCTCATCACCCACCCCCCACCGCCTTACCCTCTGGTAACCACTAAATTATTGTCTGTGTCTATGAGTTTTTCTTTCTCATTTGTTTGTCTTGTTCCTTTGTTGTTTTTGGTTTATATACCACATATCAGTGAAATCATAGGGTTCTCTGCTTTTTCTGTCTGACTTATTTCACTTAGCATTATACTCTCAAGATCCATCCATGTTGTCACAAATGCTCCTATATAATCTTTCCTTAACGCCGAATAGTATTCCATTGTGTACATATACCACAACTTCTTTATCCATTCATCTATCGAAGGACATTTTGGTTGTTTCCATGTCTTGGCCACCGTAAAAAGCTGCAATGAACATTGGAGTACACATGTCTTTATAGAGAAATGTTTTCAGATTTTTTGGGTAGATACCCAGGAGAGCGATTGCTGGGTCATATGGTAATTCTATTAGTAATTTCTTGAGGAACCTCCACACTGCCCTCCATAGTGGCTGCACCAGTCTGCATTCCCACCAACAGTGTATGAGGGTTCCTTTTTCTCCACAGCCTCTCCAACACTTGTTACTATTTGTCTTGTTGATGAAAGCCATTCTGACTGGGATATCTCATTGTGGTTTTCATTTGCATTTCTCTGATGATTAGCGATGTTGAGCATTTTTTCATATGTCTATTTGCCATTTGTATATCCTCTTTGGAGAAATGTCTCTTCAGGTCTTCTGTCCATTTTTCAATTGGGTTATTTGTTTTTTTGTTGTTGAGTTTCATGCGTTCCTTGTATATTTTGGATATTAGCCCCTTATCAGAGGCACTGTTTGCAAAAATCTTCTCCCATTCAGTTGGTTGCCTCATTATTTTGTCAATAGTTTCTTTTGCTGTGCAGAAGCTTTTCAGTTTCATATAATCCCATTTGTTTATTTTAGTTTTTACTTCCATTGCCTTTGGAGTCAAATTCATAAAATGCTCTTTGCACCCAAGGTCCATAAGTTTAGTACCTATGTTTTCTTCAATGCAGTTTATTGTGTCAGGTCTTATGCTTAAGTCTTTGATCCATTTTGAATTAATTTTGGTACATGGTGCCAGATAGCAGTCCAGTTTCATTCTTTTGCACGTGGCTATCGAATTCTCCCAGCACCATTTATTGAAGAGGCTGTCTTTCCTCCATTGTATGCTTTTAGCTTTTTTGTCAAAAATTATCTGTCCATATTTATGTGGTTTTATTTCTGGGTTCTCAATTCTATTCCATTGGTCTATGTGTCTGTTTTTCCGCCAATACCAAGCTGTTTTGATTATTGTCGCCCTGTAGTACAAGCAAAAATCAGGGAGTGTGATACCTCCAGTATTGTTCTTTTTTTTTAGTATTGCTTTGGCTATTCAGGTTCTTTGGTGGTTCCAAACAAATCTGATGATTTTTTGTTCTATTTCTTTAAAAAATGCCATTGGGATTTTGATGGGGATTGCATTAAATCTGTATATTGCTTTGGGTAATATGGCCATTTTAACTATGTTGATTCTTCCAATCCATGAGCACGGAATGTGTTTCCATTTCTTTGAGTCTTCTTCAATTTCTTTCAAAAATGTCTTATAGTTTTCAGCATATAAATCCTTCACATCCTTGGTTAAGTTTATTCCTAGGTATTTTATTCTTTTTGCTGCAATTGCAAAAGGAATTGTTTTTTCTATTTCTTTTTCTGAGATTTCATTGTTGGTATATAGGAAAGCAATGGACTTTGGACGTTGATTTTGTAGCCAGCAACTTTACTGTATTCATTGATTGTTTCTAATAGCTTTTTGGTGGAGTCTTTAGGATTTTCTATATATAGCATCATGTCATCTGCAAAGACTGACAATTTAACTTCTTCATTCCCAATTTGGATGCCTTTTATTTCTTACTCTAGCCTGATTGCTCTGGCAAGGACTTCCAACACTATGTTGAAAAGCAGAGATGATAAGGGACAGGCCTGTCGTGTTCCTGAACGTAGAGCAAAGGGCTTCAGCTTTTCACCATTAATTATGAGATTAGCTGAGGGCTTGTCATATATGGCCTTTATTATGTTGTGGTATTTTCCTTCTATACCAATTTTAGTAAGTGTCTTAATCATAAATGGATGTTGTATCTTATCAAATGCTTTTTCTGCATCAATTGATAGAATCATAAGATTTTTGTCCTTTATTTTGTTTATGTGATGTATCACATTGATGGATTTGCGAATGTTGAACCATCCTTGTGCCCCGGGGATGAACCCCACTAGTTCATGATGAATAATCTTTTTAATGCATTGTTGTGTTCGATTTGCTAGAATTTTGTTTAGGAATTTTGCATCTGTATTCATCAGAGATATTGGTCTGTAGTTTTCTTATTTTGTGTTGTTTTTACCAGATTTTGGTATCAGGGTAATGTTGGTCTCATAAAATGAGTTAGCGTGTACTGACTCTTCTTCAATTTTTTGGAAGAGTTTGAGCAGGATTGGTATTAGATCCTCTTTGAAGGTTTGGTAGAATTCACTAGTGAAGCCATCTGGTCCAGGACTTTTGATTTTGGGAAGGTTTTTGATGACTGATTCAATTTCTTTACTGGTGATCGGCCTGTTTAGATTTTCCAGTTCTTCATGATTCAGCCTTGGAAGGCTATATGTTTCTAAGAACTTGTCCATTTCTTCTAAGTTGTTGAATTTTGTGGCATATAGTCCTCATAGTATTCTTGGATGATCCTTTGTATTTCTGTGGTGTCCGTGATAACATCCCCTTTTTCATTTCTGATTTTGTTCATTAGTGTCTTCTCTCTTTTTATCTTAGTGAGTCTAGCCAAGGGTTTGTCAATTTTGTTAATCTTTTCAAAGAACCAGCCCTTTTTCACATTAATTTTTTCTATTGTCTTTTTGTTCTCTACTTCATTTAGTTTTGCTCTGATTTTTGTTATCTCCTTTCTTCTGCTGACCTTGGGTTTCGCTTGTTCTTCTTTTTCTAGTTCTTTAAGGTGTAACATGAGGTTATTTATTTGGGATTTTTCTTGTTTCTTGAGATAGGCCTGTAATGATATAAATTTTCCTCTTAAAACTGCTTTCGCAGCATCCCAAAAATTTTGGTAGGATGTATTTTCATTGTTATTTGTTTCTATGCATCTTTTGATCTCTCTCTAATTTCTTCTTTGACCCAGTCTTTCTTTAAAAGTATGTTGTTTAATCTCCATGTATTTGTGTTTTTTCCTGCATTCTTTCTGCAGTTGATATCCAATTTCAAAGCCTTGTGATCAGAGAATATGCTTGGTATGATTTCAATCTTCTTAAATTTGCTGAGGCTGATTTTATGTCCCAATATAAGGTCTATCCTTGAGAATGTTCCATGTACACTAGAAAAAAATGTATAGTCTGATGTTTTAGGATGAAGTGCTCTCTATGTGTCAATTATGTCCATTTCATCTAATGTGTCATTTAGGTCTGCTATTTCGTTTTTTATCTTCTGTTTGGATGATCTATCCATAGCTGTCAATGATGTATTTAAGTCCCCTAGTATAATTGTGTTTTGGTCAATTTCTCCCTTTAGTTCTGTTAGTACTTGCTTGGTATATTTCGGTGCTCCCTGATTGGGGGCATAAATATTGATGACTGTTATGTCTTCTTGTTGTATAGTCCCCTTTACCATGATGAAATGTCCATCTTTGTCTCTTGTTATCTTTTTCACCCTGAAGTGTATTTCATCAGAAATCATTATGGCTACACCTGATTTTCTCTGGGTACCATTTGCTTGGAGTGTCAATTTCCATCCTTTCACTTTCAGTCCATGCTTGTCCTTGTAGCTGAGATGTGTCTCTTGTAGACAGCATATGGTTGGGTTTAGTTTTTTGACCCAATCTGCTACTCTGTGTCTCTTTATTGGTGAGTTCAGTCCATTTACATTTAGGGTGATTATTGATATGTGAGGATTTCCTGTCATTTTATCTTTAGTTTTCTGGTAAGGCTGTGTCTCCATTGTTTCTTTGCCTTTTTGTTGTTGTCTATTATTTCTGTGTGGTGGTATTCTATGATGTTTCCCTCTGTTTCTTCTTTTATTACAGTATATATTTCAGTTCTGGATGTTTTTTGAGTGGTTACCCTTAAGTTTATGTAAAAGAAAGTTTGATATTTAGAGTATTCCAGTTTCTTCAGCACACTTACTTTCTCTATTCCCATATTCCAGTTCAGGCCTTTACTCTCCCCCTTTTTATGTTTGGTTGCCACAAGTTGTCCCTGTTGATGGTGGTCTAATAGCCTCCTTTAGTATTTCTTGTAGTGCAGGTCGTGTATTAGAAAATTCCCTCAGCTTCTGGATGTCTGGAAAGGTCTTTATTCCTCCTTCATATCTAAAGGAGATCTTTGCTGGATATATTATTCTTGGCTCATAATTTCTCACTTTCAATAGTTTCAATATTTGGTTCCATTACCTCCTAGCTTGTAAAATTTCTGCTGAAAAATCTGATGAGAATCTAATGGGCTTTCCTTTGTAAGTTACTGTCTTCTTTTCCCTGGCTGCCTTGAGGATTCTTTCTTTTTCATTGATTTTAGACAGCTTCAATACAATGTGCCTTGGTGAAGGCCTGTTGGGATTGAGGTAATTAGGTGTTCTATTTGCTTCTTGGATTCGAGGATCCAGTTCTTTCCACATGTTTGGAAGTTCTCATTAACAATTTCTTTGAGTATATTCTCTGTTCCCTTCTCTCTTTCTTCTTCTTCTGGTATGCCCATTATTCTTATATTGCTCTTTCTTATGGAGTCAGAAAGTTCTTGTAGAGTTCTTTCATTTCTTTTAAGTCTCAAGTCTCTTTCTTCTTCCATCTGTGTAAATTCCAGGTTCCTATCTTCGATGTCACTGTTTCTTTTCTCCATCTGGTCAACTCTACTACCTAAGCTGGGTATTTTATTGTTAATTTCTTCTATTGAGTTCTTAATCTCCAGAAATTCTATTTGGTTCTTTTTCAAAGTTTCAATCTCTTTTGTAAAATGCTCATGGTGTTCTTTGATTGTGTTTCTGAGTTCATTAAACTGCCTTTCTGTGTTTTCTTGCATCTCGTTCAGTTTTTTCAGAATTGCAATCTTGAATTCTCTGTCATTTAAATCACATATTTTCATTTCTCTAAGTTCCTTTTCTGGAGACTTTTCACTTTCTTTCTGAGCTATCTTGTTGCCTTGGTTATTCATGGCAATCACTGATTTACTATTTCTCTTCCTAGACATCTACAGGAGTGGCTTCTGCAACAGGTTGATAGGTATGCAAAGAGCTTTTGAAGTTCCAAAGCTCTTTCTGCACCAGATTCAGAGCCCGAATGTTTCAGCAGTTCTGTTTACTCCTGCAGGGATCCGTCCAGATAGGTGGGGCCAGGGGCGGGGTGAGTTGTGAGAGGTGGCCAGAGCAATGGTGGCGACCACCACCACAGCCAGTCCTGCTTCCACAACTCCCTCCCCTTTGCCGGAACTAGTTGAGCTGCGAATCTGTGTCTGCGGTCCACAGTTCTCAGAGCAGCAAATATTCTGTCCTTTGATCTGACACTGCTACTTTATGGCTTCTAGCACCGGGCAGGTGGGGGCAGGGCGAGCTCTGGGAGGGTAGGGAGGGGGCAGCTAGTCTCCGTGCCTAAGGCTTCCGTTCTCTGCTCGGCAGTGAGGGCTTAAACCACCGATTTCAGCCTTCTTCCCTCAGTCTTTGCTCCGAGGTCTGCAGTGAGCGAGCGTTGTGTTCAGCAGTTTTGTATGCTGCCCCCTCAGCCCTGTGGGCCATAAGCGGAGCCCTAGCAGTCCGAGTTCTTCCCTCTCCCGCAGCTGCGGTAGTTTGGGAGCAGCGAGCTCTGAGCACTGAGCTAGGTCTGTGTCCTGCGCCCGCGCGGCTCTGTCTCCGCACTTCTCCTCTCCCTCCTCACCCGCTCCTGCGATTCATCCACCTGGAGGTGAATTCAGTAGTGGGCCTCTTCGTCTTACCTGTCTGGTGTGCACGGAGTTCTTTGTGGAGTTATTGTTGTCCGATTCGTTGTAAATTCCAGGGGAGCTCTATAGAGGCTCACCTCATGCCGCCATTTTTTCCGCCTCTCGTCATCCCAATTTTTAACTTATCTGGAATGCGTACTGAATGTACTGAACATTTTATAGTCATTCAAGAAATTATTGGCTGTTGAAAGATTTTAGACTATAGCAAATAGTATTTCGTTTTTATCCTTGCTTCTAAGTCAATTTTTAGAAGTTGCATACCTTTATAACAATAGGCATCTTTGTTGACTTCAAGATTATTCAGTAGTTTCATTAACTAAATTAATTTTGCTGACAGAAATAAAGAAGTCAAGGGAGATTGAACAGATACTGTGGTTTTTGGATTTGGCCTGAAGGTTATCAAGGATTTCAATGGAAATGGAATCAGCGCAAGATGTGACAAGTGATTATAAATGTAATGGCTTAACACGCATTTATTATCTCAAGGTTCCGCAGATGAGAAGTCCTGCACAGATCTCTCTAGGATAAGATCAAAGTCTGCATGGTGCATTCTAGAGGCTTCCAGATTTCCTTGTCTCATAGCCTCTTTCCTGCACCTTCAAAGCCAGCAACATCATGTTGTCATCTCTTTGGTCCTCATTTCCAGTTTCCTCTTCCACTTCTCAGGACTCTTGTGATTACATTGAGCCCATCTGGGTAAGCTGGATGGCTTTCCTATCTTAAAAATCAGCTGATCACCTGATTAATTCCATCTGCAACCTTAATTCCCCTTGGCTATGTAACCTATCATATTCACAGTTTTCATGGATTAGGACACTGATACCTTTCGAGGGGAGGGGTATTACTCTATCTACCATAATAAAAAAAACAAAAGAGAGGATACAGGCAGTCCTAAAAAAGGGGTAATTATGGCATTAAGTAAACATCATAATTTGGAGGACTTTTTGGTAACAAAGATCACTGACAACCAGATGGTCCATGATGTTGGGAATATTTAATATTCTTACAGACTGGAAAGAAAGTGTGTCTGTCTCACTGTAATTTCAGCCATTCGTCTTACTTCTAACCTGTGGAACTATTCAGAATCAGTCTATATTCTACATACTAGATTTTCAAATAAATTAGACTTTTGTTGTATTCTCCCAAGGTTTTTTTCCTAGTGATATATTCCTAGCTTATTTTTCTAATCCTCACAATATGATTTTTTTGGTACACTCTAGTTTTGTCAGTTGTCATAGAATGTAATGCCTTTGTGGGGACAGAGCCAGGAGTGCAGTTTCCAGGCTCTTGGCCTCACGTGGAAAGGTGCTGGCTCAGGTAGTAAATGGCCATCAACTGTGATTGGATGGCCATCAGCTGTGGCTAGTTGGCCGTCAGCAGTAACCAGTGAACCATTGCCCACTAATATAACTGTCGTGGCTATGCTAGCAGAAAATAGGGGCTAGCAAGAAGATGGTGGCTGGCAAGCGCGGATTGCAGTTAGGATGACAGGTTGTGGACAGTGTGGCTCCTGCTTCCTGTGTCTTTAACCCAGCCGCCAGTGAGTGTATAGTGGTATGACTCCCTTACCCACTCCGTGGGTGTTCTTTTTAGGCCTCCCCATATCCTTCGTTCTTATGCGGGGATAGGGACCAGAGACCCCTCGTGACTCCCAGCGTGACAGCCTTAAACTAAACACATTATTCTAAATGTGTTCTAACTCTTTTATACTAAAAAAAAAAAAAAAAAAAAAATCAACTTTGAGTGTGTCTTTATATTCTTACATAAAGGAACTTTTTTGTTGAGTCACTGAAATATTTATGATGATATACTAATAATCAAACTAGCCTTAATATATTGCAAGCTGTTCAAATACTTTACATGAATGATTTCCCAAACTCTCTATATATTTGTTCCTTCAGATTAAAATGTCAGTGGATACCTAGCAACCCTGATTTTCTTAGATATCTATCATCCACCTTGTGACTCAGAAGGTGAGTCATCCTTAGCACAGAAGTAAATACTGATTGGTCTAAGCCAAATAAGGTGTTTCCAGATGGGAGCAATCCCCCTTGGCAGGAGACTGATTTAATGGCAGGCATGTGACACAGTTCAGGCCAACTAGACATGTAGGAAAGTCTGCTAGAGTTGCTTCTTGGAAATATTTCTTTATTCATAAAAAGGAGATTCCAAGAAATGGCATTTTTTCCTGCCTCTGGATGTATTGCCATAAACTGCTATAGTTTTGCTATCAACTAGTAATGTCAGAGTAAAGATATTAAAAGAACCTGAGTCCTTCATGTCAACCAACTCCTCCTCCATATTTCTGGCCCTTTCTCTACACTTCCTATTATATGAGATAATGAACTCCTTTCCTGTTTAAGTCAAGTTAAACTCTTCACCTGTAATATAGTAATAGTTACTGAGAAAGTTATTTAGGAACTCTATTCATTTATTTAGATATTATTCATTCTTTAAAAGAAATTAGAGTATGGTATATAAATTATATCTTAATAAACCTATTTAAAAAAGACATTTACAGTGTATTCTTCTGGGTCCCACCCCCAACCCCTCCACCCCCAGAGATCAGCATAGTTTGGCACGTAAAGATTTCTTAGGTTGACGGTGTTGTGTCCTGGTTGTGTCCCTCTGCAGTGTTCTCCTTTCCTCTGGCAGATGTCCCAGGGTGGTAATCCTTTTCCCTTCTGTGATTGTGCCATTGGATGTGAACTCAGATCCCCTTTATTCAGAAATTTACTGTGAAACCATCCGGAAAAACTCTGTATAAATATCCTAGTCAATAAAGAGAGAATAACTGAATGGAATACTTGGAAATGTTCCCAGGCACTTCCTCAACCTTGGAAAAAAAAATCCCAGTCTATAGTATTTCTACTCACTAATCCACAAGAATAGAATTGGAAGAGTAAGTCAGGACAAATGAAAGCCCTGTTAGTGGGAGGTTCTGGAAAAAAAGCAGTCTGATTTTTCAGCAGAGCAATGAGATAGGAACACCAGAACATGAGGGATGTGGTTCTCTTTCCAAAAGACTTATCTCTAAAAGGTAAAAAATTCAAAGAATGTTTTAATGGGGTGCAACAGGGTTGGTATAAATAGAATACAGATGCCTATATATGGTGCAGATTTTTTTAATTGGGGAATATTGAGGGACAGTGTGTTTTTTTCCAGGACCCATCAGCTCCATGTCAAGTCATTGTTTTTTCAATCTAGTTGTGGAGGGCGCAGCTCACTGGCCCATTGGAAATAGAACCGATGACCCTGGTATTATGAGCACTGCACTTTAACCACTGAGCAAACCAGCTGTCTTGCAGATTTTTCTTGGATAAAGGAAAAATGATGTTCTACTTCCATCAATGGTTGAGTAGTTTATATCAGACCAACCATTCCACAAGTAACACTTATAAATGCTGGACAAAATATAACAAAACAACTAGATGAAGGCATTAAAAAGTGACCAAGACAGGCAGAAAATGGAGGGAGTCACCACTTGTAAGAAAGGAAAGAAATCGAGTGAATTTTCCATTTGTTATGACTCTTTACCTGAGGGCAGAATCCAGTCAACGTTATACAGGGTAGCTAAGGCTCAGAAACTGTTCATACATGCAGAGCTACAGAAGAGCCCCAAGACTGAAAAATCTACCTCTGAATGTGCAGGGCAGGAAAAGACCAAAGAAAGAGGCTGACCACTCCAGTCTAGTAATTAATAGAGTTTATTAATGGAAACTTACAAGGCATGTCTTGGGCAGCTGCAAAATGGAATGGATCCCCGTGCCACTTGGCAGGTGCCACAGAATTATTTAGGGTAAAGGGGGATAGTCACAATACTAGTACATGAATGACACCAGGTAGGGAAATTACATGCTTGACAAGGTTGGGAATAATAACCTGTTCCAGGAACCAGCATATAGCAGGAGGCAAGGGAAGGGTGCTGATTTATGTCAGAATGAACATCAATTGTGATCAGATAGTCTCTAAAAGGGGTTTGCAGAAAGCAATGTCTGTTCTGGCCAGGATCCAACTTTCTGGACAGACAGTGGTTACATCATGGAACAGTTTCTCTTCCACAAAAAACTTTTAATTTTACAGATTATGTATTCACAGTCAATGACTAGAACCATGGCTGAAATGTGAAGACTATTCCAGAAAAGAGAAAGTCATAAAGGGGGCCCCAAGTTTATGAGTATAAATTCTGCCTGAACATCTGGTTGACCCCTGCACTATGTGTCTGCTGGGCAGGATCCAAGTAGCCTCTAAGGCTTGAACAGAACAGAATTTTTAACTGCTGACCAACATAAAGGAAACAGAGTTTGGGGTTTGAGTTCTGCCTTGTTAATTTTCTACTGAAAACAAATCAATATTCTTTAGAAGAAAATAACAAAGTTAAGAGTCTCAACAATGTATCATTCACCATGTCCAAGATACAATCCAAAATTGCTAGACAAAAGAAGAAACAGGAAAATGTGACCAATACTCAAAGGAATCAATGGAGACCAACCACAGGATGTCTCATACTGTAATTAGCAGACACAGATTTAAAGGTGGTTATAACTATAGCCAAGGATGTAAAGAAAATATAACTTTAACAAATGAACATTCAGGAAATCTCAGGAGAGAAACAGAAACTAAAATGAAGTAACCAAATTGAAATTCTAGAGCTAGACATTAAAATATCTGATATAAAAAATTGACTGGATAGGCTTAACTGCAGATTGGAGATAATAGAAGAAAGAATTAGTATCCTTAAAGATAGGTCAATGGAAATTATTTAATCTGAAAACAGATCTGAAAGAAAGCCTTGGAAAAAATGAACAGAGCCAGAGTGATTTGTTAAACAATATCAAGAAGTGTAACATTATGCGTAATTGAAGTCCCATAAGGAAAAAGAGAGAGAGAGAGACCCCAAAATTTGAAGAATCAATGGCCAAAGTGTTTCCAAATATAGTGAAATATCCAAGATGCTTGGCAAATCCCAAGCAGGATAGGTACAAACAGAACCGCATCCAGGCACATAGTAATCAAACCACTGAAATCCAAAATTAAAGAGAAATTCTTTAAAGCAGCCAGAAACAAAAAGCACATTGTAAACAGGGCAACAATGTTACATAATGACAGCTGACTTTTTAACACAAGCTAGAATGCAATTAAATGGCATATTAAAGTGCTGAGAGACGTCATCAAAAATGTGGCGTGAGGTGAATCTCTGTAAATCTTCCCTAGAATTTATAACTAATAGAACTACTATAACTCCACAAAGGACTCCCTGCACAGCAGACAGGCAAGACGAAGAGGCTCACTACTGAATTCACCTAAAGGTGGGAGAATCACACGAGTAGGGGAGGAGGAAAGGGAGAAGTACAGGGACGGAGCCTTGCGGGCGGAGGACGCAGACCTAGCTCAGTGCTCAGAGCTCGCTGCATCCCGGAACTACCGCAGCTGCGGGAGAGGGAAGAACTTGGACTGCTAGGGCTCCGTTTACGGCCCACAGGGCTGAGGGAGCAGCACATAACACGGCTGAACCCAACGCTCATGGGAGAGACCTCGGAGAAAAGACTGAGGGAAGAAGGCTGAAAATGGTGGTTTAAGCCCTCACTGCCGAGCAGAGAACGGAAGCCTTAGGCACTGAGACTAGCCGCCTCCTCCCTATCCTCCCAGAGCTCACCCGGTCCCCACCTGCCCGGTGCTAAAAGTGGAACAGTAGCTGTGTCAGATCAAAAGAACAGAATATTAGCTGTTCTGAGAACTGTGGACCGCAGACACAGATTCTCAGCCCAACGAGTTCCAGCAAAGGGGAGGGAACTGTGGAAGTGGGACCGGCTGTGGTGGTGGTCGCTGCCATTGCTCTGGCCACCTCTCACAACTCACCACACTCCTGACCCCACCTATCTGGGCGGATCCCTGAAGGAGTAACAAAACTGCTGAAACACAGTTTTCACAGAGCTGTGAATTCACAGAGCTGTGAATCTGTTGCAGTAAGAGCTTTGGAACTTCAAAAGCTCTCTGCATACCCACACGGACACTGAGCCCTGTGACCCAGGTGAACTATTAACAGAGGAGAAGCCCATCACTCAGGGAATCTCCCCATTGTGTGAGAAGCTAGAATAGTGCAGAGAAAATATAGCACTACTGTGTGAGAGAGGAAAAAAGGCTGCAGTCAGAAAGAAAATAAAACATTCTACCAACAAGTACTGGAAAACAAAAGAAAGACCTCTTCCTATCAGCCTGTTGCAGAAGCCACTCCTGTAGATGTCTAGGAAGAGAAATAATAAATCAGTAATTGCCATGAATAACCAAGGCAACAAGACAGCTCAGAAAGAAAGTGAAAAGTCTTCAAAAAAGGAACTTGAAGATAATGGAAATATGTGACTGAAATGACAGAGAATTCAAGATTGCAGTTCTGAAAACACTCAATGAGATGCAAGAAAACACAGAAATACAGTTTAATCAACTCAGAAACACAATCAAAGAACAACATGAGCATTTTATGAAAGAGATTGAAATTTTAGAAAAGAACCAAATAGAATTTCTGGAGATTAAGAACTCAATAGAAGAAATGAAGAATGAAATAGCCAGCTTAGGTAGTAGAGTTGACCAGATGGAGGGAAGAATCAGTGACATCGAAGATAGACACCTGGAAATTACACGGATGGAAGAAGAAAGAGACTTGAGACTTAAAAGAAATGGAAGAACTCTACAAGAATTTTCTGACTCCATCAGAAAGAGCAATATAAGAATAATGGGCATACCAGAAGAAGAAGAAAGAGAGAAGGGAACAGAGAATATACTCAAAGAAATTGTTAACGAGAACTTCTCAAACTTGTGGAAAGAACTGGATCCTCGAATCTAAGAAGCAAATAGAACACCTAATTACCTCAATCCCAACAGGCCTTCTCCAAGGCACATTGTATTGAAGCTGTCTAAAATGAACGACAAAGAAAGAATCCTTAAGGCAGCCAGGAAAAAGAAGATGGTAACCTACAAAGGAAAACCCATTAGATTCTCATCAGATTTTTCAGCAGAAACTCTACAAGCCAGGAGGGATTGGAACCAAATATTCAAACTATTGAAAGAGATAAATTATGAGCCAAGAATAATATATCCAGCAAAGATCTCCTTTAGATATGAAGGAGAAATAAAAACCTTTCCAGACATACAGAAGCTGAGGGAATTTTCTAATACACAACCTGCCTACAAGAAATACTAAAGGAGGCTATTAGACCACCATCAACAGGGATAATTTGTGGCAATCAAAATATAAAAATCGGGAGAGTAAAGTCCTGAACCGGAATATGGGAATGGAGAAAGTAAGCGTGCTGAAGAAAATGGAATACTCTAAATATCAAATTTTCTTTTACATAAACTTAAAGGTAACCACTCAAAAAGAAATCCAGAACTGAAATATATACTGTAATAAAAGAAGAAACAGAAAGAAACATCATAGAATACCACCACACAGAAATAACAGACAACAAAAGGTAAAGAAACAATGGAGACACAGTCTTACCAGAAAACTAAAGATAGAATGACAGGAAATCCTCACATATCAATAATCACCCTAAATGTAAATGGACTGAACTAACCAATAAAAAGGCACAGAGTAGCAGATAGGATCAAAAAACTAAACCCAACCATATGCTGTCTACAAGAGACACATCTCAGCTACAAGGACAAGCATAGACTCAAATGAAAGGGTAGAAATTGACACTCCAAGCAAATGGTACCCAGAGAAAATCAGGTGTAGCCATAATGATATCAGATGAAATAGACTTCAGTGTGAAAAAGGTAACAAGAAACAAAGATAGACATTTCATCATGGTAAAGGGGACTATACAACAAGAAGACATAACAGTCATCAATATTTATGCCCCCAATCAGGGAGCACCGAAATATACCAAGCAACTACTAACAGAACTAAAGGGAGAAATTGACCAAAACACAATTATACTAGGGGACTTAAATACATCATTGACAGCTATGGATAGATCATCCAAACAGAAGATAAAAAACGAAATAGCAGACCTAAATGACACATTAGATGAAATGGACATAATTGACATATATAGAGCACTTCATCCTAAAACATCAGACTATACATTCTTTTCTAGTGTACATGGAACATTCTCAAGGATAGACCATATATTGAGACATAAAATCAGCCGCAGCAAATTTAAGAAGATTGAAATCATGCCAAGCATATTGTCTGATTACAAGGCTTTGAAATTGGATATCAACTGCAAAAAGAAAGCAGGATAAAACACAAATACATGGAGATTAAACAACATACTTTTAAAGAACGACCAGGTCAAAGAAGAAATTAGAGGAGAGCTCAAAAGATACATAGAAACAAATGACAATGAAAATACATTCTACCAAAATTTTTTGGATGCAGCAAAACCAGTTTTAAGAGAGTGATTTATATCATTACAGGCCTATCTCAAGAAACAAGAAAAATCTCAAATAAATAACCTTATGTTAAAACTTAAAGAACTAGAAAAAGAAGAAGAAATGAAACCCAAGGTCAGCAGAAGAAAGGAAATAACAAAAATCAGACCAGAACTGAATGAAATAGAGAACAAAAAGACAATAGAAAAAATTAATGTGAAAAAGGGCTGGTTCTTTGAAAAGATTAACAAAATTGACAAACCCTTGGCTAGACTCACTAAGATAAAAAGAGAGAAGATACTAATGAACAAAATCAGAAATGAAAAAGGGGAAGTTATCACGGACACCTCAGAAATACAAAGGATCATCCAAGAATACTATGAAGGACTATATGCCACCAAATTCAATAACCTAGAAGAAATGGACAAGTTCTTAGAAACATATAGCCTTCCAAGGCTGAACCATGGAAGAACTGGAAAATCTAAACAGACGGATTACCAGTAATGAAATTGAATCAGTCATCCAAAACCTTCCCAAAAGCAAGAGTCCTGGAGTAGATGGCTTCACTAGTGAATTCTACCAAACCTTCAAAGAGGATCTAATACCAATCCTGCTCAAACTCTTCCAAAAAATTGAAGAAGAGACAGTACTCCTCAACTCATTTTATGAGACCAACATTACCTTGATACCAAAACCTGGTAAGGACAACACAAAAAAAGAAAACTACAGACCAATATCTCTGATGAATACAGATGCAAAATTCCTAAACAAAATTCTAGCAAATCGAATACAACAGTGCATTAAAAAGATTATTCATCACGACCAAGTGGGGTTCATCCCCGGGGCACAAGGATGGTTCAACATTCGCAAATCCATCAATGTGATACATCACATAAACAAAATAAAGGACAAAAATCATATTGTTAGATCAATTGATGCACATAAAGCATTTGACAAGGTACAACATCCATTTATGATTAAAACACTTAATAAAATTGGTATAGAAAGAAAATACCTTAACATAATAAAGGCCATATATGACAAACCCTCAGCTAATCTCATAATTAATGGTGAAATACTGAAGCCCTTTGCTCTACGTTCAGGAACACGACAGGCCTGTCCCTTATCATCTCTGCTTTTCAACATAGTGTTGGAAGTCCTTGCTAGAGCAATCAGGCAAGAGAAAGAAATAAAAGGCATCCACATTGGGAATGAAGAAGTTAAATTGTCACTCTTTGCAGATGACATGATGCTATATATAGAAAACCCTAATGACTGCACCAAAAAGCTATTAGCAACAATCAACGAATACAGTAAAGTTGCTGGCTACAAAATCAACGTACAAATGTCCATTGCATTCCTGTATACTAAAAATGAAATCTCAGAAAAAAAAATTAAAAAAATAATTCCTTTTGCAATTGCAGCAAAAAGAATAAAATACCTAGGAATAAACTTAACCAAGGATGTGAAAGACTTATTTGCTGAAAACTATAAGACATTTTTGAAAGAAATTGAAGAAGACACAAAGAAATGGAAAGACATTCTGTGCTCATGGATTGGAAGAATCAACATAGTTAAAATGGCCATATTACCCAAAGCAATATACAGATTTAATGCAATCCCCATCAAAATCCCAATGGCATTTTTTAAAGAAATAGAACAAAAAAGCATCAGATTTGTTTGGAACCACCAAAAACTCCGAATAGCCAAAGCAATCTTAAGAAAATAGAACAATGCTGGAGGTATTACACTGCCTGACTTTAGCTTGTACTACAGGGCTACAATAATCAAAACAGCCTGATGTTGGCAGTAAAACAGACACATAGACCAATGGAATAGAATTGAGAACGCAGAAATAAAACCACATAAAAATGGACAGATAATTTTTGGCAAAGAAGCTAAAAACACACAATGGAGGGAAGAGAGCCTCTTCAATAAATGGTGCTGGCAGAATTGAATAACCACGTGCAAAAGAATGAAACTGGACTGCTGTCTTTCACCATGTACCAAAATTAATTCAAAATGGATCAAAGACTTAAACATAACACCTGACACAATAAACTGCATAGAAGAAAACATAGATACTAAACTTATAGACTTTAGGTTCAAAGAGCATTTTATGAATTTGACTCCAAAGGCAAGTGAAGTAAAAGCTAAATAAAATAAACAAATGGGACAATATAAAGTGCTGAAAAAAAGCAAAAAACAAAAAAACCTTGAATTTTAATCTAATATATATCTAATAAATGTAGCTAGAATTTTGCATCTCTACTGAAAAGTACGGTTCAAGGATTAAGAAGTACAAATTGGCAGTTACAAAATAATCACAGGGATGTAAAGTACAGCATAGGGAATATAGTCAATAATATTGTAATGACTATATATGGTTTCAGATGGGTGATCACTTTGCGAGTTATATAAATGTCTAATCTCTATGTTGTACACCTCAAACTAATATAATATTATATATCATCTGTAATTGAAGATTTTTAGGGCTGGCCCGGTGGCTCAGGCGGTTGGAGCTCCGTGCTCTTAACGCAGAAGGCTGCGGGTTCAATTCCCACATGGGCCAATGGACTCTCAATCGTAAGGTGCCGGTTTCACTCCTCGAGTCACGCAAGGGATGGTGGGCTGTGCCCTCTGCAACTAACAACGGCAACTGGACCTGGAGCTGAACTGCGCCCTCCACAACTACGATTGAAAGGACAACAACTTGACTTGGAAAAAAGCCTGGAAATATACATTGTCCCCCAATAAAGTCCTGTTTCCCTTCCCCAATAAAATCTTTTTTTAAAAAAAGAAAATTTTTTAAAAATTCAAAAAAAGAAAGAAAAGAACAAAAATAAAATAAAGGCATTTTAAAATAAATGAAAACGAAGAGAGTCCATTGTCAGTAGTCCAGGGCTAGAACAAATGCTGAAGCACTATTTAGTACGATGTGCCAAACAGCATCCTCCATGTTTTATGTAGTAGTTTGTGTTTCCCAAAAGCCAAGACTGGAACCAAGTTTCAAGTAAAGTAGTTCATTTGGTAGATGTTATGGGCTGAGATGTGTCCCCACTCAAAAAATAAATAAATAAAATAAAATATATATGTATGTGTGTGTGTGTGTGTTTTATATATATCTCCTAACATATATCTCATATATATATGTAGATATATAGATATATATAGATATATATCTCCTAACCCCCAGTACCTCACAAAGTGACTGTATTTGGAGATAAAGTCTTTAAAGAGATAAGTTAAAATGTGGTCTTTAGGGTGGGCCCTAATCTAAGATGTCCTTATAAGAAGCAGAAATTTAGAGACACCAGGCATGTGAGTGCACAGACAGAGATGACCATGTGAGGACACAGTAAGAAGGTAGCCAGCTGCAAGCCAAGGAGAGAGGCCTCACAGGGAATTAAACCTGTTGACACCTTGATCTCAGATTTCTAGTTTCCAGAACTGTGAGAAAATAAATTTCTGTTGTTTAAGCCACCCAGACTGTTGTTATTTTGTTATGACAGCCCTAGCAAACCAGTACAGTGGGATCCCAGGAAACATGGTAATGAGAAGGAAAAAATTCTGAGATGTTCTAAGTTAGAATTACAGCTGCCAGAGGATGAGAGAAAGAGAGAAGAGGTAGCTTGTTATTAGCTGTGGACCAGCTCTGACAAAAGACTGCTCACATTCCCGTGTATCTGTTGGAATTTGGGATTAATTTCCTTGTGACTATGTCTGGGATTATCCAGAAAATGAGAATAGTCAGGCATCTTAGAACCCCTGGAGCCTCTGCTTATTTACACACACGAGCTTTACCGACTGTTCTGTGGACCCTGCGGCAGACTTTGCTGCCACTACCCCAGAACTAGCCCCCATTCACCTTCTCCCATCCCCTTTGTCTATAGCTAATGTAAATTCCTTCAGAACAGTTTACACCTTTCTCTCCTCTGCTTACAAAACTCCTACCGTGTTTCCCAGAAAATACGACCTAGCGCGACCATCAGCTCTAATGCGTCTTTTGGAGCAAAAATTAATATAAGACCCGGTCTTATTTTAACATGATATAAGACTGGGTATAATATAATATAATATAATATAATATAATATAATATAATATAATATAATATAATATAATCAATATAATATAATATAATATAATCAATATAATATAATTAATATAATATAATAATATAACATAACATAATATAACATAATATAATATAATATAGTATAATACTGGGTATAATATAATATAATATAAAAGACTGGGTATAATATAATGTAATATAATATAAGTTAATTTTTGCTCCAAAAGACACATTAGAGCTGATTATCCAGCTGGGTCTTATTTTCCGGGAAACATGGTAGATGTCAGACTTGTCTTTTCCACCTAGCCATGCTGCTGCTGGTGGTTTAGGCTCCATGCCCCAGAACCGATCTTTCTTTTTTTCTCTCTTTTTTTTTTGTGCTAGCAATGGCCTAATAAACCCTTTCTTTTAAATAGACTTTCAGCCCCAGAAGTTAAGATTTTTTGTTTAACAGGAGCGAAGTGGGGAAGGAAGAAAGGGAAAGAAAGGCAGCCAATAAAATGTATTTTATTAAGCTCTGTGGGCAACAGCTAAAGTGGGCTCTCCAATGTAAAGGCTGAGAGGGATTGCTGAAGATCACAGTAGTTGAGGGGACAGGCTTTGGAGTCCGGCAGATAGGGTTCAATCTTACTGGCTCTTTATGTAGAGATAATATTACTGCTTAATAAAAATAAAATAACATAGTCCATGTAAAACCCTCAACTATCATTTGAGATATTTTAAGGGCTCAGTAAGTACCATTATCTTAATAATTTCATTACAACTCTGTGAGATGCATATAAATGATAATTTCTCTTAAAATAGCTCCAATAATTAAAATGACTAAATTTAAGTTTTGTTTGATTGATTATGATTTTAACTCTGTTATTGTAGTTGACAGTGTTTAGTATAGTGTCTTAATAAATACTTAATATATTAAATGCTTATATAGTATATATTCAATAACAATTCATTTATATACACATATGATTTTCACGTTGATGGGGCTGGGCTGTACTGAAATTATATTCCTTTGTGTTCTGAACCTTCTGTTTCTATAATCACATACTGTAAAGCATAACACATACATATTTTACCAGTGACATGTCAGGTGTTTTCTTCCTGTAAATCCCGAGGTTTGGAAAGGGGCTTTTGGTGAGTCCTTGTCTTGGTGTCTTGTGGTGACATGTGACCTTTTCTTTTGCCTACTGCCTCCAAGCATGGCTTCCTGAAATAAAGCTGCAGTTCCTTAATTGCTGACTGGTCCCAGCAGCCTTGGCACTGCGGTAGATGCTGCTACTACATTCCTGGAATTACCCTTGATGGGCCCTCTGAGGCCTCCCGGCAAACAGGAGAGTGTTTTGTTACAGAGATGTCAGGTACTTAAGTAAATTACCTTTCATTATGGATAACACAACGACTCTTTACAGCATTAGTTATCAAATATGGATTATCCTTTAATTTTCAGTAGTTAAGAGTCATAACAATTTAAATACAGAAGTTCTATCTGCACATTTAGAAAAATAATATTCAGATCGTATAACTGACTGAAAGATCCAATTTACTTTTTAAAAAAATGTATTATTGGGGAAAATGTTGAAAACATACTTTCAATAGTTTTATTTCTATTAAAAATGTAGACATTTTCAATAAAAGAAAAAAATCAATTTGTGTGTGTGTTATAACCAATATTGGAGTTGGGAGATTTAAAAAAAGGATTTAAATTAAAATATTCATCCATTCACTCAACAGATATTTATTTATGTATTTATTTATGTATTTATTTATTTATTTTCAACAGATATTTATTAAGCAGAAGTATTATGAAGCAGTAGTCCAGAAGCTACAGTCACAGCTGTGAATGAAATACACTAACAATAATTACTACCTCATCTTTGAAAGAAATATTTCGATAAACAATCCAGAAAAATTATGAAAAATTAATGACCCCAAACAATTGCTTACATTCAGCAAATTCCGAAAGAAACAGCCAATCAAACCCCAAATAATGAGTCAGGGATAGCCACTTATTTTCAATTTAGAAAATGATTTACTGAAACAAAACAAAACTAGAATATTGAAACAATCACACATTACAGATAACTAAGAAAATTACCATGAAAATGGCTAAGGCAATAATTGAACAGATTAGTCAAAGATTGTCAGCCATTTAGAAACGTTTATACCCATGCACCAACAAGCAATCCAAAATGGGTCTATATATCCAACTAATCCAATGAGATAAGATTCCAGGGATAGAATAAAATCTAACAGCCATCTGAATGTTCCCACAAGGTCTATGCCTTGGTGGGTTCCCTTGGATGCTTGATAGGCCCTTACTATGTGTTCAGGAATTCTATTTCTTCTGTTCACTCAGAACAATCAAGTTCTGGTAAATTAAGTCATATAAACGAAATCCAAGAGACCTAAACAAGTCAGACTGATTATGTCACTTTATTCATTAATAAGTTTACAGTGGTCAAAATCCTCATAGACATTCAAGACACAATTCCCACCCCTCCCCAAAGGGGACTTGGATATTTTAAGGAAGTCTCATCTAGACTGTGGGAGAGTTAAAAGAATGATTCTGTGGAATGATGTTTGTTCAATACGTGTATGAGGTGTGAAAATTAAGTTTGCGAACTTGCCACTGTGAGCTTAGATTGGTAGCACTGTATAAATAGCTCGGTAAGCTCTTGCATCACGACAATGCACCAGCTCACACAGTACTGTTTATGACGGAGTTTTTGGCCAGTAAACAAATAACTGTATCGGAACACCCCTCCTACTCACCTGATCTGGCCCCCAATGACTTCTTTCTTTACCTGAAGATAAAACAAATATTGAAAGGAAGACATTTTGATGACATTCACGACAATTAAGAGTAATATGATGACAGCTCTGGTGGCCATTCCAGAAAAAGAGTTCCAAAATTGCTTTGAAGGGTGGACCAGGCACTGGCATCAGTGCATAGCTTCCCAAAGGGAGTACTTTGAAGGTGACCATAGTGATATTCAGCAATGGGGCATGTAGCACTTTTTCTAGAATGAGTTCGCAAACATAATTGTCAGACCTCATACATTGAGCACTCACTATGTATCTAGCAGTGTGCTGCATGTTGAGAATCCAGATTTTAATAAAATCTGTTTAATGCCTGAAAAAGCTCACAATCTAAAAGGGGCAACACTAAGGACTAATTATAACACATTATGTGGTAGGTAGAAGGTACCAGGGAAGCAGGAGAAAATGTTTACTTTAGCCCTGGGAGAATAAGTAATGAGAGGAGCTGATACTTCAGTCAGATTTAAAGAAGATTGTGGAAAAAATTCATTCCAGGCACAGTAGCAAATACAAGGACATGGAGTATTTAGGAAACAACATGTGCTATTATTACTGATGTGTGAGGCTTTTGGTTGTACTTACAGGAGATGACATTGGAAAGGAAGGGTGGGACCAGTTTCAGTCATGAAAAGATATGGAAGAGAACAATATGATGAACCTTGTGTTTTAGAAAGATCTGGCAATGTGAGGACGGGAACTACGGAAGTAAGGAAGGAAGTTAAGAGGGTATTCCCACAGCCCAGGCAAAACTTATAAGGTAATAGAAGTTAAAGTCAATGGATTTTACAACTGTCCCTAAGCATGACTGAGTGCTCGCTAAAAAAAACTTTTTTTTTCCTAGGACAGTGTTGGATACACACCAACAGGTATTTCCACATTGATTCTCCTTTTTCTCAAATCCATCCAAACAATCATCAAATGATTAAGTCGGTATATTTCTCTCTTATTAGATATTAGACTTCTATCTCCCCATGGAGTTCAGGAGAGAACCTAAATCACTGACAAGATTTTAAGAGAGATTAGGCTGTAATAATATTAATACTACCTATTATGTATTAAAGTCTAACAATTTCCTTACCAGACAGGAAACAGGCCTTTTGTTATACCAGAATTCCTCGGAAGTTTGGGAGTTAGATGGGATTACGGCCTTGGAGTGGGGGTGGGGCTTTAGATCATGCTAGTTAAACACTATGGAGAAGAAAATGAGGTTTCTTGCACAGCTAAGAACCAGGTTTGAACTATACTCTTTATCTAAAAAGTGTTCTTTCACTAAGACCCAACAGGGTTTGGGGTTCCCAATTACAAAGGAAAAGAGAATTTATCTCTGAGTGTTGTTACACACATCAACAAGACTGAACACTACAGATTCTAATTAAGCAACCCAGACAGTGCAATACTGATGCTCCAGCAGGAGGACACATTTCAGATTTGAAACACAAGCACTCCTTTGTACGTGTTCAAGAATGCGATTCCTACACCATCAACAAATAGCTTGAATTTCAGATTTCAGATTCTAAAACACATGTGCTCTTGAAGCCACTGGACTAGCTGTGTAAAAAGCTATAGCAGATTTTTATCTACTGCTATCATTTTTCAAAACTCATCTATTTGTAAGGTAAATTAGTTTCTATTGCTTCTGAAATTACTGTGAGTTATTTTGAGAATAAATCATTTATTTTAAACTAAATTAAAATAAAACTAACATTGTATACGGTTTACACTTTTAAAGTAAATTCTAAAAACTGAGTGTGATTTCTCTAGAAATCAGAAGCAGGCACAGAATAAACAGGAAGACTTGTTTAATCCATTGATATGACCATAAATGGATGCAGTGAGCAAACAGCTTCTAACCAAATAGCCACAGCGTTGATATAAGGGGGGAATCCTTCTTTTTGGGAGAAGACTGACCAGGAAAGACACACTGGGGATTCCTGTCACTGCTGTGGCGTACGTGGGGGCAGCTATATGTTTTTCCTTCTTCCAAGCTTTGCCAAGCTTCCAAGCTCCCTACATGTACAAAGGACTAAGTAACACTAGCTTTTCAAAACCAGAAGTCCACAGGAACATGTTAATGAAATCTAAGCTGGAGCAAAAGAAAGATTGGAGAAGTTTTAACATCTCTAAGAGACAAGTATGGAGGTTTGGAGCTTTTACGAGTCCTGGAAACCAGCAAAGATGAAGAATAAATTGGAGCCAATTAGCCAAGAAAATAAAATAAAAAACTAAATAGTGATTAAAAAAATAAACAGTAAGGAAGAGATAAACGTTTTTGTTTTCTAAATGTTATTCTAAGTTGTCATATTTAAAGCAGAGGTTTTTAGACACAATGCCCTTTCCCATAACTAATATATTGTAATGCTCCCTTTACTGCCTTGAAATGAAATTTATAGATAATATAATTTATCCATATACATAATTAAAAAATTATGATAGTGCACTAGTTGTAATATAAAGGAGAATTAAAAGGAAGAGAATTAACAACAAAAGAAGTTGTATTTCAATAGGTAAGTGCGTGGGTACAACCCACTAAGGCATAACAGAGCAATCTGCACAGAAGGGCAGACCGACTGGGAGGAGCCCGGGGCTTGGTACCAGGAGCAGTGTTACTGCCAGTTGGCAAATTTCCAAACAGAACATAGTACTACATCCTTCTATTTAGATAGTCATTGCACCCCCAGAAAATTCAGTGTATATTACACCATATTCCCCCCCACACCAAAAAAAAAGATAATTTGTATTTTTAAAGAAACCATGGTACAAAGATGGTAAAGAAAGAGGTTGTAGAAAAAATTGAACTGAAAGTCAGGACACCTGATTTCAAGTCCTTAATTGTCCCCTTTTTAGTGGATGTTGGCTTCTTGAGGCACCCCGCACCTGATTCTCCTTCCTTGATTTGGAGATTCCCCACAATGTGAAGCTTGGTGGGAGACACAGCTCTTCCTCCCAGTGTCAGGTACCAGATAGTCTCTCTTCCTGCCCCGGGGAGAACAATTCACTGGACACTCTTGCCTGGGCTTAGAATTGGAGGGGAGTAGACCAGCGTTTAGTTACAGGTTAGTCCGGGGGGCTGTGGTGCTGCTGTGAGTCAAGCCGGCTCCAGGGGCTGGTAGTGGCTGGCTGAGCTCTGCCCCTCTCTTGACTTTCTGAACTTGGTTCTCCCTTGGTTCCTCAAGTTCCTGCTTCCGTTGACCAGAATCAATTTACTGATCACAGCCGAGATCTCTGGCAGGTCCCATTTTTTCTGGTCCTCAGTTTCTTCACATGCATGATGCATAAAGGCTCCTTCCAGGCTTGATGGCTGGTAGGCAGTGAGTGTTTGTAGGCTGCTGATGGGGGGAAATCCTTTATCTGTAGCTTGAGCTTTAGATTCCAAAGGCCTTCAAGTCTATCACCACATCTGGCTTGGAGGGACAGCGGGTACCAGGGGCACGCTGTGAGCAGTGTTTACCCCAGTGCCTGGCACACACAAAACTCCCACAAGTGACATTGCCATAACTGACATAGACTGACACATAGGACATGTTTCTAAGTGAAAAGATAACGCTGCTTTTTGTATATCTGGCATGATCTCATTTCAGAATGCATTTTGTTTTGCATGCCAGTTATCTTCTTTGAATGTAGTAGGTATTTAATAAATGTCTGTTGAAGTGATACATTTCTATAAAACTTGTGCCCTTTGCTACTATTTATATAGGAAGAATTTGAAGGAGTGGTTCATTAGTTTTCTAGGGCTGCCATAACAAGATACCATAGACTGGGTGACTTAAACAACAGAAATTTATTTTCTCATAGTTCCTGGAGACTAGAAATCTGAGATCAAAGTGTCAGCAGTTAGGTTCCTTCCGAGGCTTCTCTCCTTGGTTTGCAGAAGGCCACCTTCTTGCTGTGTCCTCACATGGTCTTTCCTCTGTGCACACATGTCTGATGTCTCTTCATGTGTCAAATTTCCTTTTCTCATAAGGACACCAGTGAGACTGGATCAGGGCCCACTTAAAGGCCTGGCTTTAGCTTAATCACTTCTTCAAAGGCCCCGCCTCCTGACACAGTCACATGCTGAGTGACTAGGACTAAGGTTTCAAGCATGAATCTCTGGCGGACACAATTCAGTCCACAATAGGTGACAATATGGAAGGCTTACTTTTCCTAAATAATATTTTCTACAATGTTTCTATAATGTTTCAATATTTTTCAAGGAGCCTAATTATTTTATAATTTGGAAAAGCCATCATGTCTGAGCAAAACAAATTCTTTGTGTTTATATTTAAAATATAGTTAGATTCTAGACTTAATTATAAACAGATTTTTCATTTACATGAATGTCTTCTGGGCATTCGAAAGTCGTGAGGGATGCAGGACAATTCTTCGTTGTGAAGGATCGACCCAAGCGTTACAGGATTCACAGCGACTCCTCCCCACAACTATTGCCAGTAGTACCTGTACCCATCACAACCAAAAATGCCCCCAGAGTTTTCCCAAACTGACCATTGCACTTTATTTATACTTATATTTATACTTATATTTGCAAATGTTTAAGAAGTTTTCTTCTTGTCTCTCCGTTTACTTTCTCTTTTAAAATAATAGCAGAGGAAGAAGTCATGCTAATTACCTTTAGCTATGCCAGTGGGAAGGTTGGCTGAGTCATGGTAGAGTTTCATGATAGCTAAAGTTGTCTAAAGACAGTTAAACCTTGTTTGCTGCAGGTTCTCCAAATTGCAGGCATAGTGGTCAGGAGAAAATACAGAAACAGCACGCATGCAGTGGGCATTGAGCATGTGCCAGGCAGTGTCTCAAGCGCTCTACACACAGATTCATTTATTCTTCATAACCACCCATGAGGCAGGTGCTATTATTTGATAGGTGAAGATACAAGCACAGGCAGGTGAAGTGACTTGTGGGTGATGGCGTTGTGCTTCGAAGCAAGCAGTCGGTTTCAGGGCTGCCATGCTTACCCGCCACAGGGTGCCGGCTCTTCTGGGCCCCTGCGGTGAGAACTTTACAGACTTGTGGCATGTGGTCCTCACAGAAACAATGAGATTGCCACCATTTCACATATTTGGAACGTAAGAGGCCCAAATCTCTTTTCAGAAGCACACAGCTTGCATGCGGTTTATTAACATATACAAAATAATGGCAAACTTAACCAAAGTTATCCCCACAATTAAAATGTGGAGAACCAAAGAAATTATATGAATACATTTTCTCTTTCAAATCCATTTAAGTTAGTAGTCAGTCACTTCTGATTGAATTTTCTGATGTTCTAAGCATCTTATTACTGGATAAGCTATACTGTGGAAAAGTGATTTATATGTGTAATATTGGTTTTCTCCAGGAGATAATGAAAAATAATTTCATGGGGCTAATAGTAGTCCCAATTTTTGTTGTGGTTTCTATCTTTATTTTTTCAATTACAATTGACATTCTATATTATTTTACATTAGTTTTAGGTGTACAGCATTAATAGTCCCAATTTTGTGAACTGATCTTTCTCTTTTAAAACAGAAGCAATATTATGACAAATCCAACAAAAGTTTCATTTTTATTTATTTATTATTTTAAAAAATTTCATTAAGAGAAAGCAGTCCAAGATATTTTTTATGAAAGCCAGTTTTCATGCTACTGAGAATATACCCCAAACTAATTACATTAGTTGGTGTAATTATTAGTATCAGCTGAAGTAAAACTTAATAAAGGCTGTCAGAAAATGCATAACAGGCCGATAGAAATGGCTTCTAGCTTATCCATACCCCTTTCTCTTCAACTGGGGTTTAAAGTTGATTATGAACAGTACTTCAATAAATAAATTTCACGTTTTGATATCACTGGAAAAAAATGAAAAACTTAATTAATAAACCTTTTCTAATGTATTGTTGTGTTCCCCCTTATCAGATAGTAAGTAGTCTGGGGATCTTTTTCTGGTCCTCTATTTTGAATTAAGTGCATTTGCTTTTTTTCCAGATTGCTTTTCAGGATAAGGCACACACAATTCTTTCTCTTAAAAATGAATCCTTTTCCAAATATTTACACATTATTAATGTACAACAGCACATCAACATAAAATTCTGAAAAAAATCCCTTCAATCCACATTAATACCACATTAATACATTGTTATAGCTGAGAATGCTTTTCCAGCTTTTATCTGCAAAATACACATTTTTGAACATAATATGTCTATATGTGTATGTAACATTTTCAGTGACTTTCACTTAAAAATATATCATAATTATGTTCCTTGTTCCTATAGTTCTCAAAATGATAACCTGTAAAGGAGTGTATACTTTTCTTTGAGTAGAAGCAATTTTTATTGTTGGTCATTCAGGTTGTTTTTAATTATTCTCTACTCTCGATGGAATGTGGCAATGAATATCTTTCTGCTGTTATCACCTGTTTATTTCCTTAGATCAAATTTCTAGAAGTGGAGTATCTTTCATTTGGCACACACCTCGCTATATCAGACCAAAAGCCATACCAATCCTTCAGCTTGCTTCTTTACCAGCCTTCGCTGCTCATTCTTTCCACCAACCAAACAACTCTGTCAGTGGCCACTTACTCTGCCTCACCTTCCTGGGGACAACAATAACCTGTGATGAGGTCAGAAGTCTCATGTTCACCCTATAGAGGTGGAGCCCAGAGCGGCCGAGTGAACATGGGTCATATCTCTGACCTCACTGCTGCTGAAGGCAGGCCTTTGTTTTAGCAACTGATAGAAAGAAAAATGGTCTCTGAACTGACAAAGGGTCATGATCAACACTATGTCAGATTCCAGACATCACATGAACCTCACACAGGCCTGTAAGAAATTATAGCATTCTGAATAGCAAAACAAAGTGATTTCAAATGAAAATAGTCTCATTGGCTCCCACTTGAGATTTAAATGTCTAAAAGCATTAAATGAGTGTTCCTTCCATAATCAACTCCATGGCAGTACTTTCTAGATGGAGTGAAAATTTATGGTTAGTTTTTAACAGGTAAATTATCATTGAAGGTTCCCAAGGAGAATGTGATGTTTCACAGTATAGTTTATAATCACAAATTAGAGTCCCTGGTTATTTTAAGATCTGGTTTTGGAACAAAGGTGTTCTGCAATATTTCCAGTAAAAAAAAAAAAGATATTTTATTTTCAGGTTACTTACATTATATCCTCGTTTTAATCCAGTGTCACTTTATTGGCAAGGACTGTCAGTACTAGCGTTGTCAAATTACTCTTATTTTATTATTACAAGGGATTTGGCAAATCATTTATGTTTTATGTTTAAAAATTCCTTACAGAACCATATACTTATTTTATAGATAACAAAGCAATATTACATAATGGCGACTATGCAATTCATAAGGAAACAGTAGCTGGAATGAGTTGTATTGGATGTGAGGAAAACCTATTTGCATATTTGTTGACTGAAAAAAGGAGGGCTGTGACATACTTGATAGGTTAACAAAGTAAGTCGTTGCCTCTCCATGTCTTTAAATTCTGAGATGTTTGCGTGTGCGTGAGATACAGAAATTTATATATATACACGAGGGAGAGATTGAGATTGTTTTTTAAAGAGTTTAGGTATAGTCCTGCCTGATAAAGTATAGATGCTTCAAGCACCTATATATAGGTGATTATAATTCTATAATCCCTTCTGATTAAAGGCTGTATGCTTTGAATTCTAGGGGCACATTTTTAGGCCTCAGGGATTTGGAGAATAAAAGGTGCTTTTTTTCCTGTGAACGGGTTTCCTGATGATTACTTTGATTTATAAAAATTCTCAACCTAGAATTTAAAAAATGGGGGCACCCTAATTTATTGATTTTTTGGGCATACCTCAGAAAACTCTCCCCACTCACCCAAATGACTGGCATAACTTTAGGGACAATCATCGGCTTGTTGTCCCTGTGACCAGGCAGACTGAGCGGTTATATATCAGGACGCACCAGCACCACCCAGTGGCCTTAAACTGATCTAACAGCTTTTCGGGAACAGGCTCCAGAACCCCGCGGCTGCTTTGCATGCATGAAAGCACCCGGATTCGACTTTTGCAGAGTTGAACCCATTGTGCGCAGTTCTGATCTTACTTTGTTACTCTACTTTCTGGAAAGATCAGACTATATGTTTCAGGGCAAGAGAATGGAGTTTGGAGTATCTTAAAGACTCTTGGCTCTTTTTCGCAGATCTGTAGCAATACATACTATATTTATAAGTAGTAAGCTAACACCCTGCTTTTGAAAATAGGAATTTAGGAAAGCTAAAGAAATCATCACAAATGAGTGACACAAATTATCCTCTCCACCAGGAGTGTAGAAAGTCTAAGGAGTCCAAGGGGAATTTAGTTTCTGTATAAGCTAAACAGACTTTTCTAGACCACTTCCTGGATGACAAAGATTCTCTCCTCCCAGCAAGGAATGATATTTCTCTTCTAGGTGTGCAGCAAACAAACTTCTGGTAAATTTTTTGTTCCTAGTAGCTGCTGATTGCTACACACATCTTATAGAAAGATACTTGTTGGATGGGTCAGATTTGAAAAATGCAGCAAAGTAGAAATGAACAGCAAGGGGGAAATATAGTTCCTAGTCTCTCTGCTAAGCAGTCACTGCTACTGTTGTCATGTTGTGTGCCTCTGTTCTCAGCAAACCCTGGAGCTAGGTTTGCCATGCCTCAAATCTCAACAGGGCCATTTAGTAGCTGGGAATTAGACAAGTTAGTTTTCTTGGTGCCCCGGTTTCCTGATCTCTAGGATGGGGATAATTCAGTTCCACTGCATAAGGTTATTATAAGGATTAAACATATTAACATATGTAAAGTTTTCAGAATAGTGCCCATATGTGTTAGCTAGTATTACTTTTTCATGCCTCTATTTCCTCCAACTCCTTCTTACTATTATTATACTATGCACCAGGCATCCTGCTAGAAACTAATATTTTTGTGTCCTTCCAGATTTTTTTTTGTAATTTTCCTGTCCTTTATTAGCTGAAACTGTACTATAAATATAATTTTGTATCTTTAAAAATTATATTGTAGTATTAGTTGTTCACTAGTGCAATTTTTAATGATAGGTAAGTACTATTGTCTATTACAATTACAATTTAGTCTGGTACAAGATGATAAAATTTATATATGTGGATTTTTATTGCCATGAAAAACAAAAAGGAACGTTTTAAAAAAGGCAAACACAAAGTTTTTCTAAAAACAAAAGAATATAACATGTTGTATTTTGGAATCTTAAATTTCTGGTTTTATTTTCATTTTGGCTAGTAGATTCATTTACTTTTTTTCTAAGCACCACCATGCATCTATGTACAGGGTCTGTGCTCATGATGTAACAATGAATAAGGCACTTTCTTGAAAAAAAATTGAAGTTTGAGATACTCAAAATGATGCAGAGGGAACAGTGGGAAGAGCAACTAATTCTGCCTGAGAAAGTTGAAATTTTAGCTGGTATTGAAGGATAAGTACGACTTTTCTAGGAAGGCTGTGGAATAAAGTATTCTGGGCAGAAGAGTCAGGGATGAGTAAAATTAGAAGTTGAGAATTATCTGTAAAACATTGTAGTAGTAGTATCCGTAAAGTATTGTGTGCAAGGGGGAGGAGGAGGCAGGATGGGCGATCAGATTGACAGTGCTGCTTGGGCCCAGAAAAACTCAAGCGTGTAATTTATCCAGTAGAAGTAAGTAGTGATAAGTAGAATAAAAAGTGCTGCTGCAGAAGGAGGGATTATAAAAGGAGGGATGGTTCATCATGTCCAATGACGGACTGAAAACAAACCAGGGGAAATTGTGTGGCTTTAGCCATCAGGGACCTTAGCCAAAAGGAGATTGAAGCTGAGGGGTTAATGGGGAGTAAGCAATTTGAGACAGTGACAACAGACTCCTCTTCCAGTAAGTTTGCGGAGAAAAGGCAGTAACAGAGAGCAGAAGCAAGAATGGCAACATGGAGGGGTGGTATCTTAACGATGGAGATTTGAAAATTTCGGGAGAGCAAGAAGTCTGACTGGTAGTTTATTAACACAGCATATTTACTTCATCCATTGGCCTGAAATTAAGAATAAGGTTTACAAAATAAGTTATACCCTATTCCTATATATCTACATACTTTCTGTCTCTATTTATTCCTCTGTATCTCAGACTGGAACACAAAGCTTTAATTTTCATTTGAAGATGGGTGAGAATCACAACTTGGTCTTGGTGCAAGGTTTTTATTTTGCTTTACCACAGAAGCAGTTAATATGCAGTGCTAGGGATACCAAGGAGATAAGGACTCAGGTGGGTGAATTCAGCTGCCCACTTCCTGTTTATCACAAAAATTTTGGTGGCCTCAGCAGCTCTAGCAACTGAAATGTCAGAAAAGCATAGTATTGTGGGCTTCTCCACTCTCACCTTTAGAAAAAAAAGAAAAATGCCAGATACATCAGCATCTAGAAACAACGTATTTCAGGTGAGATTTCGGTTTTTAAGGAAGCTGAATCCCTCAGACCTAATGACGGTCCTAGGCCTTGAAACTCTGGCTGTGCCTGCTCTGGGGCGATCCTGCCTTACATTTATGCTTATGTAGGGCCTTTTCCTGGCAAGACTTGGCAGGCCTACAGCATGTAAGGCAAGGTAAAAGACTAAGGTGAACGGGTTTCTTTCCCTCACCCTTGTTGGTTCTGGCAGAACCACGTTCCTGGAGCACGTTCCTGGAGCACAGGTGTGAGAATACCATTCATATTCCTCTGCAGTCCAGGAACTTCTGTATTTTGTAAAAGGCAAAGCAAATGTTAAGAGATAGTTTCAACCCGACAGCCTCATCAACTCAGCTAATTCTCTTGCCTTCTTTTTCTATGACCATCTACACGAAAACACTGTATTTCTAATGGTGGCATGGGGTTACGTTCAGGGAATCTTAGTGAGCCCCGATAAAATCTCAAGACTTGCTGCACTCATGAAATTTTTTACACAGGGTGACTTTCTTGAGATGTATCATTAGAATGGACAGAGCAACACAAAGACTTTATAGAGCCTGCTTATATTCCATGAGGATGGGATTTTTTCCTGTACCCACATGTGGAAAAAAGATTAGAAATTAGTAAATCTCTGAAAGTGTTTACATCTAGAGAGAGGTAAACTTTTAAAAAAATCCAGCTGTCAAATGTCAATAGGTTTTCAGCATGTTTTAGTAAACCCTGAATCACTGTCTAGTCTTTCGATTTCAAATTTGTTTCAATTCCTTAATGTTCTGTGAACTTTGAGGAAGTTAAGATCACAGTACTACATTTTCTCAATCCCTTGACTCTTTATCAGATTCTCTCATTGTCTCAGTGTATCTGCCTTTTAGATGGTAGATATAAATATTGGTGAAAAACTAATGAAGGTTATCAATGAGGGGTGCTTATTGGGGTGCTTCTGACGTCAGGCACTTCACATAAATTTGTTTCAGGCAAAAAAGTGATATAAAATCTTTTCCTGATCTTATATGCTTAAGTCCTAGAGCAAAGGTTTGATTATAATTTTATCTATGCCAGACTAAGAATACAGGTCAGTGGTTTCAGTATTTTATTCCTATGTGAACATGAAACAAAACTACAGTTTAGATATAATAATTTGGCAAATTGTTAGGCAACACTACTAACTCCTTAATACTTTTAAAAACTAAGTAGATTAAACATGAAATGTACTTTCTGTATTTTTCAAGGAATTGTTTTTACTTTTAATTAACATGAAATTGAAACAAATATTTGTGTTTTTAGTGTTTTTAATGATCAGTATAAACATTTCTTCGGTTTCTTACATTTACAACCTCATACTTTCAAAATATGTCTTCATATGTTTTATATGTGTGTGTGTGTATTTACAATATTAGCCATTAGGTTATTTTTAGTAACTCTGGTCTGATTAGCTGGTGATGAGGTCCTAACCACCTGTGGTGACAGAGCAGAAAGCAGGGTTAGGTCCTTATAAAATGTTTGATCTGTGTCTACTTTTGCTAGTGAGTCTGAAAATGCTTGGTTTGGATCAGAAATTTGAAAATGACAATGACAACGGGAATTTCTGAGCATATCTTAAGTTACACAAAAATTACCAGTGACAGAGAAAAAAGACTTATGTTACATTTAATAGTGTTAATTTTGAAGTCATTTCAAACTTCCATGAAGGATAGTGAAGTGTTCAATGTAGACACCAGTACAAATTTTGGTACGCTTATTAAGAAACAAAACACTCTAAGAAATGTTCTGAATGTTATTTTCATTAGGAAAGTGAACTTTTACAGCTGTTTGAGGTGCTGTAATATGTCTACTGACACTCCCAGCTGTTTTACTAAGCTGGCTGTCTGCTCTAAGATCCAGGAGAGACTTGGGTTTTCAGAACGTGTGTGCTCCTGACCACATTGTGAAGATGAACAGTCAACCCCATCAAGGCTCTTGTTACATTTTTTGTTCAACTCAGCATTATTTTCACAGAGTCTTTCATCTTTAGCTTTATCACTCTCTTTCTCAGCTGGAACTACATGACAAAGGTCCATATCCTGAATGGAGTCCAATAAATCTACAACATGGGGCTGTGGGGTGACTGATTTCAGATGTTTGAGAACACACTCTTCACACTGGCCAACTGCATCCAGAAGATTATTTATTTTACTGATCAAAGTCGAACTGTTATCATGAAGGTGACACCAGGAGAGCAAAGCACTGAATGAAAATATAAACAAGAGTTAAATAGGAAAAAAATAATCACAGGCTTTTAGAATTTTTGATACTAAGCCCTAAATGTTTCTTTTCTAGGTAATAGCATGCAAAACTGAATTAATAATAATGCAAGTAAAAATCAGGAAAGTAACAATGGTAAAAACAGGATTTAAAAATATATATATAAGGATATTATCTTTCAATAGAAATTAAACAACTGTACTCAATCACATAAACTGTTTATAATTCATAACCCCTCCTTCACATCTACTTTTCCTCATTTTAGATTTTCCCCTTTATGACTGTGTAGCTCCTGCTGATGAGGGATACAAATTAGAGAAAGATACACCAGTTTCTCCTTTAAGGATATCAAACAACTTCTAAACTAGTGAGTCTCAATCTTGGATGCACATTAGAATCATTCGGGGAGCTTTTAAAACTATCAAGGTCCGTGTCACACCCCAGACCAATGAAATCAGAATCTCTAGAGGTATTATGTTTTAAAACGTCCTAGCTAATATCAAAGTGCAGCCAAGGTTGAAAGCCATTGTTCTAATCATATACAGCGTTTGCTTGCCATTAAAACTGAAGCTTAGGAAAAAAAGTTTTGAGGCAACTTCACTTTCCCAACTTTGTTATAAACAGACTGTTTGCTGAGCTAACCATTTTCTTGAAGAAGGTTAGAATTCTTCTAGTCCTAATAAATATTTTTCTTTATTTTTCTAGTACAGACAGCACTTTTGATTTTTGATATTTCAGATTGTTCAGATAACCATGACATAAAATGGTTGTTAAAAATAATGATGTTTTGAAAATGGAATCAATTGATATAAAGATTTAGCGATAAACTTTCTAAGATTATAAAAGATTAACTTGATGTGAAGATGAGCACGTGATCATTTTCCTACTGTAGTAGACTACAAATTCTGATTCCTGAGCATTGAATTTTCTAAAACCTTAAACACAGTCATTATTTTTTTCCTTTTGATGACTTTTATTTTTTACCCTTTTACAAACCATAATTCTTTGCAGCATCTTCTCTATCAAGGGTGGTTTAAAAGGTATAAAGTATCAAAGAGGACAACCCTGTCGTGCTTCTTGCTCCATATGCCATTATTACTATGGGGTCTTGAAAGGTGTTCAATATTCAGGACTAAGGGAAATGGTATCATCTTTCTCTCTATACCAGCCGTAATTTTTGTCACGTACTTCTAGTCTAGAAGTCTGTAATACTGCGTTCTGTCACATGTGCAAGACTAAAAGCTTTATTCAAAACCTGAAAATATTTTAAATTACTTTGATATTGAAATTGGTGGTAGTTCAGGTTGCAAAAAATACACACCTTTCTATCAATGCTTTGCCATAAAGGACAACACCTGGCTCACTTATTAAAGTGGATAAAGCCACAATTTTGACTTTTTGAAGGCATTATCATTCTACGTTCTGTAGCACTTGTGTGGATTTAACACTAGGAAAAGCATTTTAACACTTTATTTTTACACATTACTTTTATAAAAATCCTCCAGTAGTACTGAGGTTAAAATGACTCAGCATTTAAGTTTAAGGTAAGTTAAAGGCAAGTTTTAAAAAATTACCTCAATGTTCCTCTGAGTTGTCCATAGTTTATAATGACTTCTGCACCTTCCTTATAACCTTGATTGAAGCCTTGTTGCAGAGTAACTGCTTTGCCAGCCTCTAGTCCATCTCTATAACCTTCCTAAAAATAAGGAATGAAGAATTGCAGCTGTAACTAACATCAAGTGAACCATTGTAGATTTTCCCTGAAAGTCATAGAACCAATTTAGAAAATCGATGAAATAAGACTTTCCTGACCTTTAACATAAGGTCTGTAATGTATGGCATAGCCACGCAAAGTAGGCTATGCTCATAAAAACGTATGATTGGTTTATCTCGTTTTTGAAGTCTAGACTTACTTGGTACACTTAAAAAAGTACTAATTCTTATACAGTTTTTAAAAAGTCCTGTGTTAGCAAAGGCATCACAGCAAAGATACTTAGAAAGAAGAATTATGTGTCTGGCCCCTTTGCAACTGATAGGGTTGGTGTGGGAGGGTGAGGAGGCTGAGAGTAAGTAGAGTTATTGAAAGTCTTGAATAATTAACTGGAGTAGAGGAAGAGGAAATTGGTTTAGCAAAAGGAAAATGACAAGTCTGGTTTTAGAAATTTTGCTTGATACCTAAATTCAATCAAAGCACAAATTCTCTGTGGGCAGGGATTTTGTCCTGCATCTCCTCTGGTGCCACAGCACTCAAAAGATGCTCAGTAACAGACGCCCCCGCCTCATATAAAGTATTTCTAAAACTGACAACATGGTTGTTGGGCTAAACAAATATTATTTTACTGAAACATTAAACAAAAGCAGATTTACTGGCAATTTAATTAATTGCTGGCAAGGATGTTAAGTAGAAGTGGACCTCACTACTTGGTCCTGACTCGAAGGCTCCACCTAGAAACTGGGTGTGTGGTATTAAGCTTAGTCTTATTGAATAGTGAGACAAGTTAGAAGTGGACAAATCACTCCTAAGAAATAGAAAAAGAAATTGACTTTAATATCTCCCCCCTTAGCCACCGGCATTCCACATCAGCTTGCCCTCGTTGCCCTGACAGCATCCTTACGCTCGCTTTTCCCGCACAGATTAACGCCGCCTCTAACTCTGGGCCCCTCATCCACTCGCGCAAGCCGAGTAAACTGTGTGCACGTCCTCTGACCGCCCTAATTAGCAGTCAGTTTCTATACTATGCACGTCTCCTCCACCCGCTTTCTCTGTGGTCCTCATCAACCTGTAGTCTCTTCCACGTTTAGATGGCTCATGTTGGTCGGACCCGGCGTCTAACCCCCCAATGGCCCATGGAGGAACGCTCCCTGTGGTTTCACACGCTTTCACCTAAGTCCTCGGGAAGTCCCAGCCGGACGCCGGCCCGACCGTGCACCAAGCCTGGCCAGGCCGGGACCACTCGGGCCTCTGATCTCCGGACCCAGCTTCTTCACAACTTCGCGCCCCCTCCCCACGACCCGGCGTATCAAGGGATCCCCGCGCCCTGCACACAGCTTTACTTTGACGCGTCTCTGCATGTGGCTCCGCCATTCCCGCTGCACCAGGAGCGACTCGTCCGCTTCCTCGTCAAACACTTCCCCCTCTTCTCCTTGATCACCGAAGAAAGTTGCGGCTCGAACCCACGACATCACCGAGGCAACCGCAAGGCCGCCGAGCGCAGGAAACGCCCGCAACTCCTTCCGGTCTGAGGGGCGGGGCGACGTCGCGAGTCGGGGCTCGCGGGGCGGCTGCGCGTGCGCGCGCGCGTGCGCGGCGGGGGCGGCCTCGGCTGGGTCCTGCGTGCCGCCGGCGCTCTGCGCCCCTGGTGTGGTCGGCGTCCCTCAGTTGACTGGAAGTGTTGGCGGACTCCTGTGGTGGGCGGGGCGGTTCTTTCCTCGCGGGGCCCGCCGACCTTGACCTCTGCGGGTCAAGACGGCCTGAACCCTTTGCGAGCACTGCATTTCTCCTCGGGTCGCCCCAGTAAACTGGGTTTTGGAGTCGTGCGCGTTTGGAAAACCATTCAGTGTAGTTCAGTTGACGGGCTATTACTAGGCAAAGACTCCCGTGTCTTTTAGAATCTCCCTCTGCGTTAAGGGATTTGACAGCCCGACGTTTTAATTATTAGGAGCGTGGAGCAAAGGAAAACAGAATCGAAAAGTTAGACACCGCGGCCATTTTGAGTTCAATAAATGTAGAGGACGCTTATGACACTGAACTATGTCTCATTGATTCACAGTATCCTTCACTGGTTTCCTAGAAGCGGACTACTGGCTCCGTGATGAGGGCGGAGACTTGTTTATCTACAATATACTCAGCACCAGTAAGGTGACGGCAGTAAATGCTGGAACAGGTGCTAGCGAATGAATGACTCCAGTAGTATTCCGGTTTTGCCTTTTTCGGCATGCTCATGTGGTCACGATGATTTATTTGTCTAGCAAATT
Organism: Rhinolophus hipposideros; assembly: GCF_964194185.1. NCBI lineage: Eukaryota > Metazoa > Chordata > Mammalia > Chiroptera > Rhinolophidae > Rhinolophus > Rhinolophus hipposideros. Next base: position 53,300,645 of record NC_138064.1, on the reverse strand, counting down.
TCTTTGACTACCTGCTGTGTGCCAGGCAACGTTGTAGGCTTTTGGGACACATCAGTGAATGGTACAAAATTTCCAGACTCTTGTGGACTTTCCTGTAAAATTGACGGCAGATTAACAATAAGCACTATATAAGTAAATTATATAGTTTGTTACACGATCATGAATGATACATACTGTGGGGAAAAAAGTAAGGGGAACCATTGTAAGGGTGATGGTATACTTTTAAGGATTTAGCAATCTAGCTTGGTTTACTCAATTATAGTGTGATTTACTTTATTTTGTAGTTTATTATTTTTTCTTCTCACTGCCCCATATAACTGTTGCCCAAGGCTACATGCATACCTCGTTCATCTAATTAATCAGCAGAACACTAACTTGCAAGACACCGAGTCAGCCTTCAGCCATCCCGACACCAGCAACCAGGTTGAGATTGCAGACTGTGATTTTCTGTCCGATGATATATGAATCACCCCTAAGACCAGGTTTGAGATAACCAACGGGGAATAAAACAGACCCCAGGAGTCGTCCTCCCAGAGGACGTTCCCTTGTTCTGCTTCTTGTGTACCTCTATAACCTTCTGACTGTTCTAGGAACGGAAAGGTGGCCTTTGGGAGAGTAGTCCGCCATCTTCTCGAAATGCTGGCATTTTGAATAAACCTACTTTTCTATTCACAAACCCTTGTCTCTCCATCTTTGGCGTAGGAGCAGTGAGCAGTTGAAACTTAGCTCAGTAGCACCATGAATATGTGAGTGAAGGTGGGTGGGTGGTGCAGTTTATAAATTTAAGTGTTCAGAGAGTAGATCCATGGAATGTGTATAGAAACATTCCATACTTGACCACAAAAAATACCTTGATAAACTTAAAAGAATAGGGATTTTACAGGTCATATTCTGTGATCATAATCCAACAGAATCAGTAATAAATAATACAAATAAAAATAACAATAATTTAAACTGTAATATTGGACATTTGAAACACCCTCCTAAATAACATTTGGATCAAAAAGGAAATAAAAATTAAAATGACGTACGGTAATCAATTAAAATCAGAATACATCCAAAAAACATGGGACTAGATGAAAGCTGTCCCTTCCATAGGCTTAAATGTCTTTATTATTAAAGAAGGAAAAAACACATAAACTTACTGTATATCTTAATTAGAAACAAAATGGTAGTAAGGGAAGCAGTAAAGATAACAACTGAGGTTATAAAATAGAAAGCTCCAAAACTTCCATAAATAACTCCAAAAGCTGATTCTTTGAAAACACCAATAAAACAGATAATCCTCTCTTGATCCTGATTAAAAAAAAAGAAAATTATACAAGATAGACATGAGAAAGGAAGTAATGAAATTCAAATATTACAAATTACTAACTGAAACTAAAAACAAAAAACAAAAACCACATTTGAAAACCTAGGAGATATGAATGACCTCCTAATAAAACTGACCCAACAAGTAGGAAACATGAAGAGACAAATTATGATACTGTGTTTCCCCCAAAATAAGACCTAACCGGAAAATAAGCACTAGCATGATTTTTCAGGATGACATCCCCTGAACATAAGCCCTAATGCATCTTTTGGAGCAAAAATTAATATAAAACCTCGTCTTATTTTCGGGGAAACATGGTAGAAAAATTGGAGATTAAATATCTATAAAAATAAGATGGAGACTTGATAATTTTATAGTTAAATCCTTTTAAAAGAACAAAATATTAAAAAAATATATATTTACATTCTAAGGCAAAGAAAAAGATGGTAATTCCCTAAATCATTTCATGAAGCCAGCCTCACTGTCACTTGATAAAGTTAGTATCAAAAAATACCCAACGTACAAGTTAGCTTATGAATATGTATCAAAAGAGAATCTAGTACCTTATCAAAAGAATAATTCAAGAGGTTTTAGTCAAGGAAAGTAAACTGTTGCAATATTAGGAAATGTATAAGCATATTTCATTCCTTCACCACTTTTATTTTTTTCTCTCCCCTTTGTCTGCCTCCCACACCCCCACTCCAGTTCAAGCCATCGTTTCTCAGTCTAGTTGTGTAGGACACAGTTCCCTGGCCCACGCTGGTTGTTATGAGCCTAGTGAATGCAATAAGAGAGGTAAAGTAATCTATATAAATGTTAGTTAATAAGAGATGAAGTTATTCTTTTTGCTGTTTATAGTTTGTGTGCCTAGAAAACCCAAAGGGCTTCATATAAAAATAGAATAAGGGACTTTGATAAAGTCTTTGGGTATAAAAAAGTAGACCAATAGCTTCTTTATTTTCTAGCAATAACCATCTAGAAATGTAAAAGATCAATATTCCACTTGCAATATCAAGAAATACTGTTAGATACAGTATTTATATATTTGTTTAGTATTCTGTATTTAATATAGTATATATAAATGTCAAGAATATAGTTTTAAAAATCAACTTTATTGAGGTATATACATGCAGTAATATACACACATTTTGAGTGGACAGTTTTGATGTATTTTGACAAATATATACACCAGTGTAACCACCACCCAATCAAGATATAGACATTTCCATCACCCTAGAAATTTCCCTCTTACTTCCTTGCAGTCAATTCCTCACCCCCTGAGGCAACACCCATCCAATTTCTATCACTCAAGATTAGTTTTGCCAGTTTTAGAACTTTTCAGAAATGAAATCCTATCTGTCTTTTTGTGTATTTGGTTTCTTTGACTCAACATAATGTTTTTGAGATTATGTGGTTGCACGCACTAGTAGGTTGTTCTTGATACTTGCTAAGTACTCTTCATTGTACAGAGGCACCATAATGTATCCATTCACTTGTTGCAAACATTTGGATTTTTTCCAGTTTTGGGCTATTTTGAATAAAGCTGCTATGAAGATTCCTATGAACAAGTCATTTTGTGTACATATGTTTTTATTTCTCTTGGGTAATATCTAGAAGTGGAATTGTTGGGTCAGATGGTAAGTAAAAATTTATAGGAAACTGCTAAATTGTTTTCCAAAGTGGTATTACACTCCCACAAGCAGTGTATTGAAGTGACAGCTGCTCCACATCCTCTTCCTTACTTGGAATTGTCAGTCTTTTTAATATCAGCCATTCTGATAGATATGTCGTGCCATTTCACTGTGTTTTAATTTTTGTTTTCCACATGACATGATGTTGAATATGTTTTCCTGTACGTATTTTCCATTTGCCTATCTTTTTAATGAAGTCTTTGCCCATTTAAAAAAATTGGGTTGTCTCATTGCATTCTATTTTATTTATTTATTTCTGTTTTGCAGGAAAGCAAAAAACGGTATGTTGAACACGAAAGTATACCCTTGAGAGGAAAGTGCGAGTGAACTCAGAGAATGAGTTGTGCCCTTCTTGCATTTTAAAGGTTCTTTATATATTCTGAACTTAAGTCCATTGTCAGATACATGAATTGCAAATATGTTTTTTGCATAGTTAGAGCCCATTGGGAAATAGCTGTGGAGATAGAGGTAGGACTTCATGATGTTTTGTGGGGAAGGGAGCATAATGCCTGTGAAGGATAAAAGGAGGGAGAAACGTGAGTAGACAGAGAATCTGATCCCTACAATAGAAAACGGAGGAGGAAGCGGGACTGGATGGGGGGGGTTGGTATGTTGAAATTGGTGTGTAGTCTTGGCCAACATAAAAGGAAGCTCCGCAGCCAGCGGCAAAGAGGAGTCCTGGCACGGGGCGCAGGGCCTGGCTCTGGTAGCTCTGCCATGCTCAGTTATTGGTAGAGGGCGCTATGGAAGACTGTGGCGGTGGGTAGAAATCTGAGGCAAAGCCTGGGGGTGCTCCTTTGTCAACAACCAGATGATCTTCCAAGGGTCTTTCAAATGTGTGATTCTATTTTTTCCAAAATAGCTTTTCTTTTTAAAATGAACTGTAAATGAGAGTGACATCCCCTGCGTAAATTTTGGTGTCACAGTCTTTAGTAAACTTATCTTGCAGCTGAATATCTCTCATATAAATACTCTATGATGAGGTCAATCTTCAGGATTCACTTTGTTTTTTTCCCCTATTCTTTTGCTTATCGGTCTTCTTGTCTTTTCTTTCAAAGCCTTCAACAATTCTTTTTTATGTCCTTCTATTTCCTATCTCCTGCTAAGTTCTTTATCTCAGTCTCTCACACTTTATTTGTGCCTTTTGCAGACTGCTTTTTGTAGCTGGTATCATAAACTCTAAGAAGGCACAGACCTTTTTCTCGGTTCCTCTTTAAATTTTCTAGTGTACTGGCTTTTACGTTAAGTCTCTGGCAACCAGCCAGCAGAATTCCTAATTTCTATATTCCAAAGGAAGTAGCTTTCTACTTTTCTTCATCCCTTCTAAACTTTCATATGTTCTACGAACCTTGGTGGTATCCAGTGACTAGGTCCTTGGGTGCTGTTTTCCAATTGCTTATATCAGCTTTGCTCTAATGCTATGTAATATGTGTTAACAAATAAAATTGTTGCTAGTGTTGAAAATGGTGGAGGAGCTTCTAAAACATGGCTTCTAAAAAGAGGGCTTTAGAATAAGTACAGTAGATAGTAGATTGATCCTGGGTAGAGTTGCCTCCTTTATTTTAAAGTATTTTGTCTACAGAAGACCCCAGTGATAATATAGCTGTCAAAGCTAAGAGCAAAATTATTAGTTTGATATAGAATATTTGTTGAATATTAGAAAGGAAGAAGAAATGTCAGACAGGAAGGATGATTGATCTTTCAAATGGCTTATTGATGGACAGCTATGTCTAATAGCATTTAGGCATGTTTAAGTCTGTCTTATTTTTTTAAAAAAGCCTGCCTCAACTCTGAGCTCTTCTCTGGCTACTACTGCTCTATGCTTCTCTTTCTCTTTACAACTAAATCTCTCTAAAGGGTCAATGTCTTCACTTCTGCGCCTCTACTTTTTAACCCACTTCAATCTGGCTTCCAACACCACTACTCTATTTAAAATGACTGTGAAGGGTTAAGGGGAAATTTCCACAATATTTTTGCTGATGACTTTCAAATTTCTCCTTCCAGTCCAGCCCTTCTCTGTGCTTTCGACTCATGTATCTAATGGCCTGTAGGATGTCTTCATTTAGATTTACCATATAGAGCTCAATAAATCCAAATTTATCTTTTTTTCTTTTAGTGTTTTTCTTCCTCTTATGTTTTCTAGCTCCTTGCTGCTCAAACTGTGCTGCAGACACTCGCAGCATCAGTATCACCTGGGAGCAGAGTTTTGGTCCCATCCCAGACCCACTGAATTAGAATCTGCATCCTCAGGTGATTCATATACACAGACAAGTTTGAGAAGTATTGCAACTCATTGAATGGTCACCACATCTGCCCCCTCACCATGTCCTAATATGAGGTGTGATCGAAAAACACAGTGAATGTTTAAATAAAAAAAATTATTACAGTAAAAGACACATTGCCATTAATCTCCCTCAACATACTCTCCCTGACTTCAAATTCGCCTATCCCATTGTTCTTGCCACTTTTTGAAGCAGTTCTGGACGTCCTCTTTCATGAGTGTCTGTCATGCAGGGCGGCCTGTGGGGGGGTCTCTTGTCCTGCTCCCCGCATAAGAACGCAGGATAAGGTGAGGCCAAAAAGGAACACCCACGGAGCCATAGGTAGGGGAGTCATACCACTATAGTCTTGCTGGCAGCTGGATTGGAGACACAGGAAGCAGGAGCCACATTGTCCACAACCTGCCGTCCTAACTGCAATCCTCGCTTGCCAGCCCAGCCACCATCTTCTTGCTAGCCACCATTTTTCTGCCAGTGTAGCCACAACAGTTATATTAGTGGCCAATGGCTCACTGGTTACAGCTGACGGCCAACTAGCCACAGCTGATGGCCATTTAATCACAGTCGATGGCCATTTACTACCTGAGCTAGCACCTTTCCCCGTGAGGCCGAGAGCCTGGAAACTGTACTCCTGGCTCTGTCCCCACAGTGTCTTTACTTCATCCTCCATCATGACAACGTTCCATGTCACACATCACTTCGGGTATGGCAATTTCTGTCAAATAAAAACATTATGATGTATCCACTTTGTGTGTACGAGGTCAGATAATTAAGTTCGCGAACTCATCTTAGAAAAAAGTGCTATATACCTCATTCCTGAATATCACTATGGTCACCTTTGAAGTATTCCCCTTGAGAAACTATGCACCAACACCAGTGCTTAGTCTACCCTTTAAAGCAATTTTGGAACTGTTTTTCTGGAATGGCCATCAGAGCTGTTGTCATTAATTACCCTTATGTTCTGAATGCCATAAAAATGTCTTCCTTTTAATATTTCCTTTATTTTTGGGTAAAGAAAGAAGTCATGGGGGGGGGTGTTCCAATGCAGTGATTTGTTTACTGGCTAAAAACTCCCTCACAGACAGTGCCGTGTGAGCTGGTGCATTGTCGTGATGCAAAAGCCATGAATTGTTGGCAAAAATGTCAGGTTGTCTAACTTTTTCATGCAGCCTTTTCTGCACTTCCAAATAGTAAACTTAGCTAACTGTTTGTCCAGTTGGTACAAATTCATAAAGAATAATCCTTCTGATATCAAAAAAGGTTAGCAACAGCATTGCCACAAGTTCGCAAACTTAGTTGTCAGAACTTGTAGGAGAAATGAACTTTAATTTGTTAAACTACTAAAATGTAGGTGTAAATATGTTATCTAGTGGAGCCCTACAAATATAAGTACTATGCGTGCTCTGTCTCATCTCTGGATGTTTTCTTATATAATCTCATGGTCTCAAATAGCACCTAGGTGTTTCAACTCTCCCTGTTCTTATCAATATCTTCATACCACAACTTACCTCTGCTTTAGACTTACATGTTTAATTATAAACTGGATATCTGAACCAAGAGGTACCATAGGAACTTCATACTCAATATGTCTAAAACTGAACTCATTGTCTTTCTGCCCCAAACCTGGTCTTCCTTCTTCCTTCTTTCTCAATATTAGATAGTGACACCAATGTGCCCTCTGGCAATAATAGAGCAGAGAAGTTGAATATGGGCAACAAATAGATAAACAAAAGATAGTATATCTATACAATGGGATATTATTCAGCCATTGAAAGGAATGAAATACTGATAAATGCTCTAACATGAGTGAACCATGCAAACATTTTGCTAAGTGAAAGAAGCCAGTCACAAAAGGTTACATACATATTGTGTGATTCCATTATATTAAATGTCCAGAATAGGCAAATCCATAGAGACGGAAAATAGATTAATGTTTGTTAGGGGTTGAGAGAATGTTGAAGTGGAGAGTGCTAATGAGTACAAGGTTTCTTTGTGGAATAATGAAAATATTCTGGAATTAGATAATTTTGATAGCCGCACAACTTTGTGAATGCACTAAAACCCACTAAATTGTATACTTTAAAATGTGAGTTTTATGGTGTAAAAATTATATCTCAATGAAAAAAATTACCTGTAGAGAAGAATGAAAATTTAAAAAGTCAGTAGCTTATAGTTCTGGATAAAATATAAGATTGAAGGCCAGTTTTGAAGACAGTCTGTTATTTTACTGCACAGATTTCATTTAAGGAATAAAACATACGATCAGTGTTTGGAGACCATCATGTCTCTAATAATGATATAGCATCAGTGTTTATAACATGAAGCCAAACTCAAGAATACAATTTATACTAAACAGTATTACTCCAGGATATGGCTAGCAGAATGAAAATGGAGAAAGGGATAAAAGGCTTTAAAAATGTATTAAATTGAAGCATATGTAAGTGTAAGATTAAAAACTACATCATATAAATCTGGAAATCAAAAATGTTTTGTGGAATGTCAGTTAAAGTTATAGTCAGACAGTTTTTTATTATGTAATTAAAATCTAGTTGACTAAAACAAAGTATAGGCTCTGGTATTAGACTGCTTGGGTTCAGTCAAAATTCAGCCCTTGCACTTCTAGCTGCGTGGCCCTGGTCTTAACTTTCCTTTGCTTCAATTTTCTCATCCATAAAATGGAGATCATGCCATAAATTGAAATATGTATCATTATATTATGTACCACTAAAAAAAAACATGCTACAATCAAAACCACAATGAGCTACTACGTCATACTTACTAGATGGCTATAATCAAAAATTAACTGAGAGACCAGTTTTCAGACCAGCACATAAGGAACTTCGAAGTTTTCATTTTACCCTAATAACGAAACATTGAACAAATGGAAAAATCAACTATTATTCTTAGATCCATCAGAGAAGTGACATCACAAGACAAACTGAAATTGCAGAGACAGAAAGTGGACACAGAATCACAACTTACCAGAGCCCAGACACAAAAGCAGAAACCTTGGCAGGAACCAGTGTCAGGGTAGGAAAACTTGAACTATAATCGATGAATTGCTGGAGGCCCAGAGTGAACTAGTCTGAGAGTTATAAACTCCAGGGGGACCCAGTAAGAGGAGAGCCCCCTCTTGGAAGCAACCAAGATGTTCTTTAGTGGGTGAATGGGTAAATACACTGTGGTCCACTCTGATGATGGAATATGATTCAGCACTAAAAAGAAATGAGCTATCAGGCCATGAAAGGACATAGAGGAAAGTTAAGTGCACATTACTAACTGAAAGAAACCAATGTAAAAAGGCTACATACTGTATGATTGCAACTATATGACATTCTGTAAAAGGCAAAATTATAGAGACAGTAAAAAGAACAGTGGTTGCCAGAGTTTAGGGGAAAGAGAGGGATGAATAGGTGGAGCATGCCGTGCATGCCTAGGTCAAATGCTGCTTGTTTGGGTTTTGTGAAACTTTGAGAGTTTTTAGGCAAGTTTGCGGCATGAGCCAAGACAGGCTCTTTGCATTAAAAAGCCACCGGAAACAGCTTGAGTGTGCCTGAAATTTAGGTGAGGCAAGGTCTCAAAGAATCACTAGGGTGGGGCAGGTGAATGGCGTTAGCTGGGTTGACGGAGACTCAGATATGGCATTGGCCTGTGTCTGCATGCTGGGGGGGGAGGGCTCAATAAAGAAACAATGGTGTCATGCATGGTGTCAGGCGGGGTCTCTGGTCCCGCTCCCCACATAAGAACGCAGGACATGGTGAGGCCAAAAAGGAACACCCATGGAGCCATAGATAGGGGAGTCATACCACTATATTCTCGCTGGCGGCTGGGTTGGAGACACAGGAAGCAGGAGCCACATTATCCGCAACCCGTCATCCACTTTTCTCTGCCAACCAACCTCACTTGCTAGCTGCAATCCGCTGTGCTAACTGCAATCCGCGCTTGCTAGCTCAGCCACCATCCTCTTGCTAGCCCCCATTTACTGCTAGTGTAGCCACAGCAGTTATATTAGTGGCCAACGGCTCACTGGTTACAGCTGACGGCCAACTAGCCACAACTGATGGCCATCCAGTCACAGTTGATGGCCATTTACTACCTGAGCCAGCACCTTTCCACGTGAGGCCGAGAGCCTGGAAACTGCACTCCTGGCTCTGTCCCCACAAAAGGATTCTGCCAGCCCTTCTGTCTGGAAGAAAGCTGCCTCTCCAGCCCTTGCCCTGAAGCCAGAAAACTCAGTTCCTCCTCGTATGTCTCTGGTGCCTTTCAAGCTGCCTCCCCAGCACTGGAGTTCAGAGCGAGTGAGTCCATCAGCAAGTAAGTCCGTTCACGGTCCTTTTAAGAGGAGAGCCTGGGCTCCAGTTGCTCTCTGTCTCACTCCGCCACAATCTCTGCTGTTTTTCACAGATTGAGGTTGTGGGACTTCTCTCCCCAGCACTGGAACCCTGGGCTGGGGAGCCTGGTGTGTGGCTGGGACCCCTCGCTCCTCCAGGGGCTACCTCTGTGGCTGAGATATCTCTCCCGATTTTCACCTGGCACATATGGGTGTGGGACCAACCCGTTTCATGTCTCTGCCCCTCCTACCAGTCTTGAGGTATCTTCTTCTGTATGTCTTCAGGTGATTCTTAATGATGGTTATTCTGTGGTTTAGTTGTAACTTTGATGTGCGTAACTTTGAGGTCATGAGTGGAGGCAAGCACAGCATTTACCTACTCCTCCATCTTAACTGAAAAATCTAGTTTTGCATTTTATATTTAGGTTTGTGATCACTTTGAGTTAATTTTAGTAAAAGGTGTAAGATTTTGTCTAGACTCATTTTTTTCCATGTAAATTTCCAGTTATTCCAGCACCATTTGTTGAAAAGACAACTTTTTTTCCCCATTAAATTGTCTTTGCTCCTTTGTTAAAGATCAGTTGACTATGTTTATGTGGATCTATTTCTGGGCTCTGTGTTCTATTCCATTGATCTATTTGTGTATTATTTTGCCAATACCACACTGTCTTGATTACTGTACCTTTATGGTAAGTCTTGATGTTAGATAATGTAAATCTGATTTATTTCTTTTCCTTCATTATTGTGTTGGCTATCCTGGGTCTTTTGCCTCTCTCTATAAAATTTAGAATCAATTTGTCCATACTCACAAAATAATTTCCTAGGATTTTTGGGATTTGCCAAATCTATAGTACAAGGTGGGGAGAACTGACATCTTGACAATACTGAGTCTATCCATGCACATGAAATATCTCTTTATTTATTTAGTTCTTCTTTGATTAGTTTTGTAGTTTTCCTCATATAGATAATGTACTTTGTTAGATTTATACCTACGCATTTCATTTTTGGGGGTGCTAATTAAATAGTAATATGTTTTTATTTCATAATCTAGTTGTTCATTGCTGGTATACAGGAAATGATTGACTTTTGTATATTAACCTTGTATTTTGCAACCTTGCATAATTGCCTATTATTTCCAGGAGTATTTTTCTCAATTATTTTGGCTAATGCTGTGCATTAGATCTCCAGGAATTAGTCAACTTCTAACTGCAAGTTTATATCCTTTGACCCAAATTTCTCCAATTCCCCATCCTCAGCTCCAGGTAACCATCATTCTACTGTGTTTTTATGACTTCAGCTTTTGTAGATTCCATATATTAGTGATATAATACAGTATTTGTCTTTCTCTTTCTTACATCTCATTTAGCATAATGCCCTCAATGTCCATTCATGTTCTTGCAAGTGGCAGAATTTCCTTCTTTCTCATTGCTGAATAATATTCCATTGTATATATAAGTCACATCTTTATCCATTCACTCATTAATAGAGTCTTAGGTTGTTTCATATCTTGGCTATTGTGAATAATGCTATAATAAGCATGGTAGTGTAGATATCTATTTAATATTCTGTTTCTCTTTCATTTGGATATATACCCAGAAGTGGTATATATGAGTATTGCTTGATCATATGATAGTTCTATTTTTAATATTTTGAGGAACCTCCATATTGTTTTTCATACTGACTGCACTAATTTACATTCCCACCAACAGTGCAGAAGTGTTCCCTTTTTTCCATAAGCTCTTTAACATTTGTTATGTCTTGTCTTTTTGGTGATAGCCATTCTAACAGATGTGAGGCGATACCTCACTGTGGTTTTGATTTGTATTCTCCTGACGATTAGTGATGTTGAACACCTTTTCATGTTCCTGATGGCCATTTGTACGTCTTCTTTGGAAAAACGTCTATTCAGTTCCTCTGCCCATTTTTAAATCAGATTTTTTTTGGTGTGTGTTTTTGTTATTGAGTTGTATGAGTTCTTTATATGTTTTGACTATATAACTATTGACTATATATAGTCAATAACTATTCACTATATATATCAATAGTTTGATATAGTTCCACTTGTTTATTTTTGCTTTTGTTGCTTGTACTTTTGGTGTCAAATCCAAAAAATCATTGCCAAGACCAATGTTAAGGAAATTTTCCCCAATGTTTTCTTCTCAGAGTTTTATGGCTTCAGGTTTTATGTTTAAGTCTTTAATATATTAATTAAGTTATTTTTTTGAGTGGTGTGAGACAGGGGTCCAATTTCATTTTTCTGCTTTTGGTTATCCAGTTTTACTAATAATATTTCTTGAAGAGACTATCTTTCCCCCCATTGACTATTCTTGGTTCCCTTGTCAAATATCAGTTAACCATATATGTGAGAGTTTATTTCTGGGCTCTCTATGCTGTTGCATTGGTGTATTTGCCTATTCTTACTTATGTTGGTAACATACTATTTCGATTACTAAAGCTTTGTAATATAGTTTAAAATCAGGAAGTATATCATCTCCAGTTTTGTTTTTCTTTCTAATGATTACTTTGGTTACTTGCAGTCTTTTGTAGTTTCACAGAAATTTTAGGATTTTTTTTTTCTATTTCTGTGAAAAATATCATTGGAATTTTGATAAGGATTGCCTTGAATCTATGAATGGCTTTGGGTAGTATGGATATTTTAATAATATTAATTCTCCTGGTTCATGAATCTGGGATCTCTTTCCATTTGTTTGTGTATTCTTCAATTTCTGTCATCAAAGTCTTGTAGTTTTCATTGTACAGATGTTTCATTTCTTTGGTTAAATTTATTTCTAAGTATTTTATTGTTGTTAATGCTATTATGAATAGAATTGTTTACTTCTTTTTCAAGTATTTTATTTTTTGTGTATAGAAATGCAACTAATTTCTGTATGTTGATTTTATATCCTGCCACTTTACTAAATTCATTGATTAATTCCAAAGTTTTTTGGTTGAGTCTTTAGGATTTTCTATATGTAAGATTATAACATTTTCAAATAAAGACCATTTTACTCTTTCTTTTCTGGTTTAGATGCCTTTTATTTTGTTACTGTGCATGATTGCTCTAGCTAGAACTTCTAGTACTCTATTGAATAAGAATGATAATAGTCGATATTCTTGTTTTGTTCTTGATCTTAGAAGGAAAGCTTTCAACCTTTCACCACTGAGTCTGATGTTAACTGTGTTTGTCACATATGACCTTTGTTATGTTGAAGTCTGTCACTTCTACACCCAATTTGTTGAGGGTTTTTATCATGAAAGGATGTTGCATTTTGTGAAGTGCTTTCCCCACATCTATAGGTGATCATATGATTTTTATCTTTCATTCTATTAATGTGGTATATCATATTTATTGATTTCATATGTGGAACCACCTTTGCATCCCAGAGAGAAATCCCTCTTGATCCTGGTGTATGATCCTTTTAGGGTGCTATTGTATTTGGTTTGCTCAATATTTTGTTGAGAATTTTTTCATCTATATTTATCAGAGATAATGGTCTATATTTTCTTTTCTTCCAGTGCTTTATCTGGCTTTGGTATCAGGGTAATGCTGGCTTTGTAAAATGATTTTAGGAGTGTTACCTCTTCAATATTTTGGAAAAATTTGAGAAGGATTGGCATTAATTCTTCTTTAACTGTTTTGTAGAATTCAACAGTGAAACCACCTGGTCCTGGGTTTTTCTGTGTTGGGAGGTTTTGATTACTGATTTAACCTCTTTACTCATTATTTATCTGTTTAGATTGTTTATTCTTCATAATTCAGTCTTGATAAATTGTGTATTTCTAGGAATTTATCAGTGTCTTCTGATTATCAAATTTGTTGGCATATAATTGTTCATAGTAGTCTATTATGATCCTAAATATTGTATTAGTTATAATGTCTCCTCTTTCATTTCTGATTTTAATTTGCATATTCTCTTTTTCTTAGTTAATATAGCTAAAGACTTGTTAATTTTGTTTATCTTTAAAAAAACAACAACCCAGCTCTCAGTTTTGTTGACATTTTCTATTGTTTTTCTCATCTCTATTTCACTTATTTATGCTATAATTTTTGTTTATTTACTTCATTCTGGTAATCTTGGGCTTTGTTTTTCTTTTTCTAGTTTCTTAAGGTGTAAAACTATGTTGTTTATTTGAGCTATTTCTGTTTTCTTTTTTTTTCTTTTTTTTAAATTAAAGTTTATTGGGGTGACAATTGTTAGTAAAGTTACATAGATTTCAGGTGTACAATTCTGTATTACATCATCTATATATCACATTGTGTGTTCACCAACCAGTCAGTTCTCCTTCCATCACCATATATTTGATCTTTTTTTCTTAATATATGCATTTATTGCTATAAACTTCCCTCTAAGAACTGATTTTGCAGCACTCCATAGATTTTGGTATGTTGTGTTTCCATTTTCATTAGTTTTGAGATATTTTTTTATTTCCCCTTTGATTTCTTCTTTGACCTTTTGGTTGTTCAGGAGTGTGTTGTTTAGTTTCCACAGGTTTGTAAATTTATTTGTTTTTATGACCTTGACAGCCCTGGCTAAGTATCCTGTAGAATGTCCCCAATATGAATTTGCCTAATGTTTTTCTCGTAATTAGACTGGAATCATGTTTTGTATTTTTGAAAGAATACTTGAGAGGTGAAATGCCCTTTCATCACATCATAGTGGGAGTGAATGACATCTGCACCATATTACTGGGGATGTTAACTTTCATCACTTGGTTAAGATAATATTTGCCAGGTTTCTCTATGGTAAAGATATTATTTATTGCCTGTCTTCACCACTAGAATGTAAGATCTATGAGAGTAGAGATGGTATATGTTTTCTTTACTGCTGTATCCCCAGTGTCTAGAACAATGTATGGGCCATAGGCACTCAATCAGTATTTGTTGAATGAATAATGAGTAAATTGAAGGATGAATCAGATGATCCTTAGCTTCCCACTATATTTGAAAATTTGTTCTGACCTTACATGTGACTACTAGAATCGACCACCCCTCAATTGGACAGAAGACACACGCGATAATGCAAGTCACACAGCGAGGTTTATTTCCAGCTAGCTGGGGTCCGAGTATCTGCCCGACGCAGTGGGTTTCAACAAGGACCCCGAGCACTCAAAGCCAAGGGTTTATATAGCATTTTTAAAGCATCCAGTAATTTTCCATAGCTTCAAAGAGTATACATATCATGGGCTTGTACTACATTCTGGGGGTTTGACAAGATAAGCTAGCTTGTACCCCACCCAGTCGGCAGTTAACAAGATAAGCTCTTTTCAAACAGGACATCTGGTCCACTCCCTATTAAGGTCGTCCAGAAAATGGCTTCCTTTCTTATGCTAACCTACTCTTACACTAACAGCAATTATAAAGGGTATATAGTCTATATACATGAAATGTATTATAGTGCCTGCCACCAATTACTCAATATGTATGGGCATTAGCACACAGTGGTTATTAACACTATTTAATTTTGGCTTGAAAAGCCAGGACAAGATTATCTAGCCCAACTTTGTCCAGGTTGGGAGTTTGCATACAGAATTTGAATGAAGTTAAGTTTTAGTAGGAGCTAGACTTTCAAATTTGTACCACTTCTTAGCATTTGTACCACTTCTTAGCATTGTGTTTCTTGGCATGTGATCTCCTATTTGAATGTTCTCATCTCTGGTATGGGAGAAATGGTTCTTTTCTTGTAAGTTGATAATAGGATTTAGTGAAATCACAGAGCCAGTGCTTACTCAGTGCCTGGCATTCTGCTCAATAAATGCTGGTTTACTTTTTTCCACAATCTTCTGAAACGTGGTCAAATCAATTCTCTTATTTTGGGACAATCATTTTCTACAAAAGAGCATATTTTATCTGGAGGATCAGTACAGATAATTCCATTTCATTAGAGAGTCGGTGATTTAATAATTTACTTAGAACGAGGCTGTGGTTTTTATTATAAAACTCATCTGGCATATGTGCAAAGAGTCGTTACTATTTTCCTACTGGCAAGAAAGCTGATGGGATATAAATACTTTACAAATGTGCACAGAACAGTTTACCCTCATGTAATGTCTGCATCTGAAGACATACCACATGGTGCCCTGCAGTGGATATGGCTCAACAAAATTTGTCACTTCCCAAGAACTTGAAATATTGCCCCATTTCTCATCCCCTAGCACTGCACGTGTTTATTTGGTAACGTCGGTCTTGGTCTGCCTCCCTATTTTAGCAGCTGAAGTAAATCCAGTCCTGTTTTATAATTTGCCACTTGATTGAAGGAGTCAGCAGGTCTGTGTTATCCCGGTAATGTCACTAATCCTGGTTTTTAAAGAAGAGAGGACAGTCAACACTTAGCTTGAGGATGGTATGTTCTGTGGGAATGTATGTTCTCTGCAAGTTGTTTATGATATTTTTCTGTACAGCCAGAGGAGTGGAGGGACATATTTCAAATTCCCATTGGCAAGGGCTCCCTGTTCATTTATAAGGATTTGTAAAATTCCATCCCTTTGAATCTTGCCAGCAATCTTTGGTTATCCTCCAGGCTTTCTTTCATAAAGCTTTCAACACACAGAGCTCAGTGGGCCGGGCAGGGAGTGTTTGTCTGAGAATGTGTGTACGTGTGTGTGTGTGTTTGTGTGTGTGTGTGTGTGTGTGCATGTGGCTTTGTGAAGCTGCCTTGATTGAAATGCCAATATTCCGTCACTTTGTGGTTTGAATTTACTCTAGCAATAAAACGGAAGCATTCCCCTGCATGGGGAGGCGCAGCAGGTGAGTCCTCTATTTAGGTGAGTGTCCTAGTTTTCCTTCTGGTTAATTTCTGTTTCTCTCCTCTAGAGCTTCTCATCTCATCTCATCTCATCTGTTGAGTTCAGGGGAAAATCACTTCCCTGGAGCTCTGATAGTTGTCCATGTGGGAAGAGACAGGGATATTGTTCAATCTTTGGGGGATAATAAGTGTGAGTGGAATTTACCAAGAGTTTTATGGTTTAAAAGTGTCTATATTTTCTATTTTCAACTTATTTTGGAAAGTATAAGTCACCAAATATTGGGGAGGCAAAGTTTTTACTTCTCAAATCGTCAGATAATGGATAATGGAGGTTGTCCAGCCACATACGTTTTTTATTACACCACAGGGGCAGAAACCATTCACTTCACAGGCTTGCTAAGGAGCCGGACAACACTCAGAGAAGACTTGCTCTTATAGATCTGGAGGCTGGCAGTCCAAGCTCAGGGTGCTAGCCTGCTTGGGTTTGGGAGAAGGTGCCCTTCCAGGCTACTGACTGGCAACTTCTCACTGAGTCCTTATGTGGTGGAAGTGTGGCAAGCAAGCTGTCAGTGTTCTTTTATAAAGTCTAGGAATAGAAAACAGGGGATGGAGCTGTGATCTGATGGGCCATGAAGACAGTGAGAGGGGGCTGAGTTGCAGAGGTAGGTGGGCCACATCTTGCCCCCAGGCGAATGCATAGTAAGTCCCCGAAATTTTCTAAGTGGAGGAATGGTCTGATTTCTTTAAGAAGATCACTCTGACTGTAGTCTGGAGAATGGCTTGGAGGGAGGTAAAGAGTGAAAAGAACGATGTGCCCCATTCTGGCTTAGGAGTTCCTCCTGTAATTATTAAGGCACCTGGTGCCTTTTTTGAGCATAGCACTTATTATCATAATCACAATTTTCTCTTTACTTGTTTATTGCCCCCACCAGTCTGAGCACTCCTTCAGGGGAGGGATTGTGTCTTTTATCTCCATGCTGTACAATAAATGCATTTTTCAAGGAATGAAAAACAAGTGTTCTAAACTGAGTATCCAATGCATTTTTCTCTCTCTAGGTTTATAGTTCTGTCATCTAAAAAAAGAAAGTTTCAACTAAGGAAGTGTCCAGGTATAACATTCTGTAAACCATATCTGGTGGAGAAGAAGGGACATTTTCAGTGAGGCATCACAGTAAGAGGCCTGAAGAAGAGTGGGACAAGCAGGGTGCATATACTCGTATGCTGGAGGTGGATGTGGCTAGGAGATAAAGGCAGACTCTCTTGACTGGAGTAGGTAGCTAAATAGGTGTTTTTTTTTTAATTCTTTAAATTTATTTTCCAATTACAGTTGACCTACAATATTACATTAATTTCAGGTGTGCAACGTACTGACTAGACATTTATATAATTTACAAAGTGATCACCCCGATAAGTCTAGTACTCACCTGACACCATGCTTATTATGTTATGAACTATATTCCCTATGCTGTACTTTACATCCCTGTGACTATTTGAATAATTGTCAATTTATACTTCTTAATCCTTTCACCTTCTTTACCCATCTCCCAAAACCCCCTCCCATCTGTTAACCACCAATTTATTCTCTGTATCTATGTTTGTTTCTGTTCTGTTTGTTTATTTATTTTGGGTTTTTAAAAAATTTATTGGGGTGACAATTGTTAATGAAATTACATAGATTTCAGGTGTACAATTCTGTATTACATTATCTATAAATCCCATTGTGTGTTCACCACCCAGAGTCAGTTCTCCTTCCATCACCATATATTTGATCCCCCTTACCCTCATATTTATTTTGTTTTATAGATTACACATGTAAGTGAATTCATATGGTATTTGTCTTTCTCTGTCTGACCTTCACTTAGCAAAATACCCTCTAGTTCCATCCATGTTGTCGCAAATGGGAAGGTTTCATTCTTTTTATGGCTGAGTAACATTCCATTGTATATATGTGCTACATCTTCTTTATCCATTTGTCTACTGATGGACACTTAAGTTACTTCCATATCTAGGCTATTGTAAATAATGCTGCAATGAATATAGAGGTGTACTGTCTTTTGAAATTAGTGGTTTGGATTTCTTTGGTTAACTACCCAGAAGTGGAATTGCTGGGTCATAAGGTAGTTCTAGTTTTAATGTTTTGAGGAACCTCCATACTGTTCTCCATAGTGGCTGCATCAATTTACAATCCCACCAACAGTGCACAAGGCTTCCCTTTTCTCCACATCCTATTGTTTGTTGATTTATTGATAATAACCATTTTGACAGGCATGAGGTATATCTCATTGTGGTTTTAATTTGTATTTCCCTGATAATTAGTCTAGTTGAACATCTTTTCATATGTCTATTGGCCATCTGTATGTCCTCTTTGGAGAAATGTCTATTTAAGCCCTCTACCCATTTTTAAATCAGATTTTTTGTATGTGTGTGTGTTTGTTTTTAATTTTTTTATGTTAACTGTATGCGTTCCTTATGTAATTTGGATATTAACCCTTTATCTGATGTATCACTGGCAAATATCTTCTCCCACTCAGTAGGCTGTGTTTTCGTTTGCTGATTGTTTCCTTCACTGTGCAAAAACTCCCTCACCTGAGAAGACATATCCAAAAAAATATTGCTGAGAATGATATCGAAGAGTTTACTGCCTATGTTTTCTTCTAGAAATTTTATGGTTTCAGGTCTTACATTTAAGTCTTCAATCCACCTGCCATTGATTTTTGTGTATGATGTGAGATAGTGGTTCAGTTTCATTCTTTTGCATGTGCTGTCCTGTTTCCCCAACACCATTTATTGAAGAGACTGTCCTTTCCTCATTGTATATTCTTGGCTGCTTTGTGGTATTGACCACATAAGCATGGGTTTATTTCTGGGCTCTCTATTCTGTTCCATTGATTTATATGTCTATTTTTATGGCAATACCATGCTGTTTTGATTACTATAGCCTTGTAGTATAGTTTGATATCAGGTAGCATAATGCCTCCAGCTTTGTTCTTGTTTCTCAGGATTGCTTGGCTATTTGGGGTCTTTTATGGTTTCACACAAATTTTAGGACTGTTTATTCTATTTTTGTGAAAAATGCTTTCTTACACTCTTGACTTACCTGGGCCCCTGTACGTGCTTCAGACACAGTTCTGTGACCATATCAGCAACTTTTCCCAGCTTCAGGTTCAGAGACTTCCCTCAAATATATTTTTAGATCAATTGCAATTCATTAGGAGAAGAAAGAAGAATGAGTAGTTGGTCTTCAACTTCATCACTCTGGAGTCTCTTTGAACTGAACTTGCTGACTGGTTAGGTCCGTCTTTAGGAAATTAAACCTTTTTCCTCCCTCCTCAACCCTCCCCCTGCATCAAATTATTAACAATAGTGTTAAAACAGATAAAACTCTGAATCTCCAGCAGATCTCTGGGGCAGGAGCAGGGAGGGGATTTTAATGGCAACACTACAGGCTTTGCAGGTCCTGTCCATTGTGGAATGACCAGCAGACCTCATCAATTCCCATATCTCTTGTGGACTCCAGGGGGCTTAAAACCATATTCTCCCAATGCCAAACCACAGTGCAGTGAGCAGCACAGAGCAGGCATCCAACAGGAACATCATGATGACTCATTCTCAGAGGAATGCTTTCCAAGCCTTTGCCACCCCACCCCTTATTCGTTTCCTTTATTTATAAGAGAGTAAGGGAGGGGAGGAGAGAGCTGGGGAGGAAGGAAGAGCAAGGAAGAGGAAGGAAGGGGAGAGAAGAAGGGAGGCGAGGAGAAGTGTGGGGATGGGAGAGGAGAAGATCACACCATCAACCAGTGCACTATGTAGGACATGCCACACTGAATAACTACTTAAATGGCCAGGCCTGGGCATGCAGGTCCACTAAGGCTCAAATTCTAAGATGTGGTTCTTCAGTTCAGCCTGGAGAAATTTATGCTTGTTGCAGCAAAGGATTCAATAAAGTGAGAGCTGACTGGACTCCCAGAATCATAACCACAAAAGACCATTTTGTGGTTTTTGTGGCTATTTTAGTTCACTCTCAGGACCAGAGTACATTTGACTCCCTGAAGGATAATCTGCAGTACATCATTCAATCTATCCTCAAATGCCTCAAGCAGTGGGATTTTCACAGCTTCCCTTGGGAAGTTATTCTTAAAGTCGAATGAATGGCCAGGGAATTTTTCCTGATATTGAACATCCATCTTTCCCTTTCTTAACTTCATCCCTGTTATCCTGTGGAATAAGTTTCTGCTCTCAGCATTGTCTTTTTCTCTTAGTGTTTACTGATGCATTTTCCAGGCATATACCGTACCACTTCAGCATCTATGCACTCAAGCCTCAGAGATCAAGAAATGGCTAAGAAATGCAATGACAAATAAAGGCTGAGCCATCTGGCAGGCATAAACATAAATGAGATGTGAGCCCCAAATCTCAATAAAAAAGGGATCATCATCAATCCACCCTCTGCTCAGAGCCCCACGACAATAGCAGAATTACTCTGCGGAGAGAGACGCTCTGCCAATGCGACTGTTCTGTGATTCATTTTCACAACCTGATGAGTTCTCCCATCCCCAGAACGATTTTAAGAAACACCAAATTTATCTTATCATATGTATCTTTAATTTTATTCACCCAGCATGTTATACATTTTATCTTTACTTTGCTATGCTGCAGAAACAGGACATGGTCTCATGTAATGTGAAAAAACTTGGATTCTGTCCGTCCTGGATTTGACTTCTGGGGGAATCTCATATCCACTCCCCTGCCGCTCCATGGGCATCCTCAGTCACAAAATAGAACAATGTCAGTTCCCCGGGAAAGAGTGTAAGTTACCTCAGGTCTCTTACAGGACACGGACTTCCTGCTGTAGAGTGTTATTTTGTTTGCTTGTCTGTTCAGTCTTCCACAGAACTTTACTAGGTTGCCTTTTTCCCCCGCTATAAACCAATAAGATGAGGAGATTACTGCTTGAAACTTGCAATCCCATTATCTGTCAGCCTGTGAAAGATAAAAAGTGCCACTAGTGTATCCAGAAAGTCATTTTTCAGTAGCCATGGGTGACAAGAATTACATTTCTTTACCAGGACGTCTTGGTGTGGCATATCATAAATATTCAGGTTCTGTAGACTTTTAAAAAAGATATAATATCTCTCTTTCTTTCTTTCTTTTTTTTTTGTAGAACACTAGCTTCAAGGTCAGATTCAGGATGACTCAAAAATAGGAACTAGGAATTCTTATACATGAGAGAAAAGGAGTAGTTGGGGAGTAGGCTGAAGGAGGTTAAGGAAGTAGAAACTGAAAAGTGAAGTAGGGGTCAGGGTATGGGTTTAGAAGTCATGTAGTAGGGTGCATTACCCTTAGACCCCACACATGGGCCTCTGCCCTGGTCCCATGCTTTCAGGGGCCCGGTTGTGGCCCTCCTTCAGCTGGCCTTTGCCATGGGATGGGAAATCAGGAGGCCAAGGGATGTGCCCACCCGGAGCCCATGCCACTTATGTCTAGACCACCTGCGAAGTACCAGGGACCCTGGACTTTCCCACCCAACACCCATCTGCAGAACGAGGGGAGGAAAGAGAGGAGCGGGCTGTGAGTCAGGGGCCTCCATTTGTATTACTGTCCTAGGTCTGCAAATGCTGGAGACAGGTCTGTGCAAGACTCCAAGCTTATAACTTTTCTTGTAAAAACACTGAATTTGCACATAGTTCCTGATAGAATTAAGCTGGCTTGCCCTTGCTCTAGAGTCAGCCCTAACTGTTTTCACCTCTATCTGCTATATCACTAATGGGGCAAATAGTCCATGTAATAGTACCAGGACTTCCTGGTCCATAGTATGGTTCTTGAGGTACTGGAATTACTTAAAAAAGAGCAGGTGGTCTGTCTTAGAATTTAGGAGAATCCCATGATAGCCACACACTGTGAGGAAGTAGGCAGTGTTCCTTCTGAGACCGACGAAAAGAGGGAAAACTTTCAGAGGCTTTTGAATCAAATGCAGTCCTGTCCTGAGACCTGGGCAGCCTGGCGCCTGGTCCAGCCCTGCACCTCACGGCACTCTGGTTTTCGGAGTGCCTTCCCCTGAATGTTTCTCTTTCTCCCTCTGATGCTGAGACGGGCGGGAGTAGCCATGCCATGCAGGTGGGACTCATTGGCCCTTGGTGGCCATTTCTCCCCTTTAAGGCATTCTCCCATCCTTTCCCACTCACGTGGGGTGGCTCAGATGCCCCAGGAGATCTGAGCCTCATGCCTGTGATGTTCTGGGACTGAAGACCCAGCTCCAGAAGGCAGCCTGGAGAGAGAAAACTCCTACTGATCGATTGGTATTTTTTTCGTGGGATCACGAGAAACTGGGCCAACAGATGTGCTGTTACACAGGTTTTGGTGACTCACACTGTTCATATAGACAGAGGCTCTGCAAAAAATTATTTGCTGGGGCCCCACATACTCTAGGAACAGCTCAGTTAAGTGCTTGTGCAAATAGTAATCTCTTCCCCCACTTTTCCTCCTAATTTTGTTGTCTCTTAAATCCCATAACAAGGACCCAAATTCTATAAAGCGCAAAAACAAAGGGGTGGAGGGGGAAGTCCTGAGTGTTTCATTCCCCTGTCTTCTTTGACACAGATGGCATAGCTTTCCAACTTCCCTGCTGCCTGGAGCCTTACCTTCAGTTTTCGCACAGGGTGGTGGCCTGCCTGAATCCTGCAGACATTAAGGTGGAGGACCCCTCATCAGTACTGAAGGATAATGCTAGGGAATTTAAGGGTGGTAATGACAGATCCCTGGCAGTGGCTGGGGGAGGAGGTGACTTGAAAAGGTTTTCTGTTGATAAAATGATGTTCCCAGCACATTGTGCTACGTCCAAAACGAACCCCTTCCCGACCAAAGCCTTTGTTGGGTCTGCCCTAAGAAAGGGCATGTGGAGGAGGGAAGACGAACACCTGTCTGAGGGGTGATGCCACAGCTGCTGCTGATCATGTTGAAAGCAGCTCACTGGGCACATTATATTCATTGTCTGGTCTCATTCTAATGACAAAGCTTGAGGTGGGTCCTGTTATTATTCCCATTTCACAGACAAGAACATGGAGGCCAGCACGGTGAAATAATTTGACCAAGATCATGTAGCCGGATAGTGGTGAAGGCAGGATTTGGACCTGGGTCTCTCAGACTGCTTTTGGCCTGTTTGTGACCCGAGGCACTTATGGCTATAGTGGGCTGAGGAAGAGCTCTCCTGTAAGAAAAACGGGGTCCTGGAAGGCCTTACTGGGGCTCAGGAGTCAGCTCTGGGATGGGCTCCTTGACTCGTTTTTAAAAGCTTTGAAGTACGTTCAGTGACCGATTCCTCATTCCAAGTCAGCGGCTTTGGAGCATGGCACACTTCAGCTGCTTTTAAAAGGTAACTGAAAAGTGGGTGTGAGGTATTGACATTCAAAAAAAGAGAAAAACTGTGTTATGGTTCTTTTCACCCCAGCACTTCAAAACCTTTCTAAAGCACCTCGTGGGAAATCCTGCTATCACACCTTGTGGAGTTAACAACTGACCATATTCATTTAGGAAATCCATGGCAGATCAACTCTGCTTTGGAGAAATGGAGCCAGGCTTGGCCCCTCTCACAGCTCAGACCCTAACCCTTCCTCAGTCAGTCAGTCTGGCCCTATGTAATTTGGAATCTATGTTGTCAGCACAGTTCTTTTTAATTATTTTGTTTACATGTTGTTTTTTTAAGGAGTTTTTTTTTTTCTTTTTAAACAGAAGGCTTTATGAAGGCGCTGAAGTATACTCAAAATGTGACTGGTTAACGTAGGAGCATAAGAAAGAGGTGAAACATGAATAAGGAACAAAGGGAGTCTGTAAGGAGGGAAAACCAAACACTTGATAAAGTCAGAGCTTGTCATTCTTCAGAGGTGCCAGAGTGGACCCACACTCCTCCAACCTCCTTCCCCGGGGCGCTGGCAGCCTTTACATCTAGGACCCCTCTCCTGTCACACTCAGTTCTCGATTCCGACTCAGAGTCAGGCAGATCTGGTTCAAATCCTGTTCTGAACTCGCGTTTGCTCTTGGACAAGAGATCTAAGGCGTCTGAGCCTTGGCTTCCTTTTCTTCAAAAGAGGACCGTAAAATCCATGTCCCTGTCCTGATTGAGGAATAAATAAAAGGACAAATGTAGGACCCTTAGTGCAATGCGCTAGATGATACACTACCAGGCGATTCATAGGTTGAAACCTAACCCCCAGGGTGATGGCATTAGGAGGTGCAGCCTTTGGGAGGTAATTAGGTCAGGAGAGCTCTGGGATTAGTGCCCCTATAAAAGAGGCCCCAGAGAGCTCTTGCCCCTTCCCAGCCCCCAGAACTGTAAGAAATAAATTTCTATTGTTTATTTCTGTTACAGAAGTCCAAATGGATTAAGAACTCTTAGCATAGCTTTTGCCCCTTTGGGCTCTTAGTGAGGGTTATATATTTATCTTTATCCCAACTTCTGTTTTTCCTCCCTTCTTTCTTTCCTCAATTTTTCTTTTGAAAAGTGATATAATCAATTCAGTTTTTCTCTTAGGATTGATCAAATCTTAAACTGCTCTTCCAGGAGAGTATACTGGATAAAAATATTTTTCTGGAGAAAGTGGTGTTGGAATTCAAGGCACTGGGTGCAGTTTCTGAGGAAGATGAGGTCCTGGGTAGTCCGCTGTAGAGAAAATTGCAGTGGGGTGGGTTCAGGGCAGGTGTGTGTGTGTGTGTGTGTGTGTGTGTGTCTGTGTGTGTGTGCGCGCGTGTGTAAAAGTGGGCACACTTATCTGTGTATAAGTGCAGGTGTGGCTGTGCATACGTGTGTATGCCTGACTGTCTGAGAGCGTTGGCATGCATGTGGATACGCAGGTGAGCATGTGTGTGTGTTTGCAGGATCAGAGGGAGATGTCTGCCTACAGCGCGAGACTTGCTGTTCACTCTGGAGGTTAAGAAACGAATGAAGAGAGGCCTTCTTAGAGTTTTGGTGTTCATTGAAGACTGGAGGCTTTTTTTCCCCTCTAAGAAATTCCTTGCAGGAAATGAGGATATAAGAGAAAACGTGTAAAGGCTTATTTGAGCAAGGTCCCCTTTCTTCTGGTGAGAAGGAGCTCTCGGGAGTCCTTGTAAGACTCAAGTAAGAACTCAAGGACTCATTCTCCTCTCCCCTCCCCTCCGTCCTTTCTCCTTGCTTTACTTCAGCTCCTTGATCTTTGTCCTCGCTGTCTCCAGCCTCCTCTGCCCCATCCTAGTTCCCTGCCTGCGCGTCCCTTCCCTGTTTGCTTTTTCCTTTCACCATCCTCCTCATTTCTCTCCTCCCCTCTCATTTTTCTTCTTCATGGTAGAATGCATCTCTATTTCTCTTTTACTCACATTCCCATTCAACATCCCTGTAAGCTCTGAGGAACGTGTTTCTTGGTCTCCTTTTTCTGGAAACCATTATTTATTTAAGTTTTTTATTGTTTAATGAGGCTCCTATTCTTCTGTGGAATATTCCTACAGACAGAATTTCAGAGCCTGTTGTTAAAAGCACTGTCATTTCCTTTTCCCGATTACTAAACAATTGCTAGCTTCTTTCATGTTAGCAAAAGTGGAGAAAAATACCAGCACACAGCAAACCCACACCAAACTCCTAGCTTCCTACCTTTGTACCTCAGTGTTCACAGTGCAAGAGTGGCTTTAAAACTTAACTATTTACCTGAGGTATTATTTTTATTCTTGTTAATCATAGCATTTGGATAAACAGCTATCTCCATTTTATTAAATATAAGAGGAATTATAGTCCAAGTGGTTCCCAGTAATAAGGATGGACACAGAGTATAAATACAAAGTGCCCATGACTTTGAATTATTGGTGCTGTGATAGTTATTGTAGGTGAGACAAAGCCCTCCCCAGAGGCAGAAGCACTGGGAGCCGCTGGGTAAGTTAAGGCTGGCTTGATCTGGCAACACAAACATTCTTGGGCAGGAGAGCAGTGTGTTTTGCCTTCAACACAGGTCTTTCCTGGGAGAGGTGAGCGCTAGAGGGTTATTCTGGTTCTTTTGACAGAAGGGGGTTCATGCCGAGCTTTGCTGTTCACTGGCAGTGACATTGCGCAAATAATTTAATCTCTCTCAACATACCTGTTTTCTCTTCTATAAAACATGGAAGAAAACAGGAAAAGTTGTGAGGAATAACTGAGACAACATACTTAAATATGGAGCTCAGTGCAGGTACCTAGGAAACGTTTAATAAATAGTAGGTATGCCAACAGTGGGATGTATTCAAAGCCACAGCCTACATCCAGCCCTGGCTATGGTAATATGAGTTAAGGCAAGTGTTCCTAGGAAGTACTCTTTCATCTTTCTTGAGAAATGACAAGTGTCTCTGAGGTTTGTGCCTGGTGGCTGAAGAGGCCCTTAGTGTACCTGAGGTAGTTGGATAAACATCTCAGTCATGGAGAGTGGGCACTGCTGCCAAGGTAATAGGTGACAGACTTTTAAGTCACTTGTGTTTCTTTTTTCATACTGTCCTTGCTTTGGCCCAAGCCCTCATCTCATACCTGACTTACTGTCAAAGCCTTTCTCAACCTTGCCCCACATTTAATCTATCAAATATTGAAAGTACCTTCAATTGCTTTTTATTACAGAAACGTGTGCACTGTAGAAAAGCTAGAAAATAAAGAGAAATTAAAAGGAAAAAAATGCAAACAATCTCTCCATCTAGAGATAATGGTATCTGATTTTTTTTCTACATATACACAGATATATTTTAAACAAAAAGGAAATAATAGTGTGCCTGTTTTGCCACTTGTTTATCTACTTAAGAATATGTCTATTGCTGTGTAACAAATTACCCCCAAACTTAGCAGCTTAGAGCGACATTTATCATTTCGCATGGTGTGAGGGTCAGGAACCCCCAGCAATGGCTTAGTTGGCAGTTCTGGCTCAGAGTCTCTCATGAGATTATGGTCAAGATGTCAGCCAGGGCTGCAGTCATCTGAGGTCTTTGCTGGGATGGAAGGATCTTCTTTCACGACAACTCACTCACATGGCTGTTGACTGAAGGCCTCACTTTCTCACCACGTGGGCTTTTTTTCCAACACGGCAGTTGGTTTCCTCCAGAGTGAGGGACCCAAGAGAGAGGAGAAACAAAGCAGAAACCACATGAGATATGATTCACCTACCATAAAATTCACCCATTTAATGTTTTATAATATATTCATAGGGTGTGCAACCATCACCACTATCTAGTTCCAGAACTTCTTCAGTACTTCAGGTAGAAAGCAGTCTCTCCCTATTGCCTCTTCCTTACCCCAGTCTGTATAAATTTGCCTATTCTGGAAATTTCACATAAATGAAATCATACAATACGTGGCTTTTATATTTGGCCTATTTCACTTAGCCTTAAGTTTTCAAGGGTTATTCATGTTGCAGCATGTGTCAATGCTTTCTTTTTGTTGCTGAAAAGTATTTCATACCATAGTATGCATAACGTTTTCTTTATCCATTCATCAGTTGATAGATGTTGGGTTGTTACCACTTTTTGGCTAACATGATAATTCTATGAACATTTGTACACGTTTTTGCGTGAATATTTGTTTTCATGTCCCTTGGGTATATACCTAGGAATGGGTCATATGGTGATTCTATGTTTAACACTTTGAGGAACTGCCTGAATGTTTTCCAAAGAGGCTGCACCATTTCATATTCCTATCAGCAGTGTATGAGCATTCTGATTTTTCCATATCCTTACCAATGCTTGTTAACTGTCTTTTTAATTCTAGCCATCCTAGTGGGTGTGAAGCAGTATCTCATTGTGGTTTTGATTTGCATTTCCCTAATGACTAATGATGCTGAATTTTTAATGCATTTATTGACAATTTGTATACCTTCTTTTGGGAAATGTTTATTCAAATTCTTTGCCCATTTACAAAATTAAGTTGTCTTTATATTATTGAGTTGTATGGGTTCTTCATATATTCTGGATACAAGTTCCTTATCAGATATATGATCTGCAAATATTTTATGTCATTCTGTGTGTTATCTTTTCACATTCTTGGTGGTATTGGTTACAGCAAGAAAAATTTAAATTTAGATGTAGTGCAAGCCACACTGTATTCTAGGTGGCTGTATACCACCTTCCTGACATAATCTGTTTTTAGACTGAGTTATTAAGTCCAACCCACACTCAAGGGGGGTTAGTGGGCATCAAGTTCTACCTTCTGAAAGAGGAGAATCAAATAATTTATGGATATATTTAAAAACAACCACATATGTTAATATTAATTTAAATATCACATTTAGTGGTTACAAAGTAGTCTATGAGAAGGCAAAATCTACAGCCAAGTTGGGTTTAAATTGTGGCTTCATCATGTAATGTGTGATCTTGAAAAAGAGTGCTTAATTCTTGGTGCCTCAGTTTTCTTAGCTGTAAAGTGGAAATGATGATATTTTTTCTACCATAATATTACATACGATCTACAAATTCCTGAAAAAAACAAACCCCAAAAAAACAAAACACATGTTCTACAAAATCATGCACTAAAAGTAACAGAGCTGTCGGGAAAAATAGAGTTGGGGAATACCAAATAAAACCTATGGAACTCTGTAACAGAGTGCTAACAAAAATTGTAATAAAAGTGCTAGTAGGGTTTCCTACAGGGGCTGGCACCTGTTCTTTGCAGCACTGACACCTGGACTCCTGCTTCCTTCTTCAAGTTGTGGGTCCTGGAAGGGATTTCTTCTAACCTTCATTAATGCACCCTTTTAATAAGGGAGCTATATTTTCATAGCTTTTCATCAGCTGTAGCTTCACCACATAAGTTAATGTAACAGAAATCCCAGTGGTTCTTGACGCCTCCAAACCAGCTTTCACTTGCACAAAAGGATATCAGACTGTGATACAGGTTTTCTTTTCCTTGCAGTCTTCAGTCGTTGCTAAGCCTCCTCCTTCGTTGTATGAAAACTTGTCTCTGATCACTTTAAAACATGAACGTTCCGGAAAAAAATCAGGTCTGAACGATGGCTCCTCCCTTTTGTGTATGAGCTAATTCATGACCAAGAATCAGAAGAGTTAAGTGTAAAGATGAATCAGATGATGCCTGTTAAACACTAAGAACAGTGCCGGGCAGACAAGAGATGCTCAAAAGTTAATTATTTTGATGATGATTATGTTTGTTTAACTAATCCGGTCTTCGTTTCCCTGCTCTGTTTAGAATGATTCACCACTAAAGAACTTTTTTCAGATGACGTGACTCTCATCATCCAATAGCTCAGAGCCTTCATCAGTTTCTTTCCGAACTTGACTCCTTGGGACAGGTTATATGTGAGAGTTTTCAAATATGTATTCACTTGTAAAGTACATTTGTGCTTAGTATAGTCTGGCTTTAATTAATAGAAAGGTTTGCTGCACTCAATTTCAGGAAAAAGGATAATGATAAAACACATACCTCAACTTTTATGGTGTACCCTGAGTTCTGAGTAGGCATTTGCCTTCTGTATATACACTTTTATTTTCAGAATGATAGCTTCAAGGCTCTGAGGTAATTCCGAAACTGTTAAAGCTTCTATTGTTACTCAGGGAGAAATGGGCACAAACATCCCGATTTTATCGGAATATTCTGAAATATGCAAAGAAACAAACTCAACATTTTGGTTAACTCTTTGTTACGGGTAAAATTCAATACAGAGAGTTTACCTTTCTTTAAGCATTTTAATTACTTGAGACATTGACTCTTTAATAGTAAGCACTTACAGGTATCCCCCACTTTATGAAAGTTTCTTTTACGCCACTTGCTTTTTTTGAAAGACCTACCTTTTTGGCTAATTGAAAGAAATCTTTAGAAGAATTTTGCTTTTAGGAAAAAAGGCAAAAAGCCAAAACAGTGTTGAGCGCTTGTTTTTCAGCGAGCTTATAGAGGCAGCCTGCACTCAAAGCAGCGACACTGGCCTCACCAAGCCCCCTCCCTGAAAACAACACTCAGCATCGCAGCACCAAGCCGCCATGACCTTGAACTGTCTGAGAGCATCTGTGCTTTATCTCTGTTTATTTTGTGTCATTCTCCTTTTACTATACATTAGTGTTGTTTAAAGTTTTGCATGTTATTTGGTATGATTTAGTAAGTTATTTTCTGGGTCTGGGAATGTGAAAAGGTGATACACAGAATGACATAAAATATTTGCAGATCATATATCTGATAAGGAACTTGTATCCAAGATATATGAAGAACCCATACAACTCAATAATATAAAGACAACCCAATTTTGGTGGTATTGTTTGCAGCAAGAAAAATTTAAATTTAGATGTAGTGCAAGCCACACTGTATTCTAGGTGGCTGTATACCACGTTTGTGACATAATCTGTTTTTAGACTGAATTATTAAGTCCAACCCACACTCAAGGGGGGTTAGTGGGCATCAAGCTCTACCTTTTGAAATTTTTCATATAAATGAATTGCTTCTTCTCTTTACACCACTTCAGCTTACAAAAGATTTCATAGGAAGGCTCTACTTTCAGATGGGAGCGGGGTGGGGCAGGGTGCGGTGGATGGGGAGAACTTTATTTTCCAAGTAACTATCATTTGTATCTCATAAAACACAATTCATTGATAATTTGAAAAGCTACTATGTCTTTGTCACTAGAAATTCTTTTAAATACCCCTCTTTTCAATTCTTTTGGTAATTACAACCATGACGAGAAAAACAATTATGGTTGCTCCTGTTTTTACCATGTCCCAAACTCTGTGATTCGCTGAATGAATGTTGTCCTTAAATCTCAACGTTCCCTACATATGTGAATCTGGCACTGTATTAAACAGACTTTTCTGTAGTTAGGGCCTTAGAAAAAGATATATATATATATATATATATATATATATATATATATATATACACATATATATTATATATTATATAAAGATATATATATCTTTTTTATATCTTTTCTATATCTATCTCTATCTATCTATCTATCTATCTATCTATCTATCTATCTATCTATCTATCTATCTATCTATCTATCATTTTACTGGATAAAAGAGTGATGAGAGCAACCAGCACCAGGTGGCGCTAAAGCCCTGAACTTGGAAAGAGACTACTTACTGGTGCTTTTACCTTGCAGACTGGGACAAGCAGGATGCTCTTTATTAAAGGTTGGGTTACAGGGAAGAAGGGCAAGCACTGCTCTTACTGTGTCTTGTTCCCAGCCGTCGCTAAGACTTTCCTCTGTCAAATGGTCTAGGACCCTTCCCCGGAGAATTGACACTCTCTAAAGGTATGAACCATAGTACTTTACTGAGATCTCAAGTGGCAAAAAATGTTCACAGTTTTTCTAAAGGAAAATGAAAACAAATCTCACCTGAAATTGCTTTGTGGAGGGGATTCAGTCCTGCTCTTACCATTGTAGGTACCCAGCAATGTAGATTGGACAAGGGTAGCAAGAGAAGAAAATAACATCCCCTGAAATTCCATCCCCCAGGAGTAGACTATGCAAAAGCAGCTTTCATCACTCCATGCACACACTAAGTAAAAAGTAAGATGACGGGGACAAGAATTCCCACCAGCTTGGGTTTTAGTATTTAATGCAATCCTCCTTTCCTAGAAGTCTCCAATGTGCCATAACTATTTTCTCTAGGGCTCTTACAAGGAAAATAAAATCTCAAAATAGAGACCATACATTTAAAAATAGAAATAAACTCCTTCCACTGGGCTTCCAAGAGGACAGAAAGGAGACTAGCAAGAGGTGAAGTCAAAAGGTGCACTACAAGTAAATGTTAACACCTGGAGCCTGACAAACGGAGGCTCTTAAGTCAGAGAATGTCTCTGGAAAGAGGCACCCGGAGGGCACTTCCTCCGGCAGAGGGATAGGAACATTGAGAGGGATGGTTTGCGGGAAGTGATTTTTGGGGTCAGATGGGGGAAGGAGGGATGTTATAAAAGTGTCTGAAATTTCCACCATTAGCTCTTCCTTTTCTGAAGTCAGCTCTACTAAAAGAATAGGCCAGGGGTTAAATATCTTGCTAAGTGCTTGATTCACATGAATCTCTTGTAGATAGATTACCCTATTCACTGGGAAAGAGGGGTAACAGCTATTTCCCTGTTCTCAAATCCAGCCTTTCCAATACAACAGGGAGACTTTCTGCTCACTGTTTGGGGCTGGTGTTGTCCTATTTTTCTGCTCCCTGTTTCTTCAACAAGAGTGCTAGGGGCTCTTCAGGCCCTACAGAGACGATCTCATGGATTTTCTCTCAGGGTGAATTTTCAAGGACAAACAGTAATTCTCAGCACTGAAGGGGCTTTAACTTATAGAGGAATCCTTTCCTAACTGCTCTGACAACAGACAAAGCCACTTCTGTCATGGCAGCCATGTATCTAAGGTTGTTATTTTTAGGAGAGTTAGTCCTTTCACGATTTTGCCCAATGGTATCTGTTGATCCAACTTAACTATGTGATGATTACAAGGTGACACCAGTCCACCAGGCAGCAGGGCAGAAAAGGCACCATGTGTGTATTGTCCCGACGTGCTTACGTTCAACCGCCTTCTCTAAGTGTTCACAGCTAAATGACCAAGGTGTGGGCATAAGCACACCCCAGTGTCAGCCAGGAACGATGATGTGATGCACACTAAGGTTGTGTCTGGGCAAAGCCATTACAGACAGTGTTTAGAGGAATATATTTTATTCTCCTTTCAAAGGCAACTTCTCTCTAAGTCAGTAAACTCTGACAAATGCCTTGATGCTTTTAGGGACTTCTCCTGGGTAGATTTTGATAAAGATGTGGGAGCCACCCTATGAATTACATTGTACTACAAAATCACCTCTCTCTGGCAGGAGAGTTGAGGCTGGAAATTGAGCAGGGATGCACCAAGGAGCCCGAGGAATGTAAGCTTCCTTTCTGTCTACTCAGAGTCCAACAGAGAAGAAGACCCTGTTGTTCGCAGTGGACTGTACCAGACAGCACTGTGCATTTAGGGTTAGAGGGTACTTAGAACACATCTAAGGCATTGATCACAATTTGAAGCAGTATTTTGATATTTATAACTATCATTCAAGTCTGTTAATAACTGTAAAATCTTAAACATTATGTGCATTACAAAATCTCTACATTCAAGCTACTTTGTGTGTGTGTGTATGTGTTCATGCATGTGTGTGCATGCAGAGTGCTTAACGCTCACTTATTGTCAAGCTGTTTGTGTCTTAATGGACACATTTGTAATTACAGAGGGTGTATTACATATGCATTTTTCCTTCAGTCACTGGAAACTTTTAAGGAGTCAGAAAATTTGAACTAGTACAGATAATGTTTTATGTAGTTCTTTAGTGCATCTGTTGAACATACAGTCAAAGGAGTTCACTGAAATAAATTCTGCGGTTGAATTTTTAACAATGGCTGCATAAATATGTGGCCATCTATAACTTTTATGCCCATGGGAGTCAGGAAAATGATCCGTATAATTAACCCCTTGATTGACCTGGCCTTTCAGCTGTCAGGGTGGATTGTTTCATTTTCTGTGTACCCATAAAGTAAGATGTACCCATGGAGCTAAGGGTAGCCGAATATTTTTGTGGGGGAAAGTTTCTTTTGAAGGACGAAGGAGGTATTCATTCGACAGAATCCTTAAGTTATTCCATCTCCTTAAATTTCTCAGTTTATGCTGAAGAGTTAGGAAGCATAGGGAAATCATCCACTATCTCAGCTTGGTTATGATGACTCAATAGGTGTGGCAGGTAGAATTCTGGGATGGTCCCAAGATTCCCACCCTGTGTCATACCCTCCTTGAGTGTGGGCAGGACCAATGCATATAATGGGATGTCATTCCCTTGACTAGGTTATCTCATATGTCAAAAGTGATGAGATAATCATCATTATACTATATTACATTATCTATGGCTTAGCAGACTGGAGAGACTCAAAGCAAGAGAGCTCTCCTGCAGGCCTCAAAAAAGCAAACTGTCTGTGGAAAAAGCTACATGACATCCTCTAGGAGCTGGAATGGCCCCTGGCTGACAGCTAGCAAGAAAGCAATAACCAAGGTTGTTTTCTCAACAACCAGTGAACTTGGAAGAGGACTCTAAGCTTCAGGTGAGGTGGCAGCCCTGGGAAACTTCTGGATTTCAGCCTGGTGAGACCCTGAACAGAAGAGCCAGCTAACCTGTCCCTGACTCCTGATCCACAGAAACTGTGGAAATAGTATGTGTATATTGTTTTAAGCTGCTGAATTTGTGGTAATTTGTTATATAGAGATAGAAAACTAAAACAATAATCTGGGTGGGGGGGTTTGGCTAAGAATTTGCATTTGTAATAAATTCTCAGGTGATGTCCAAGCTGCTGGTCCAGGAGCACTTTGAAAACCACTGTTATAGTTCAACTTCCTGTGGAAGCTGATTTTATCAGTGCTGTCACAAATGGATACTCACTGTATGCTTCTGGACTATAACAAATATTAACAAGAAAGAATTTACCTATGTGTTTTAAGTCACAACTAAATATAAGTAGTATGTTTTAAGCTTGTAAAATAGTATAAATGTGGCCAGCAACAACAATAAAAAAATATAATATTAGAAAAGAAGTTAGGATCAGGACTTAGGAGGTGAGGGTAGAAAAAAATAAAGTAAAGTAAATCTGGTCAAGATGGTGCAGTAGGTAAATGCTGTGCTTACCTCCTGTCATGACAAAATCAAAATTAAAACTAAATACAGAACAACCATCGTAGAGAATCACCTGAAGTCTAACTGAACTGAAGCCCTACAACTAAGGACATAGAGAAGAAGCCACCTCAAAACTGGTAGGAGGAGCAGAGGCTCACATTGAACTGGGTTCACACTTGAATCTGACCGTTAAAAATTGAGAGGGATATCTTGGTTGCAGAGGATCCCCCCCGAGAAATGAGGGGTCCCAGCCCCACACTAGACTCCCTAGCCCAGGGTTTCAGTGCCAGGGAGAGAAGTGCCCATAACATCTGGCTGTGAAAACTAAGCAGAGGTTGTGGCTGAATGAGACAGAGGGTGGTTGCAGTTCCAGGTGCTTCTCTTAAGGAGCCTGTGCATGGACTTACTTATCGACAGAATCTCTGCTTCTGAACTCCAGTGCTAAGGCAGCATCTTAAAAGGTACCAGCAACATACGGGGAGGAACTGAGTTGTCTGGCTTCAGGACGAGGGTTAGAGAGGCAGCTTTGTCCCATACAGAGGAGTTGGTGGAATCCCTTGTATCTTTGTTGAGCCCTCCCCCATCCCAGCGTGCAGATACAGGCTGTCACCATACCTCATTCTCCATTAACCTGGCTAACACAGTCCATTCACCCTGATTCCCTAAGACCCCACCCCACCCAAGTGGCTTTTCTATATAAACAGCCTGCCTTGGCTCATGCTGCTGACATTCCTAAAATCTCTGAAAGGTTCACAAAACCCAAACAAGCAGCATCTGGCTTCAGCATGTCCTATACCTCTGGCTGAACAGCCCTAAGCCTGGCACTAGAGACAACTGGCCTCAGTTTGTAGCTTGGACTCTCCAGGCACCTCCAAGCCCAGCACAGGTGATGGATATCTATGGATTGCTTTGTAGCTCATGCTAGGTGACCCCAGACAGTGCACAAGCTGTGGTGGGACTTGGTCTGCAGCAGGTCTCCTACCAGGAGGTCCCAGGGCTGGTACAACTGATGGCCAGCTTTGGACTCAGCTGGACCATCACACAACCACCTCTGGGGACAACACACCAAAAGGGCACACTGTGCAGGCACCACAGCCCTGATTAAATGAATCCTGCTCTGTAGGGTCAGCCTCTGCACCACAACTCCTCCACTGTAGTCAAGGCCATTCCTCACAACAAATCAGCCCAAAGATCAATCCCTTTCACCAATGTACAAACAGCAACCAAGGCTCAATTACAAGCATAGGGCAGACACAACCCACACAAGGGACACACCTGGAGTACCCTCAGCTTAGGTGACCAGGGAGACTGTCACTGTGCCCCACAGGAACCTACTGTATAAGGCCACTCTACTAAGACTGGAAGACATAGTAGCCCTACCTAATACATAGAAAAAAAACATAGGGAGGCAGCTAAAATGGTGAGACAAAGAAACATGTTCCAAATAAAAGAACAGAACAAAGCTCCAGAAAAAAAATTAAACAAAATGAAGATAATAAATCTACTAGATACAGAGTTTCAAACACTGGTTATAAGGATGCTCAGTGATTTGAGGGAGAAGTTCAACAAAGAGATAGGAAACATAAAAAAGAATCAGTCAGAAATAAAGACTGCAATAACTGAAACCAATAATATGTTAGAAGGAAGCAACAGTAGATTAGATGAAGCAGAGGATCAAATTAGCGATTTAGAAGATGTATCAGAAAACACCCAATCAGAATAGCAGAAAGGAAAAAGAATGCAAAAAATGAGGATAGTTTAAAGGGTTTCTGGGACTATATTAAGCGTACAAACATTTGCATCATAGGAGTACCAGAAGGAGAAGAGAGACAGCAAGGAGTTGAAAACCTGTTTGAAGAAATAATGACAGAAAACTTCCCTAACCTGGTGAAGGAAATATTAATAGACATACAAGCCCAGGAAGTGCAGAGAATCCCAAACAAGATGAACTCAAAGAGGTCCACACCAAGACACATCATAATTAAAATGCCAAAGGTTAAAGACAAAGAGAGAATCCTAAAAGCAGCAAGAGAAAAGCAATTAGTTACCTTCAAGGGAGCTCCCTTAAGACTGTTGGCTGATT